>NC_086153.1:229511503-229814534 GCF_035149785.1 Candoia aspera | reverse complement strand
TGAGCTGCTGCTCTCCCCTCCTCCCCTGTGTTTAATTTATTTTATTTATATCTTTGAAGAGATATAGAAAGGGAGTGGGAGGTGTGTACTTTTTTAAAAACTGAACCCAGTGGGTCTAAAGGGAAGAGCTGGGTCCACTCTTGAGCAGTTTCCTCCTGCTGTCTGGGGACCAGGCACAGGGAGCTCCGGGCAGCAGGAATACTAAATAAAAACATGAAACCAGCATCTGCTTTTGGTAGCATTCTTCAGTTTCAACTATCATGGCCACAGTTGGTGTGGCTGTCATATAAACATAAAATGAGGCTCCATTCTTGGTATTTCTGTGGCTCTTGTAATCGTGTTTCACGTAAATTACTGAACAAGCTGATTTGTTTACTCAAAAGGAACCTCAGTTTGTGGTTTGAATAATCATGCTTGGGTAGTACATCTTAAGGAACTAGTAGATTGTTCACAAAGAAGAGGTACTTAACCAATCATGTCTGTGCAACATTTCCAGCAAGCCAAATGCATGGAATTCCTTATGTTTGATAAACCCCAATTTTTATGAACTCAAACAACAGGAAATGATCCCATTTTCTACAGACTCAAAACCTGTAGTCAAGAATATATCTGATTACTTTAAATAATTACATGAAATTCTTAGCATGCGTGCCTTCTTAGTCCCCCATCTTCCCTTTATTTACAGGGCTTTGGTGACCGTAGAAGCAATAAATGGCAGAATTTCCAGGTCAAGGACTAGCGGCACACCACTGAGGTTGCCTGGAGTTTTACCAGACTCCAACCCCGAGCCTGGCTGCATTTTCTTCAATTTTAGCAGTCATTTCTATCTCAGGTCTTTGCTTTTTCAGGACACAACTTAGTTTACTACATTTACTTTATCCACTCTGTTTTTTGAACAGCTCCCTTGCACTTTTCTCTCCCTATCCCCTTAGCTCAAACTGCCACAATTCGTGCTCTCCCTTCATTGGATGACAGTAGGGCCAGCTAGACGGCAGTAGGTTGGCGAAGGCTGACCTAGAATATGGTTCCTATTTGGGTTAAACATTTATTCAGATCCTTGCCTTAATTCTCTGTCTTTTTCCCCCTCAAACCTCCATCCCCAGTAATTCTTTTGTCAAGTTCCTCTTTCTCTGGCTATTTGCCCACTCTTCATTTTTCTTTTTGCCTCCTTGCTCCTGTCTGTCTGCTTCTGTGTTTCCTGAGACCTTTCCCCTGTCCTCTTCTTGGGAAGTTATATGGCATATTGACCACCTTCTCCTGACTCACAGAATTTGAAGTGCAAATTACTTTGTTCTGTGAACAACTGGAATTCTGAACTTTCATATCTGAGCAGTGGCCATCTCTCAGAATCATTACTACAGGCATACCTTGGAGATATTGCGGATTCAGTTCCAGACCACTGCAATAAAGCGAATATCACAATAAAGCGAGTTACACATGTTTTTTTGTTTCCTGGTGCATATAAAAGTTATGTTTACGCTATACTATAGTCTATTAAGTGTGCAATAGTAATATGTGTAAAAAAATGTACATACCTTAATTAAAAATACTTTATTGCTAAAAAAATGCTAATCAACTGAGCCTTTAGCAAGTCGTAATCTTTTTGCTGGTGGAGGTTCTTGTTAAAAAAACACAATATCTGTGACACGCAATAAAGCAAAGCGCAATAAAACGAGGTATGCCTGTACTACAGTAATGCACAACAAGATAAATTTTGTAACCCTAATTTCCTGCCTTATATGTCCCCATCTAGTGGCAATTCACAGAAGTGTAACTTGAATGACAAACCTCGATGGATTTATGAGGCCACATGATGAAAGCCTGTCAGATAGGCTTTTAAATACTTCTGGTATTACTAAAGTTGCAGTAACAATTAATTGTGTTCATTTTACACAGCCTTTCTACTCTATATTCCTTCACACAGGAAGGTATGAAGGGAGTTCCAGGGCATCGAGTTTTGTTTAGATATGTGGAGTGTGTATTTTGAAAAGGTCCCAGGTGCCATTCCTTGGCAATCCAAGTTCTTCTTTGAAATATTAGAGCACTAATGCCAGTCATAATACTGCACTGAATACAGATTTAATGGAAGGCAGCTTTTTTATTGGCCTCATTAAGTTTAAGATAGATGTTAGTACTGTGTTGTGAGGTGTGTTGTCACTCTATGTTTAAGACTGACTGGCTTGGAGGACCAAGGATTGAATCTGAGGGGAGTTCAAATATTAAGAATTATCTGAACCTGGAGATCCTGTCTGTTCTGACTGAAAGCTCTGAGCAGATGCAGCTAGTATGCCATGCATTGTATGAAACCATCTGCCCTCATTCCCCACCTGTTCAGGAAAGCTGTATCCGGAGAATTAGAGGAAATACAGTATTTGTTAAAGACTCCTTCAAGTCAAGCTCAATTCCCAATAATTTCATGGACTATTCCATGTAGGTTTTTTGGCCACAATATAAAAGAGATTTCCTACTACCATCTTCTGGGATGGTTTTCAACTTCCCAGTCTATTCTACAGCCTTAGCATTTTTGCTAAGTTTCTGTCCAAGAAGTAGAAACCAAGTTCAACCTTGCTTAGTTTTTGAGATCAGCCAAGGTTGGCTAGGTGCTACCACCAGTACAATATTTGCCCTGAACACCCAAATCGAAACAGAAGGAAAGCCAAGTTATTTCAAGATGTGCAAGAATCAATTAGTTACACTGCACAAGAAACCAATACTGTACTCCCAATAATTAGCTGTGATTGTCAGCTCATGGTATGCTTACCACAATAAACTAACTCTTGGAGCCTTAAAATTATTTATTGCAGAAACTTGTAGATCAAAACATGGGGCTGTTATAAAGGACAGACATCTTGTCTGGCTTGACTGCTAAAGACTTGAGAATTTCAGCATTTGACCTTTCCTTTGATCCCAGCATATTGTATCAGCTAATAGTATTTGCTGGTGTCTCACTGGTGTTTGTGGTCAGTGGTGCAGTTAGGTGATTTTCAAGTCTGACCATATCATAGAGAAATAGTCTCTTTATGTATACTCTTTTTATATAAATTTAGTAAACCAGCCCTACTGCCTTTGAGGATCCTTTTGCTTAATTTTCCTGATGAAGCTCTGGGTTCTTCCCAGTTGGCACCACTGCTTACAGCTCTCTAAGATCTTGTGAGAAAGTTTGAGCCTTCCTGTTGAGCCTTCCTGCTGGATTTCAGGAGGATCCTAACTGACAACAGCAACTGAGTTCAGTGGTCTTACTGGCTGAAAAAAAGGAAATGATGCTCTGCTTTCCCAAACTACCCCTCCAACTTTTTTTTTTTAATCACCTGCTGAGTCACTGTAGTAGTAACATGAACAATGCAGCAAGGCATAGATGGCTGTAGTTCATAACAGGCGAGACTCCAGAGGCTTCTCTATTTTAAGTCTGGGATAAGTGCCAGTAATAAAATTGCAAAATCCAGGGGCAGGATAAATGTCCACCCCCGAATATGCCACATCAAGTTTAGAGAGCCATTTCTTCTTTTCACGTTAAGGGAACACTGTAGCTTCTTCCCCGCGTGTCCTTTAGATACGGGAACCACGCTGGCGACGAGCAATCCCACACGCCGGGGGTGGGGGGTGGGGAGAAACTCCCGTGAAAGAGACCAGTAACAGCTAGAGCCCGAGTTACAAGGTTGCTCTTTCTTTTCAGCCGCAAATTCTGCCCAGTGCAATGTTTCTGGTGGACTCCTAAGAGAAAAGGGCCCGGGCAGGTAGCTTCAAATCAGCCGGGTGGCTATCGCCAGGTATGTGGGGGAAAGGTAAGCTCTAGGTCGTTCAGGCACAGGACAGCTTGAGAGACCCGCCCCTCCCCTCGCAATTACTATCCTTCCACAGTATGAAGGGTCCGGCTTTCTGTGTAAGTGGCTGGGCGGAGAGAAGAAGCAGAACGAGATGGCCGAGAGACGATTGCCTTGGGAAGTGAGCTCCCGTAGTTGCCGCAGATTGGCACCTCCTCCTCCCCCGCCGCTGGTCTCTCGCGTCTCGGGCCTGTTCCTTTAAGAGCCACTGCCGAAAGACGCACTCGGTATTGCTTTGCAGACAGTATCCGTGCGCTCGTTCGTCGGGGTGGCTGGATGAAAGAGCGGAAAGTTTACGGCTGGCAGGCTCCCACCCCGGGATGAGTGAATGAGTGGCCCGCTGCTCCCGCCCCCTGCAGACGGCTTGCGGCGGCGTTGCGCTGGCTCCAAGTGGCACCGTCTCAGTCTCCCCCGGAGCGGAGGAAAGGCGCAGGGGTTCGTCCGCGCATGGCGCTGGTTACCGTCTGTCGTTCCCCATCGGGGAGTGGCCACTCGACTCCCACCGGCTGCAAGGTGAGCCCCCCCAAACGCCCCGTTCCCTTTTACTCTGGACAGGACACTTGAGGATAGTATCCCGCTCTGCCCCCGCGGCCGCCCCTGCTTTCAGCGCGCTTTCCTCTGGGGCCGTTCACTGTCCTGCCTCCGTCCCTCCTTTCTGGGGTCAGCGACCGAGGATGCTTTGGCGCCTGTTCTTCCTGAGCCCCTACCCCGAATGTATTTGCCTTCCGTCTGTCTTATCGGTCACTGCATACTGTGAGCAGGGTTATGCAGAGAGTGGCCTCAGAGTTCACCATCTTGTTCATGAAAAAAAGGATCCTCGCAGTTCCCTTAGGGGCAGCTTTCCGAAGAAGGGCAGGGTAAAAAAAAAACCCGAAGGGGAAGAGTCAGGCGAGAGATTATCCAATTTATGCAGGCCTCTCTTTTTTCCCCCCATACTGTGCATGGAGAGAAGCAGCCGTGCTGGCGATCTGAGGAGACGGAGAGCTTTGTCACACTCCAGGCAGTCTTTCCTCCAAGCTGCCGGTGGGTCACCACTTTCCAAATTAGAGTGTGGAAGATAAATGCAATCATCCCCTTAACAGCATTGCCCTTCAAGCATCCATTTTGCTTTAGAATAGCCAAAGAATGGCAAAAGGGTGATTTTTTTTAAAAAAAATGGCTAGTTTCCATTTTTAAAAAAATTAAAATGAAGTCTTAAAATGTTAAAAATAACATTAGAAAGGGTATCTGTGCCATCTGTGATAATAATATGAAATACAGAATAGGGGGCTGAAAGTTATTCTGGGTGATCAGCTGTACGGGGGTACGGTCTGGACATGTGCTGGAGGAATTGCCTTGCCCCTGCCTTGCGCTGGGGGCTCAGAAGGTGAGAGGTGAAGCAGTCCAGCTGCTGGAAGCTGGTTGGTTTGAGTTACAGTCCTCTTGACTGCAAGGGACACAACAAAATCAAGGAAATCATTTAGTTGAAAAAATACCATTCAGAACTTGTCCATGGATCTCTTTTCCAACAGATTATAGTGGTTTGTGGAAAGGTTCTCCCCTTCTTTTCCTGGACTGCTCCATTTCTATCCTCTCCTTGTATGGAAGCAGTTTAGGAAACCTGTCAAAATATGGCCATTCTTTCTTTGTATTCCCATTAAAATACTATTTTCTCTAATCAGTTTTCAACAGCCCAAGTTCCTGTGGGGAGGAATAGCCTCTAAGAGTTGCTTGTCAGTAAGTTTCACAACCTGCTACTTCCTGCCAGCTCCTTGCAGATTGCAACGTCAGAGACCAAGAAGTACTGCAGAAATGTCCCTTGCACAATGGCTTTAGAAGAGGAAGACTTTCCAGTCCTTGACACCAGTGCTGGGATAGAGGCCTGGGCCTCTTGCACCAGGGCACCTGTGCCTGAGCTCAGTCCCAGGCTTGACAGTCCGTGGGACGATCTGGAGTTTCAAGTGTAATTAGACATTGTGCAAAGAACTGGCAATTAGGAAGTGGCACAAACGCTGTTTGTTTTTTTCTCCTGTGCTCAGAAATGTCACAGGAAATTGCCAACAAAATGGGAAGCACATAGATAAAATTATGCAAGAGCTGGAATTCAAGGCCAATCTAGAAATCCTGAAAAGGAGATGGGAGACAAGCAAAGGAACAGTGCCCTGCTGGCCTCTGAATAAGTGTTTCCAAACCTTTGGAGGAATCCTTGTTACTGTGAAGCTAAGGCACAGAAAGAAGGAGAGGCCTGCCAGGACAGTTATAGACCATCAGCCAGATATTGGGGCATACCTGGTGCTTGATTTGCTTTTGCTACTTACAAAACCAGGAAGGTTGTTAAATGCTAGTCTAGTACTACGTATTGTCTGATACTGTCTGAATACTGTGAAGCATTTGACTTCACAGTAGCAACAACATCTTTGGCTGGTACAGAATAATGAGAACTAGAATAACATCTAGGAGCATGAGCCAAAAAGTTATTTGTATCAGTAATGTCATAGCTGGAATCTTATTGCCTAGCCTTGGGCAAGCCACTCAGCCTCAGCCCCACCACCTGCAATAGACAGATACAGGGTGTTGCGACAATAATATATGTGCAATGCTTTCAATTTGCAGAAAGTATTACTGGAATTCGAAGGAGTAACCTTTGCCATGTTATATCATGCAACTTAACAACTAGGTCTCATTACTGTAATGGGGGCATCTTGGCCTGCAACTTCTTGAAAGAGCATGTGTTCCAACCATTGATACAGGTCAAGAATTAGCAAACCTATGAAAGCCACAATTATAAGTTAGTATCTTTTCCACTGTAAAATGAGCCCTTGTTTGGACCAAAGCAAAAATTAATACAGCAATTTTGTGCTCTGAACTGAAATTTAACCATCCTTCTTCCTTCCTTTTTGTCATGGAGACAGAGTTTCAAGGTAGGAAAACCTTTCTTTGAAATGTCTTATTATATTTATTTTTTTAAATGTGTGCACTGCCCTTCAAAGAAATGCTTTCTTAGGGTGGCTTCCAATGCATAATATTTTTTCCATATTGATTTACCATAAAATGAGCCTGGTTTTGAAGCACCTCATATACAACTAGCTACTTCAAATGCTCCATACTTCTTTAATTAAGGAAGCCTGTCCGTATTCCATGCATCTGTACCTGTACCATGGAAACATAGAACTGATTGCGAAGTGGGACATTTGGGGGGGGTTTTGTAAAGTAAATTTCAAGATCTTTTAGCATCGCCATAAATTGGGAACATACTAGTGTTGCCTGTGAAATAGCAGAGAGAGGAACTTAGCAAGATTTCCCAGGGGGTGGCATTTGTTGCTGCCATGACCAGCGTGTCTTGCTCCCTCCCCCATGCCCAGCTGAACAAGCAGAGCAAATGATCCAAAATAGGCTATAGTTTGGGGGCCCAGAGTTCTGTGATGGAAGTCCTGTGAATGTCCAGGACTCTAGCTGGACAAAGCAATCCCCAAAAGGATCTGCTTCTGCCACAGAGGTGTTAGGAATAGGAACATTATGTCATGCTGAGTTTTCCCATGCCAAGGCCAATAGCAGAAATAGTTACTCGATGACTCCACATGTCTGGATTGGACATCGTTCTCTTGATACAAAGGACTCACTCTCGGACCACTACTAGGGATGGGTCCTGCCAGCCATGTGATATTTAGTATTGACTTAAGACCCTTGATTTAAACACTCAGCAACAGTGCTGAATATCCTTTGGTGGTGGCAAGTATGAGCTTACCATTCCAATTATGTACAAGGAATGGTTTGTTTAAGTTATGCAATTGCACAGATAATAGTTTAATGAGCCATGTTTATATCTTGTGTGTTACTTTATGTGATGGTTTATGTCATGTCCTGCATTCTAGATCAAGTAACTTTGATCTAGAACTAAGAACATTTACTAATGTCTTAGGTGAAAGGCAACCTCTTGTGGTTCCCATGGTGGTAGAATTAGAATTCAGAGCTTCTGTTTAATTGGGAGGATCTGCCATACCCTCTGGAGGTCTTGGGAGAAGGAACCAAGTGATGTTAGATGTGAAAAGCCAGCACTTCTTTTAATGGCAAGCAGCAACTTCTTTTTCTGTAATCTGGAGAGAAGTGCTAATCAACATGGAAATCCATTGCAGGATGAAGATGTTCCCAGAAAGAGACAGTTGCAGCGACGGTAAGGAGTCACCCTTCCTTCCTATATATTCTTTATATAACCAGTTTTTAAAGAGACTACCATCAAACTGCAGGCTGTCCAGGTCCTGCCCTGAAAGTTTTCACTTTTTTTTTTTAATCACGAAGATTTAAGTCTGATGCCTCCTTGAGCAGCAATTGAACATACTATCAAAACAAAACATCCCCCCACAAAGGATGGAGGCAGACAAACACTCTTTGAACCTTTAAAGAAATGGTTTCAGTTCTTGATCTGCACAGTGAAGAATTGGAGAAATACTGTATGAATATTCCTGAAATGCTAGTTTAGGAGCTGAGTAATTTTGCTATTCTTCATCAGGAATATACCAGCACCAAAAAAAGAAAGATTGGAAGAACCTGCAACCATCTGAGATTTTTTTTTTAAGTAGAACAGATTGTTTCAGAATATAGATATTTAGCTGTGGAGAGGGTATATCCAGTTTGCTAAAGAAAAATAACATTCATGGAGTTAAAAGTCGAAATTCTGATCATAAGCATATTGGAGCCAGAATCATATTTTTCCAACCAGGAATGCAATATTTGGGCAGGTCTCCCCATCCTTTTTTGCACTGATGACCATTTGAAAATTTGAGAGCAAATAATGGACCCTGAGGCAGAATGGCTGGTAGGAACATGCTTGCCCATTCATAAAATGGTTGCCATGGAGTACATAACCAGATATTTATTGGTTGATTGGTTGGTTGGTTAAATGTACAAAGCACTCAGAATGCTATCTGCCACCTCCTTGGTTCCTACTCCTTTCTACCCCAGCTGACCTGCCTCTTTTTTTTCAGGGTAGATGATACACTTCCAAGAAGAGACTGGGCATCACTCACCCACATTTTTTTTCTAAATTATTTATGGAGACCAGAGGCATTTTTGGAAATAAAGATAACGCTGGAGGTTAATGTCTTGCTGTGCAGTATGCCTGCTCCCTCACCTTTCTTCTTTATAATAATAATAATCTTTAAAAGAACGTATTCAAGGTGGAGCCAAGAAAGGGTTTTGTGGGAAGGTTGATTCCTGTAGGGTCCGTGCTGAGGATCTCTCTCTTAGGGAAAATTCTGCAGTTTGCACTGCAGAAGTGTGCACTGCAGAAGTGTGATAATTGCATATTGATTACTGAAACATTAACTATGAAAGAAAGCTCTTAGTCACAAGTATAGAAAATAGGAAAAAATATCCTCCAAAGAACATTTTATGTATATGAAAATCTATTTATATTCAATTCCTAACAGTATCAGAGAAAAGTCTCTAATCAAGATAGACTGCCATTGCCTCCCCCTCTAGAGCAATATTTACTATTTTTCAAGCAGACTTCTTTTCCTGTAGGAGTCGATCAGTGGAAAAATTAAACAGTTTAGACTAATGCTGCTTCTTTGTTCTAAATGCTGGTTTCCAAACAGCTGTGCTTTAAAAAAGATGTCAAGACACGATTGCCCACATTCCTGTGTGTCACTATAGGAAGCCCTTTAGTCCTTTTCCCTTATTTGTCTTTCCTCACACACTTTTATAGAAATATCAGTGTCCAAAAAGTGAGGGCGGTGTGTAGCATAGCCCCTTGGATTTTTTTTTAAAGTCAAACAATAAAATCTAAAACCAAACAATACATTGGTGTTTATTGCAGCTTCTCCTTTCTTCATTATCAGTTTTCTTTGGACTTTTTCATATATTCCTTAGAGGTAAAACTTTTTTTCTTTTAAATTTCAAAAACAACTGTTATTTTAAATTCTCTGCCATGGAGTTTTAATGCTTCAAGCCAGCAGAGTTCTTACTCATTTTCCTCTGAACACAAGAGCTGACTGACTAGTTCAAATTCTGTGATTACCTTCTAATTGTAGAAAAAAAGTCTTCTCTTTGGGGCTAGGGTATAAGATAATGGGTGTAAGCTCGTCTTCTTCCTGGTGCAAACGTCCTGCTGCCCTTTCAGAGGGATCAAGACTGACTTCTTTTGCAAATAAATAAGCAGGGCTTTTTTTTCCTTTCAGCTTTAGTCTCTTTTTTCCCTCCTCTTCTTCAGCCACAGCTTTGTCATGGTCAAAGGAGCTGCTCTACTCCTGCCAGAAGAAGACAAGTTGGAACCAGTCCAGGAGGGTCCGGCAACCCCCCTAGACCAGACACCTAAAAGTGAGGATGCTGTAGCTGGGCAGCAAGAACTGCACCTGAAGCAAATGGTGGGGCTGCTGCGGCCAGAAGACACCATCCAGCTGGTGAGACTGCTAATGGCGGGGCAGGGAGTGGGGCACAAACAGCAGAGAAAAAGTAGGAACAGGAAAGGCATTGAGCCTCAAGAAGCCAGAAGTCTAGGGCAGTGATGTCTCCCCACATTTCTTTCCATGACCCACAGACCTCATACTCCTGTGACGTTTATTACTCCAGTTCTGCATTTTGCTGTCTGATTAGTAAAAATCCAGCATTCCTGTCAGACCAGATCACTTTGCTAATCAAACTGATCTGGAGGAATTGTCCTGCTCTGCACCCTAGGAGGCCAGTGGGATCTTCCCTGACATATCTGGTTCAAGGAATAAACAGGTTCCTATCCTGCTGAGCCCCCTTCGGTACCCAGGATGCTCTGCTGTTGTCTGACTGTGACATAGAAAGGAGCATTTCTCTGATCAGTAACATGTTGGCTTATAGCAATTAAGCAATAATTGGTGGTGAAAGGAGTTGGTTTGTTCTGCTGAAGCAATTTTTTTATAAGAGACTAATGGTTCATGACTGGCCTACTTTTCAGTAATGCAATAAAATCTATGTCTGGACAATATCACTCAGATTGTAGGTGAGGCTTCATATACTGTAGCTAAATGCACCTCCAGGGTGGCTGGAATTAGCTGCAATTAGAAAATTCAGAAGAGTTTTGTCCTCGTGTTCTCTGTTATATTCTCATGTTCTTTCTATATGTGGAAATGTTGTGCTTTTTCCCCTCACATTCCATCATGCGAGTTGCCCCCTGCAGACTGCAGGAGACACAAGTTTATTGCCTCAAGAGAAATTCTGGAGAACCCAGATTGCTTCCCAGGCTGATTCAGACTTTCCAAGTTGCTTCCTTCTTCATATTATTCCTTGTTTATGACCTGATGTAGCCTTTTTTTCCTATCTCCTGTTGTGATGCGAGGCTAGAACCAATGCTACTTGGCAGTCTTGTGAGAAATGGACTCAGCCCTGTCCACCTTCCGGGACTCTCTCTCTGGGCCCTCGTTGTTCTTCTTGTGGGGTGGGTGGTGGGTGGGGAAGAATTCCTCCCCTTTGGGAATGTGGCTTTCAGACATTTGGCCAGGAGCTCAGCCACTTCCCCATTTATGGCCTGTGGGGCTCTTCATCTCTTGGGCAGGCAGCCAGAGCTGGCGTCTCTGCTGAGCCTGATCCCAGCTTTGTCTCTGGGGCCTCTGCTGGGCGATTTCCAAGATGGCTTAAATAACTTTTATTTTTCTTTCTTTTTTTCCCCCTTCTTCCTAGAAAGTGAGTCACAGCAGCCTCCAAGCACCTGGGACAATTTCTTTCAGGCAGTGGCTTTCAAGCTGTGTTCTAGTAGACCCTGACTCTCTTTATAATAATAAATATTATAATAAATAAATATAATAAGAAGTTACAGTGGACACGTTACTCTGAAAGTCAGTTTGTCCTCCAGTGTAGATCTTCCTCTTGCCATGTGGAAAACGAGTTAATAAATAAATGTACATCTGTTGGGGGTCCTATCAGTTCAGGAGCCCCAAGATTTTTGTTCAGAGCTTCCACATCTAGCTTCAGAATCTTTGCAAAGCTGCTGTTTTTCCATGTTAGTGTGGAACCCATCGCCAAAGGGTTTGTAAAATACTAGGCTGGTAGTGATTCCCCAAATGGGGTTGATCTAAAAAGGCCCTTTTTGTATTTGTTTTTGGCAGGTACAGATACTTAAGGGGCCCATTTTACCCCCAAGGACTTGTGACCTTGGCCCTATCCATCTTTCAAGTGTGGCCAGGAGTGTCTGAAGGGTGTGGTCAAAAAAGTCAAGATGGCAGTCATATATAGTGCAATGCCATAAAAAAACAGGTGGTGCTTTGATCTGCAGATACCCCTGAGTGCGGCCAGTAATATGCTGCCAAAGCCAGGGGTGGTCCTCAAGAGTGATGGAGTTTGCATTCTCCATTACAAGCCATTATGGGATTTGGTTTAGTTCTGTAAGCTCAACAATTGTTGCTTATTCAATAAATCATGGCTTAGCATAATATGCGAATACTGCATAGTTTTTCTCACTTACTTATCAATATTTACAAAATTATCAATATTTACAAAAATGCCTCCCACCCCATGAAGCTCTTTTTCCATAGCTTTCCTTTGGTTAACTATGAACCTGAAATGACTGCCATTCCCAAGGACTGCATTGTTGGTTTGTTGATTTTCGTGATCAGAAATGGCAGCATCTTGGTGTTCAGGCAAGCTGCTTAGCCACAAAAGGTTGTTAAGGAACCATTCAAAATGGGGATAAATTGGTAGTTTGTTCACTCACATTAATCAGCATAGTGTGTTGTGTGAATATACTTTAAATTTCCAGGCCTCTTAACTTAGAGAAGAAACAAAGGTATGTTCTCAAGGATGAAAAAAAAGGTGAATTACAGAGTTTAGTTCTATACTGCAATCTGCCTTCTTTTGTTTTAAAGCTTGATATAATATGATTTTACAGATAAGTTTTATAATTTTTGAAAACTAGTTTCTTAGCACCAAATGCAATACGAAGTACAATTCAGCTTACTTGCAAACATGTTTCTTTTTCTGGATAATTATGCAAAAAAATTCTCCTCAAAACCATTGCTTCTTTTCTGACTGGAAATTGAGCCAACAGCCACCAAGAAGGAATGAGGTTTATCATCTCTTTTAGGACTGGCTAGAATCTGTACATTTGCGTTACTCAATATGACATTTTAATGTAAGTATAAACATGAAGTGTAGCCAAGGCCCAAGGCTCATAGAAAACTTCCAATGGCTGGTGAACGAAATCCTTCCCTTGGATCTGTGGGCAGCACCACACGTTTTCATGGTGGAGATTGCACTGATGTGTATATGTCAGTGATACTGGAGGGCAAAGTTGCAAGACTGGTACGTTTTCCTCCATGCAGGCTGTGAGACTGGAGTCAGCGCGAGCCCATAGAATCCGATACCTGTTGGTGGTCTCAGCAGCGGAGATGGAGGGCAAGAGCGAGATGGTGCTTTTGGGGGTGGACTTCCCTGACGAAAGGTGAGGAGACAAGGGAGTGGTGATGGCAGGAGAACGGGAGGGATTGTACTGAAGAATAGAGAGAATAGCTGGGTTCACATGTCACAATAACATGTCGCACTGTACCTTAGTTTTGTCTCAGCATGCTGGCTGAACCTAGTCACTTTGGCTTATAAACTTTTATATTCTGTGAGTTCAACCATTCTGGTTCTGTCAGTAAACTCTGGCTAATGCAGTGGGTTAATCTAGTCCTATATACAACTGAGGCTGCAGTTCTGTCTGCCCTGGGGATCCATTGGTTGATCTCTTGCTAATTTGATGTTGTTTTATCAGCTGGAATGAGAGACAAAAACAAAACAAAACGGCTGGTAATTATGGATCCAGACAGAAAATGGTCCTGAGGGCAAAATCTATTTGACCCTATTAATCATACCTGCACATCTAAATTACCTGCATGTGTAAATATGAGTTCATTGCTGAACAGAGAATTTAACAGTATAATTTAGTCTGGAAGTTAACTTTTTGATTTGTTAGAATGAACAGGGAGTCAGATGTCCTTGCCAGTCTACTGCAAATCAACCCACTGATTCCAATTTAGCCTCTTACCCTATCATGCCACATCATTCCACTTTCTAAATGGTGACTTGTGGAAAAAATGAAAGAGAGAGCATTTGGTTCTTTAGTGTTTGCTTTAAAGCCTATTCAAAAGCCAAATTTAACAACATGGATTGATAAATGTGGGTTTTGTATTTGGGGTTTTATTTCTGTAAGCTACCCGGAGTCATTGTGAGTGAGTTGGGTGGCCATATAAATTAAATAAATAAATAAAAACAGAACATAAACTAAATGGCTGCGATGTGTTTTACTTGGGGCTGCCTCTGAAAACTGCACAGAAACTACAGTTGGTACGAAATGCAGTGGCCTGTATGCTAGGAAGTGAAAGCCATTGTGGCCCTAGGACAGTGGGGTACTTTTCTCTTATAAAGGCCTACATGGCTTGACTCCTAGATATTTCTAGAATCAAGGCTTCAGTGTACAACTGACCTGGCCTGACTGCTCATCTCAAGGACAGATGCTCAAGGCCCTCTCTGTCCATGAGGCTGTTGAGTGGAAGCCCAGAGGCAAAGCTTCTTTGTTGCAGTCCCTTCCCTCTGGAGTAGCCTCCCCCCAGGGGTTCAGTTGGCAGCCACCTGATGCAATTTAGGAACAGTACCATTCCACAGAGACTTCAATAGGTAGTTGTAATTATCACCATTGTAAAGAGGTGCCAGGGAATAATTATTTAATTTATTGTAATGTAATTTAATTCTTTTATTGATCCTGTGTTTTACTGTTTTGTGTAAACAGCCAGGAGTCATACTTGGAATTCAGTGCTATTATTAGAAATAAGCAAATGCTTCTGTGCTCCAGTTCACAATCCCTTTTCTCTCTTCATAAAATAAGTTACACGTAAAACCTTCATCCGAACCATCTTAGCTTTGCAGTTGTTCCTTACCTCATGCATATCTAACCTGTTTTATATATTTTATTCCCTGGTCAAACCAGTTTGGCAGTTCACAGAGGGCTTTTTTTCCTCTCTCTCCTATTTTTCCAAAGTGAGTTCTCCCAGAACTTTTGTTTATGTGTTCAGCTGGAAGCAAGTAAAGTTTGCTACAGCAGAATTCCAAATCAAGAAGCAGAATAGAAGTGTTCTGTGTTTTCTCCTTAGCCACCACAAAGATTCCCTATCTGCATAATATAGTACAGTCTCTCTGCTGTGGAGCATCTATTTGACTGAAAACCTGCTGATAATACATTTGTTTTTACAATATTTATCAAACAATTGCAAAAGCAGGTTTAGAAGAGAGCACAGATAAGGACCAAAGAAACTAGTTTCCAAAGCAAACTAGTGTTATAATGCTTGTTTTAGATACTCTCTTAATTCCTTCTTTCTCTCTCTCTTTCACAATCAGCTTGGCTACCTGCACCCTGGGTATGGTGCTTCCACTTTGGAGTGACACCCAGGTTTTCCTTGATGGCGATGGGTAAGATAGCTCCTACTCCTTTATATTATTCCATATAATTGCAATTATTGGGTTACTTTTAAGCTTCTATCAGGAGCTTGCTTTGCAAATAGATTGGCATACACAAACAGACTGGGATAATGAAAGGTCATACTCAATGTGTCTGTTTCTTTTTACTTCACAAGTTGTGCTCATATGGAATAAAAGGAGATGTCTTTTCTACTTTCACAAATAGAAGTGGCATAAAGTTTAGCCTGAACCACTAAGATTTTATTTTTTTATTTCTTTATTTTTCAAATTTTGCCACCACCCATCTCCCCCCAGAAGATTTCATTTGTTTCTGGATGAGATCCCTCCCCTTCGGTCTTACGGAACTGACCATTTTTCTATTCTCTTCCACATGTTCCTTTTTTCAAGATCCTTCCCTTCTGCTGCAAATCACAATGACAGCCCCCCTCTTCCAAAAGAAAAGTGATGAAATGTGTGTTGTGATGTTATAATGCAAACCCTGGCCTTTTGTTCTTGCATCATGAGATTGGAAGCAAGTATGTAAGTCATGTAGCTTGCCTTTTGATACGACAATGCAAGTTTTCTCATTTTCTCTGCCCCCTGACATCGGTGACTTTCCACAAGTTACTTCCTGCTATATCTGCATTTTATTATATTTGTTGCTATTATCAAAGAAGCATTTATATCACAATCAGTTTGCATAGCTGTTTCAAATTTAAAATAAACAAGTCCCTGCCCAGAGGACTTACAGTTTAAAATTTAATACAGTAGTAACAGTGGGAGTAGATAAAGAAGACAAACATAAATGGAGGAAGAACATGTGTTGCTATGGCAGGATTAAAAGCAGCAGATTTATTTATTTATTTTATATGGCCACCCATCTCAAGTACATGACTCTGGGAGGCTAACAATATTTAAAAACAATAATAACAATATAATAAAATAATAACATAAATAACATAAATAGCAACCAAGAAAAACAACCCACACCAACACTAATAATCCTAACAGTTAACACAACCAAGAAACAGGCTCACCCACACCATTATGGCTCCACGCTCAATGACAGAATCAGGCCTTGCAAAAGGCTAGCAGGGTCAGGGCAAGTCTGAACTCAGAGGAATGATGTTCCACCAGTGGGGCCCCACAACAGAAAAGGCTCTCTTCCTGTTAGCCCTGTGAGGTAGTCCAGACAAGAAGTACAACCAGGAATACTAGCTCTATCTTTATTGTAAAGTTACATTAATAGAATCTTGCAAGACTGAAAGTATTTCTCCCCTCCTTTCCTTTTACTTTCTGGAAAACTAGGGAGGGTCCCTCCTGAAACACTTCCCATACCTGCACCATTTCTGTGGGCTGAGATATCTTTTACACACTGGTTGTCCAGTTGTTGCTGTTTTTCCTGTCTCTCAAGGTCATTCCCTCACTTCCTGGGTCTCCCAGATGGCACTTCCTAATGGATGGGACCTGGAACATGCTTCTCTTGCCAGATCTAATGGGATGGGTAGATACAACTGGGAGTAACCCAGCCCCAAGCCATGAAGGGCCCTAAAGGTAACCACCAGCAACTTAGAAACATACTGGCAATGCAGCTTGCGGAGCAGAGGTGTCACATTTTGTACTGTTGCATTTTGTACCAGCTGAAGCCTCAGGCAAAAAAAAAATAAAATCCAAACAGTAGCTTCCACTCTCAAGAACAATATAACAACAAATAGATGACAACTTTCAATGTGTCAGTGGCACTCAAAATAAGCTTCAATGCTGTTTGTCTAACACAACTGGTATTTGGAGGACACGGGTTCCCCAACTTAGGTTTCCATGGGCTACATCTTCATTATTTGACCTATTTGAGTCATCTGAGTCAATGGTTGTAGGATTCAAACCTGTCATGCGTGAGCTTCATGCCGTAGCTCACAAATTGTTCCGTAGACTCTCCATGTCTGAATCCTACTCCTTGTACCATCTTCATTTAATGCACAGATGAAAAATAATACAAATAACAGCATGAAGCAGAGAGAGAGGCTTTTAGCCCTCTATTAACTGTGATAAGGTGAGGTCCTGCCTTATTTCCAATGTCAGTTGTCCCATAGTAAAGGCCCCATTACAGAAAAATCAAAATTATCACATCTATCTGAGCAAGACCTGCAAAAGATGCTCAGTTGAAAACTGGGTGTGGAGTGGACTGTAAGAGAGTGGCCAGTCCTGAAGATAACTTGGGCCTAAGCTATTTAAGGCCATATAGAACAAAATGAACACACTGAACTGTGGTAAAAATTCAGTATAATGGTTTCAACAAGTGGAGATGTGGTCTGCCCAAGAGCTGCTACTCACAATCTGTGCTGCCACTTTCTCAACCAGCTGCAATTTCCAGACAACGTCAAAGGCTGCTCCATGAAAAGGGCATTGTGATTGCCTAACCTGAAGCTTGTTTTAACTCCTAAACACTAGTTTTCCTATGTCCTAATGTAAAATGGTAGAAAATCTTACTGCCAATTTTCAGCAATTATGCCACTGAAATTTCATGAAACATTTGGAGGAGGTCCCAGGGGCCAGAATACAAAGAGGGATTGGGGGCCACAAAATGCCACCCATGAGCACTCAGCTAAAAGCCTGATAGTGTAGTAACATTTCCTAGGAAGCAAAAAACATCAGACTTTCAGGCTTCTGGTCTACTTTGGCAATCACTCCCTGACTTTTAGTGGTAAAGTATGTAGACAAACATCTATTAGAAGGTTTTGAGCAACATTCCAAACAGGTGGCCACCCTGAAACTCCTTCTATTACATGTACACTAAGCAGTGAAAGAAAAAGGTGTACTTCTGAAATGACATGGATAAGTCTTATTGCTTTACAATGTACCCTCTAGCTTAGCCTGTCAGTCTCCTTGCCATGGAGGAAGACACCCAATTTACCATTTGCTGAAGACCTGTCCTCATGATGCAGTCCTCATCTCATCACCAACCTAAAGCTGGCTTTAGGTCTTCTGGCATGAAAGGAGTGTTTTTCCTCTCACACCAGCACCAGACTTCCCATCCAGACAACTGACAGTTCATGAAGTCATTTTCAGAAGCTGGCAATCTGCTGGCCTCCAATTGGCCTGCTACAGAACTGCCCATCAGGCTGTTGAGTTTTGCGCTTCAGTGGCCACTGTGGTTTGGTTACCAGAGAGACTGGATACTTCCTTTGTACAGATATTTTCTTTCTTTTTTGTGTAGTTTGATCAAAGGAATATTGACCTACTGGAAGTCTGAATTCCATGAGGTCAATATTCCCACTGGTAAGCAGAAAACAGAACTATGCCCAGCAATTCTTATTTAACCTATACAGTTGTAGCAGAAAAATGTTGGTTGGTGAAAAATGTTGGCTAAGGTGAAATATTTGTCTGGCAGCAATAAATGGACTTTTTCTTCAGTTTGTGGCTTTCATTTGGGTGGTGAAAACCAAGGAAAGAAAGACTGGTGGGGCATGGGGAGAAAGAAAAAGAGAGGCTGGGGAAGTTCTGTATAATAGATCTGCATTTGAACATTGGAATATTGCTACTCATGTCCTTAAGGTGATGTTACTGATTTGCATGAGCAGTTTAGGGGGATCATTCTCTATCTTCATTTCTAATTTCCAATTTTCCAAGAAGAGCAGGAAGGAAGAAGGATGCAGAAGAGAAACATCAAATCCATGCATGGCAGACAGCCCCCCACACCCCGATTGAGCAAAAAATACCAAGATATTAGCCTTCTGGTGGAGTCATGGAGTAGTAGGAGAGCTTGAAATCACAGAATGTTTTTTCAGAGTTCTAGGTACAGAAATACTGACCTGTCCAGAACTTTTTAGAAAGCCATCCCTCTCTCACATTCAGAGAAATGTTTGGTGGTGATGCAAAGAGGGAGGGGAACAGAACAGCAGGGAACCCATCAATTGCTACCCCAAAACTTCCCCACATTCAGCTGTGTCCAGGCAGCAGTACTGATCAGCCTCAGTAAAGGTAGCTTGTGGAAGCGGTTCTTTCGATACTGACCTGTTTTCCTCCCCTCATTGGCATTGCTGTGTGAATGAGCCCTCTCCCTTTTTGCCCCAAGGCAAAGTTGTGTATTTTGCCCTTTCTTGCCACATCCCAGTATAATTTCATTAATTTAATCTTGGTTGCTTGCCCCTATAAAACCCTTTATGGTTAAAAATGGTTTTATATGTAAAAACCAAGATTCTCTAGGATTTATTTATTTATCCTTCGCATTCATGTGCCACTCTTCAAAACCAGGTTTTACAAGAGTGGCTTATAGAACAACTACACAATTTAGAGAGTGGGGGATGTACAGCTTGACATACTAAATTTAGCTGGTAGAATCCATTTTTAGGACTCATGGATTAATTCTGTTGCCGTTCCAAAAGGCAGACACAAACTGGTTTAATTTTCAGATTCCATGGGGGGGGGGAAGTCCATTTTTTTCAGATGACAATGGGATCTGGCGTTCTGGAATATTTCAAGCCAGTTGCACAACTGTCCAAACTCTTGCATTCTTCTTTACAACATTCCAGATATCTGCATTCTTGCTGGAGTACAAAGTTACTTATGAGTTGACTCTCCTTTCTTTAGGGGCTTCAGTGTGACATCTGGGGGACAAACACGGATCTTTAAGCCCATCTCTGTCCAGACCATGTGGTGAGCAAGGCTGTTGACTGGATGAACCATGTTAAAGACATCCATAGAAGATGATAAATGAATATCAGGAAAGATACTGAAACTATTACTGCTGCCCCTCATGCTGTGAAGAAGAAAAAAAGATCTATTGCATTTTTCCAATGGTGCCAGTAGCTTCCAAGGGGTTTAAAATGTAAAAGGAAGCTTTGGAGTTCTTTTATTAGCTGTAAATCTTGTTTATTTTTAAAAATTTTAAATATATGTTATTTTATGGTGCTTATAAAGCATTGCAAATATATTCAGCTGTCCTGAGGTCAATAATTGTATCTGAAAAATGAAAGCATGGGGCTAACTGCTACAGGTTATGGTAGCTCTCAGTTTAACTCTTGGACACGACCTCTTCTGCTCTGAATGCTTGAGGTACTACTTAATATTCCCAGGGTCTAATTGCTCTCTCTGCTCTCAGGTCAGCACTGCAAGTACTGCACAAAGCATGCAGCGAAGCGGTCTGCAACAACTATTTTCCTGGAGGGGGTGCATTGAGCTGGACCGAGTGGTATCAGAAGGCTGTGAATTCTGACCAGAGCTGCATTAATGAGTGGCTAGCCATGTCTGACCTGGAATCTGTGCGGCCCACTTCTCCTTCCATCTTCTCTGACCAGTCAGTGATGCCCCTTTTCCCCCCTGGGGCTGGTTGTAGGCTGTCAGTGGACCTGTGAGGGTTCCTAGAAGGAGCTCTACACAATGTGCTAATCCCAAACCCAGGCAATTTTTGGAGAACCTTGCTAGTCAGTCTAGTGCCAACCGTGCCCCATTCTTGAGTCCTGCCTCTGCAGTCCAGCCCAGTAACCTGGACTGGAAGATTGTGATGGGGGTGGGGGATGCTGATCAAATCCCATTATTAGCCTCGTGGCATTTTTTTAGGCCTAAAGGAATAAATTTCTGTAAGGAAATGCTAAGGCTCAGGATAGTATTAGATTTATACCCCTGCAGCTGAGGGGTGTATAGTGGTGGGACTGGGGTCTCTGTGTGGGAAACCTGAAGTGATGGTGTTGGGGACAGAGTCTGGTGGGCCGAGAGCTTTGCCGACCCTCCATCTCTGTGCCTCAGGCCGACAGCACAGGAGATGACAGAGCGGATGATCCGGGCCAAGCTGCGTGAGGTGATGGGCACCACTGACCTGGAGAGCATCACCTCCAAGGAGGTGGGATGTTGGGACAAGAGGGCATTGAAATAGGAGTGATGGGGGTGTGGGGGAAAACAGGAATGGCAAAGTGTGTGAAGAGACGGGACTATGGGAACAAGAAACATGAAAGCACTTAATAGAAACAAGGAAGGAAAAGAATTGGGAGGGATCTGGAAAGCTGGGATCTATATGACAGGATATTGGGTGGGGAGGGTGTGATTAGAAAGAAGCCCAAGTAGAGGATAACATCAGTCGTCATCTTCCACAGATCCGTACAGAACTGGAGCAGCGAGTTGGCTGCAGCCTGAAAGACTACAAGGAGTTTATTGACAACGAAGTGTTGCTTATCATGGCACAGATGGATCGGCCTTCTAAGATCTTTGACTACCTCTACTTGGTAAGAAAATACAAGAGGGGAACCCTGATGCCAGCCTTCTAGTGGTCAAAGGTCCCAAAGATTACAATCAGTGCTGCTTGGTTGGTGATATAGAGGGAATAGGGAACAGCCTTGAAGGACAAGAGGAAAAGCCGCTACCAAGGCAATGATCAGACAAGCACAGCATAAGCCCATTCCAAGAAACTAATCTAAGTAAATGTCTCAGCCCCCTCCCTAATTCACTTGAAGATAAAATGAGGGAGGACAGGAGCACGTTCAGACTTGCAAGATTCTGTCACTGTAGCTGTTCCAATAAAAGTAGTTTTAGTTCTATATGGCATTGGTTTCTTAGTCTGGTCTACCTTATAGGGCTGACAGGTATCTTGCTGCCACCTGGTAGTCTTACTCCCCCAGGTGGTAGTATCTTCTATCCCACAGGCCTCAGTTAGAAGTAATATCATAGAGATCAGCCTTCCCAACTGAACTTCAGCTCCCAGAATTCTAAGTTAACATGGCTAATGCTTGATTTGGAATTCTGAAAGTGGAAATCTAATTATTTTGGAATTGGCCACATGGGACTTTGTCACATACAGTTGAATTTTTTTCCTGGAAAATTCTGATTGTGTAGTGAGATTTCCACAGGGAAATTCAGATATTTCCCCAAGGAAGCAATAGCATCCTCCTTGCTATCAACATTGCTGTAGGGAATGTGGTTTCTTAAGTAGCAGAGTACTAAATAGACTGCCTGTGATCTGGTTAGGTTAATTCAACAGTCTAGAATAAAGCCCATGAGAGTTACTAACCTGCCAAAGAATGCCTCACACCATATTCTGTGCTAGTCGTTTTTGGCTTATAGCTTCCTTTCTTTACTGCCTGCAGATGGCTCTAACTTGCTATTGCACTCACTAGTACTAACATTTAGCCCAGTGGCTATGTAGAAATTTGTGTTACTTATAAGTAGCACAGTTTCTCCCTCCTGAAGATTACTGCCCCCTTGGGCTGAAATTAAGGTAAGTCTTATGCCTGTCCTCTGCTTTGAAGTAATAAGCTTCCCTCTGCCCCCTTCCCACTACCATGGTGCAGCTGATCTCTCCGTGTTTTCTGCTACTTTCTGTAGCAAAGCTGAAGACTGTAATAGGCTGGGAAACAGGAGAAGACAGTTGGATTATAATAATATGAATGCTGTGGTATGTTCAGGTCCTGAAAGAGATTCAGATCCTAGCCCTCTGAATAGCCTCCTCAACTATTCACACAGAGACCCTTAGCAAAAGTCTGAAAAGGCCTTTACTTTAATTAACTGACGGATCAACTGGGTTCTAAAAGTGCAAGCCATCCAGTTTCTGAGACTTCTGTAACTTTGTCCTGTTCTCTTTGATAAATCTCATTACAAAAAAACGCAGAAATAATACTGTTTTTTGATGAAGTGGGCTGCTGAAAGCTTGACAGTGAAAGGGAAAAGTTGGGATCTGTTTGATCTGTGATGGAGCTGCCTCTGGGGAAATTGGAAACTGCTTCATCTAGGAAAAAGCTTGGTGTGATCATCTTACTCTGTACACCCTGGGTGTACACCCCTTTGAACTCAATGGGAACTCACGTCTGAGAATATGTACTTAGGATTGTATTGGTAGATGCTATAATTATGTCATGAAGACACATAACATATGGACAAGGGCTGTGCATGCTTCAAAAATGACTCAGAAGAGATGCTTTGGAACATGTGGGACTGGAGTACAGAATCTTTCTGAAGCAGCTGTGTCTTTCAGATTTCTATATTAACCTTAAAAAATTCAAAATAGATATAAAAATTGATGTATTAAGACAACTGCACCTTTAGTGTGGTTTTTTAAAGCAGTAGCATGTGTTTTCAGGCTTGCATGGAATCTGAAAAAAGATCTCTCTGCTTTAAAGAGGTGCTTTCTGAATCATTTTCCAAGCATGCATGCACATACCCACCTCAACAAAATGGCAATTGTAGATGACATTAATAAATTTTAGGTGGATTACCAGTGAATAAATGATCTCCAAAATGCAGAGTTTAGCAAATGATTCCCTGCACATTTTCTTTAAATAGGACTTAAGGGGGCTTTGTGACATTTTTCTACCTATAGTTTCTCACATGGAATAGCATGAAAAAAATGTTTCTTCTATCCTGAAATGGTACAGAGCAGGAGGGCTTATTCCACTGACTTTGCTTAATGTATAGTTCTGAGTGGTCTGCTGTAGCAAGACCAGAATGCACATAAATTTGTTAATGTTTACACAACATGAGAGTGAGCTGTGTGCCTGGGATTGTTCCTTTCCACTCCAGGGCTCTGAATGGAATGCCGCCAACCTTGAGGAGCTCCAAAAGAACAGGTATGTAATCTTTTCGAGCTGTTGCTCAGAGAACAATGCTAGCAACTCCAGGAAGTTCATCCTTGGACTTTGAGATAGCTGTTTACCACATGTCTCAGTTCAGACTTGTTTTCCAGTTGGAAGTACTTTCAGCTTTTGGTTTAAATTCCATCCTGGGATACCAAGCAATTGTAGGAGGGACATTTAGGAAACAGGATAGGGCTGGGTAAATTGAGGTGGAAGAAACTGTGCTAAAATTAGATAGATAGCAGTGGTTAACAGTCTCCATGTGAGGGCGGATTGGGAAAGCTCACTTGATTTCTTGCCTGTCTTTAGAGTCAGCCATATCCTCAATGTGACTCGTGAGATTGACAACTTCTTCCCAGAGCATTTCACTTACATGAACGTGCGTATCTATGATGAAGAGGCCTCACAACTATTGCCATACTGGAAGGAGACCTACAGCTTCATTTCAGCTGCTCGGTGAGAACTGGGCATCAAGATGAATGTCATACATGAACGTGGCTGAACTAGCATGCATTGTAAAGAGTTTTAATTTAATTTTGCCCTAATCCAGTTAATAGCACTCCTGGCACAGAAGCAGGCTTCTGTGTGTAGATGCTATGATTCAGTTAAAAGAGTTTCATAAGACACATCATCTCCTGTGAAATGCTACGTGTGCACATACCACATTTCAGCAGCTGTTTAAGAGAACCTGCAAAACTGGGAAGAATTCCTCCTTTTGCCTCTTCTTTCACCCTTCTTTTCTGAGCAACCATTCAGCACATCTCCATGCTTTATTCAGAACTGATGTGGGAAAAGATCTAGTTGTGGACCTGTGAGTCCAATTTTGCAGAAACAATTTCTGACACAAAACCCAAGGAATTATGTATGGGAATGGGAGATAGATAATCCTTGTCAAATTTATCAGAGCCACTTGTTTAGAAGAGCAAGAAACTATTGAAGGATTCTTGGCTCAGGAGTACCATCCTTGGTGGGAACAATCTCTGAAATAACCAGAATCCTTTCCAAAGCAGCACTGAGCATTCCTCACTCCCCAGGTCATTATCATAGCATAATATAATTAACTGTGTCTATGGAATTCAACCAAGAAGCTGAAGTTCTTTCTGTTCTGGGTGTGGTGGTATCCCTGCTCATGGCCATGATTCTCCCTCACAGGATCCAAGGCTCTCGGGTATTGGTGCACTGCAAAATGGGAGTGAGCCGTTCTGGCTCCACGGTGATTGCCTATGCCATGAAGGAGTATGGTTGGTCACTGGAACGGGCCCTTGGTCACGTGCGAGAACGGCGACCAATTGTCCACCCCAATCCAGGCTTCATGAGACAGCTGGAACTTTACCAGGGCATTCTGGATGCCAGGTAATTGGAAGGGAGAAGGACATACTGGGCCAGTATATATGTAAGAGGACAAAGGATGTGGAAAGATAACCAGTTGCCTGACCCAGTCTTTCTATTAAATTCAGTTCTCCTGTCCTAGCCCCCGTTACAGGCAAATCTGTACAATGGTAGCTTGATAGCCTTTTGGAATGGAAAATTTGCCTGAATAGGGCTATACGAGTGGGATGCTAATTCTTCTGTTCCCTACCATTTGTGTGGATTTTGTGGAAATTTCAGTGGGGAGCAGCTAAAGGGGGTACTTTTGGAATGAGCAATCAAGTAGTGGCAGATTTATTTTACAGTTATCCCTGTGACTTCATTGTAAGTCCATATCTTTCTTAGCTCTTTTTGAAAGATAGTAAGTGATTCCTTACTCACCTGTCATTGCCATTCTGCTACACAGAGAAAGAAAACCTGTTACTTTTAACATCCCAGAATTTCATGCTCCTCTCATGTCTCTGTGCAGCCGTCACAGCAGCCTGTGGGAACAAAAGGTGGGAGATGCCCCATCAGGAGGCTCTTCCGATATAAGTGATGCCAGCAGTGGTCATTCTGGAAGCCTGGAATATGAGACTCTGAGCTCAGATGAAGAACCAGAGGTGCCAGTAACAACTCCCCAGTATTGCTTTCGTCCTCTGCATGAGCCTTCCGAGAATCCCAGTCATCCTCTGCCCCCCACTGGCAGCCCCCAGCTCAGTCCTCAGGCAGTGGAAGACGCTGGGGCATCAGATGATTCAGGAGCTGAGGAGGTGCGGAGACACCTAGCTACCATGACAGTGCCTGAGAAGCCAGCCATACTCCGACGGGAACGCATTAACCTTTATGCAATTATGCGCAGCATCAGTGAGATGGATAGCCCAGAACACACCTCTGTGACGGAGGGCACACCTGAGGAAGAGGTATGGGATCGTGCAAAGGTATCTGAGGAGGAGTGAATGGGAAGCAGAAGAGAGAGGCTGTTTACAACCTAGAATGTAATAAGGGAGTAAAAAATGCCAATGCATATTTATTTATTTAAAACAATGCTTCCCATTAAAAGAAATCTTGAAATGCTTTCCAATTAGAAATACAATTACACTGAAAAAATAGGATAAAACAATGAATAAAAGCATACTTGAGAGCCCTGTCCAAGAAGATGGTGTTGACCACTACAGGTGGTCCTCGGTTGATGACCATTCATTCAGCAACCATTCAAAGTTACAATGCTGAACGAGGAGACTTACGGCTAGTCCTCGAAGTTGTGGCCATCATAGCATCCCTGAGGTCCTGTGATCACCATTTGCGACCTTCACTGGCTTCCAACAAGCAAAATTCAATGGGGAAGCTGGCAAGAGTCACAAATGGTGATCACGTGATGTGTCTACCGACTGTGCAGGATTTGTCTAATGACAGCAACTGGAACTGCCAGAACTCTCAACGTAAGTCATAACATTGCACTTTATGACCACGTTGCATAGCAACAGAGTTTGCAGTCCTAATTACCATCATTAACTGAAGACTACCTATGTATACCACTCACTGATGTTGGTATATAGATCTTCTGGGTCTGATTTTTTTTTCAGGAGTGGTATCCCTATAGACTCCTCCTAAAAGAAGAATGTGTAATCTCCCAGACTCAGCTGAACACCCCTTCATATTAAAACTAATAAGACGTGAGAGACAATTTAAGCAGACATGAGCTTGGCCTCACTTGAGCAACACCTTGTCAGGAGTTAAAATTAAATTCATTCCCATATCTGAAATTAAAATTAAATTCATCTCCAAATCTGAAAGACAGGGCCTGGGTTCTTCTACCAATTGGATTGTCAAAACTAGAATCTTAGTAATGAATCTGATTGATTGTACTCTAGAAGGGTCTAAGGCCCTCTCCTACCAAGGGTTGTATATGATGATTTGCTGTGCCAGATTCCCAGAGGCCCCAAATCACAGCATAAATCAGGGTAGGTGACATTTCAGGGGCAGAGAGTTGCATTCAGTCTAATAAGGCATGTCAGAAAGGATTAGAGCCAAAAGAATGAAGAGGGGACAGCCAAACCTAAAAATGCTGAGTATAAAATTATTCAACTAGATGCTTCTAAGACAGAATAACACATGTAAGCCTTAGCAGCAGCACACAACCATACACGCTTTAGCATTGTTGCCCAATGTTTTGTTCTTAAAATGAAATTGTTCCAAACCATTTACACGGAAATGTTAACCAAGAACAATAGAATGTGGAAGCTGAAGTGACAGAGGAAAGCCAAGGTAAATAAAAGAGAATCCAGTATAGTTGGTGATGTGCAAATCAATGAACTCTTCCTCTCCCAGCAGGTATTTCTTCATGCCGAAAGGAAGACCTGTGAACCATCATCCCAAAGTGAGGAAAATGAAAGGCCAGTGACAGACTCTACAGCAAAGTCATCCCTGCCAGGGGATCAGTGGGCACATGGACGGAGGCCAGGGCGACGGGGACGTAGCAGGGCTTCCAGAGGCCATGCTCAGCCTTGCAAGCAGCTCTCATACCACCCAGCACCAGGCAAAGTGTATAAAGCTGTTCGGCACATGGAGGGTTCTGTCTCGCGTGGGCGCAGGCCCCCCTTGCAGCACCGCCTCTCGGTGGCTCATCTGGCTGATGCTGCCCTGGTGGTGAGTCGGACCAAGGAGTTTGAGGGACAGATGGATCCTGAAATTTCCAAGAAGCTCCAATCGCCATCTTCCTTGCCATGCTCCAGGTCTCGACGAGTTGTGCGCCAGGCCAGTGTTGACATGGACCCCAGTTTGGTCTGAAGACCTTTTCCCTGCCTTTCCCCCTTTCTTCTGTCAGTAAGCAAAGGATTTCATGGGGTCCCAAGGCTGAACACACGTTAGTGATATTGAGCTGGGGGAGATGTATCTTCTGTACACTGCCTAGGAGGAAGAGCGAGGAGGAGAGAACTGTTCTGCTGTTCAAGAGACCACAGCTGCTTTTCAAGTGCATCTGTTCTTTCTATGGGAAGTGGCAGCAGGACCAGTGTTCTTACTGGCTTTACTCCATTTATTTGTACAGACCTGCTAAGGGCCCTACAGACTTCATGGTTTAAGTTCCATATGGCAGGGCTGTCTGTTCCTTTAATTCACTTTGAATGCCTTCATATTCTTTTCTTCCCCAATCCGATATTTTCCAGATGTTTTGGACTGGAATTATGGTCATCCCCACCTAGCACAATGGTGGAAGTTGTAGTCAAGCATACCTGAGGCCTCCAGATGGGCCAAAGGTTGCTTTACAGAGAAGGTTTAAGACTGTAACCTCTCACTGTGATCCAAGTGGGGAATGAACTGCTTTCTCTTTATTTTTGTGTACTTACAGTCACTGTGCCATTGCCAGCTTAACACAGCCTGAAAATAAAGTTAATTCATTTTCCACTTGGTAAACTCAGGTTGTATGTCTTCTTTTGAAGCATATCTCCATTCCTAACCCTAACCAAACCCTAACCAAAATAACAGGGAAAGGGGCAGCTCTTGGTTTTTATACTGGGACTGGGTTTATACCGCATGCTAAGCCATGCTTTGTCTAGTTAGGCTTCACCTGATGTGTGACCCCCACCCCCACCACTGTAGTTTGTAAATCATAATATATGGTTTGGCGTGTTGTGCAACCTAGGCAATTGTGGTTTGTTCAAGAACCATGGTGAAAATAAACCATGGGCGGGCATGTTGCATGAATTCAGTCTGGGAGTGAAAGCACAACCCATGAGACTAACAGCAACAAAAGCATCCAACAACTAACAGGCTGTGAAGCAATTACCTGGGTTCTTCACAGCAGTTAATGAGGTGAATCTTGCCCATGCTTATTAGCACAGCAAAGCTGCTCAGGCCTGGCTCACTATGTCAGCAGTTCTCAACCTTTTTGGTACCAGGGACCGGTTTCGTGGAAGACAATTTTTCCATGGACCGGGGGGGGGGGGGGAGGATGGTTTCGGGATGATTCAAGTGCTTCCTCTTTTTCCTGACCTTTTTATTATTTTTTCTTCGCGCCGTTTGGAGATAGCAGCCAATGGGCTTGCTTTCTCTGACAGGAGGCGGAACTCAGGCGGTAATGCGAGCTATAGGGAGTGTCTGTAAACACTCAGGCTGTAAATTCACTCTCTGGCCCACCACTCACCTCCTGCTGTGCCACCCGCTTCCTAACAGGCCACAGACTGGTACCGGTCTGCGGTCCAGGGGTTGGGGACCCCTGCACTATGTGATCAAAGTTTACAGTAACTGGGCCTGTTATTACACGTATCTCACCCATTATCAGTAGTGAGGAGTCGAAGGAAGAACCGGTTTCATTGTAGCTATAATGAATGAAAATGAAATAAAACATCTGTAGAGGAAAAAAAATAAACTACAGGCATACCTCATTTTATTATACTTTGCTTTATTGCGCTTCGCAGATAACTGTTTTTTTCCAAATTGAAGGTTTGTGGCAACCTTGCATCAACAAGTTATTGGTGCCATTTTTCCAGCAGGTTAGCTTTTTTTTTTTTTTGCAATAAAGTATTTTTTAAATTAAGGTATATACATTGTTTTTTTAGACACTTAATAGGCTACAGTATAGCGTAAACATAACTTTTCCATGCACTGGGAAATCTAAAAATCCATGACTTTACTGCGATACTCATTTTATTGTGGTGGTCTGGAACTGAACCCGCAATATTTCTGAGCCTGAATCTTTATACCTGGGCTCCATCGCTGCAGCTTCAGCCTAGAACCCAACATGCTTTGGAATCTGTAGTCCTGGCTTCACTGTTGGGTTACCCTCTTCTCATGCCTACTGATAAGTGCAGACACACACATTTGTAGAGTAATCAATTTCATCGCCCAAGTGGAGAACTTCTCGGTATAAATCACAGGCAATACTTTCCCAAGCAGAAGCATCAGTTGTCCACAGAAAGCAAAGGAGGCATAGCAGCAGGGCATTTACTTAGAAGCAAAAATAAGCATAAGTTGATAGTTCTTTATTATTTATTTATTATTAATAAATGCATTTGTTATTATTCAGCTCTTATTTCATATAAATCACATTTAACAATTGTTTCAAATGCTTGTTTAAAAGTTGTTATTCCACGGTCAGATCATCAGAAGTGATTAGGGAAGGAGGTTGTGGTTAACAGCCTGTGTTTATGATAGTTCTGCAATGTAATTTTCCATTCATATTACAGTGGGGTAGAGGCTGTTTTCAATTCCAAGAATTAACCAGATTAAATATTCAAGCTACTTCAATTATCCCACTGTTTGCCTAGATGTAGTAGTCAGTTCTTCAGCAAAGGACCGTTACCTTGTCGTGGTGCTGGAGCTTGAGCACCTCAATGATGCCATGAGCTGAACCGTGAAGGGCCACCCAAGACGGGAAGGTCATGACAGAGAGGTCAGACTAAATGCGATCCCTGGGGAAGGTAATGGCAACCCACCCCAGTATTCTTGCCGTGAAAACTAAATGGATCAGTACAACCAGAGATATGTCGGTATACCATTGGAAGATGAGACCCCCGGGTCAGAAGATGGTCAAAATGCTACTGAGGAGGAACAGAGGATGAGCTCAACTAGCCCCAGACGTGATGACGCAGCTAGCTCAAAGCCGAAAGGACGGCTAGCGGCCGACGGTGCTGGTGGTGAACGGCGAATCCGATGTTCTAAGGATCAACACACCATTGGAACCTGGAATGTAAGATCTATGAGCCAGGGCAAATTGGATGTGGTTATTGGTGAGATGTCAAGATTCAAGATAGACATTCTGGGCGTCAGTGAACTGAAATGGACTGGAATGGGCCACTTCACATCAAATGACCAGCAGATCTACTACTGTGGACAAGAGGACCACAGAAGAAATGGAGTAGCCTTCATAATTAATAGTCGAGTGGCTAAAGCAGTGCTTGGATACAACCCAAAAAACGACAGAATGATCTCAATTCGAATTCAGGGCAAGCCATCTAACATCACAGTGATCCAAATATACGCCCCAACCACAAATGCTGAAGAAGCTGAAGTAGAGCAGTTCTATGAGGATCTGCAGCACCTACTGGACAACATGCCTAAAAGAGACGTTATTTTCATCAGAGGAGACTGGAATGCTAAGGTGGGCAGTCAAATGACACCTCGAATTACAGGTAAGTATGGCCTGGGAGAACAAAATGAAGCAGGACATAGGCTGATAGAATTTTGCCAAGACAATTCACTCTGCATAACAAACACTCTCTTCCAACAACCTAAGAGACGGCTTTATACATGGACTTCACCAGATGGACAACACTGAAATCAGATTGATTACATCCTTTGCAGCCAAAGGTGGCGGACATCTGTACAGTTGGTAAAAACAAGGCCTGGAGCTGACTGTAGTTCAGATCACAAACTTCTTATTGCACAATTTAGGATCAGACTAAAGAGATTAGGGAAGACCCACAGATCAGCTAGATATGAGCTCACTAATATTCCTAAGGAATATGCAGTGGAGGTGAAGAATAGATTTAAGGGACTGGACTTAGTAGATAGGGTCCCAGAAGAACTATGGACAGAAGTTGGCAGCATTGTTCAGGAGGCGGCAACAAAATACATCCCAAAGAAAGAGAAAACCAAGAAGGCAAAATGGCTGTCTGCTGAGACACTAGAAGTAGCCCAAGAAAGAAGGAAAGCAAAAGGCAACAGTGATAGGGGGAGATATGCCCAATTCAATGCAAAATTCCAGAGGTTAGCCAGAAGAGATAAGGAATTATTTTTAAACAAGCAATGCGCGGAAGTGGAAGAAGACAATAGAATAGGAAGGACAAGAGACCTCTTCCAGAAAATTAGAAACATCGGAGGTAAATTCCAGGCCAAAATGGGTATGATCAAAAACAAAGATGGCAAGGACCTAACAGAAGAAGAAGAGATCAAGAAAAGGTGGCAAGAATATACAGAAGACCTGTATAGGAAGGATAACAATATTGGGGATAGCTTTGACGGTGTGGTCAGTGAGCTAGAGCCAGACATCCTGAAGAGTGAGGTTGAGTGGGCCTTAAGAAGCATTGCTAATAACAAGGCAGCAGGAGACGACGGCATCCCAGCTGAACTGTTCAAAATCTTGCGAGATGATGCTGTCAAGGTAATGCATGCTATATGCCAGCAAATTTGGAAAACACAAGAATGGCCATCAGACTGGAAAAAATCAACTTATATCCCCATACCAAAAAAGGGAAACACTAAAGAATGTTCAAACTATCGAACAGTGGCACTCATTTCACATGCCAGTAAGGTAATGCTCAAGATCCTGCAAGGTAGACTTCAGCAGTTCATGGAGCAAGAATTGCCAGATGTACAAGCTGGGTTTAGAAAAGGCAGAGGAACTAGAGACCAAATTGCCAATATCCGCTGGATAATGGAAAAAGCCAGGGAGTTTCAGAAAAACCATCTATTTCTGTTTTATTGACTATTCTAAAGCCTTTGACTGTGTGGACCATAACAAATTGTGGCAAGTTCTTAGTGGTATGGGGATACCAAGTCATCTTGTATGCCTCCTGAAGAATCTGTATAACGACCAAGTAGCAACAGTAAGAACAGACCACGGAACAACGGACTGGTTTAAGATTGGGAAAGGAGTACGGCAGGGCTGTATACTCTCACCCTACCTATTCAACTTGTATGCAGAACACATCATGCGACAAGCTGGCCTTGAGGAATCCAAGGCTGGAGTTAAAATCTCTGGAAGAAACATTAACAATCTCAGATATGCAGATGATACCACTTTGATGGCTGAAAGTGAAGAGGAACTGAGGAGCCTTATGATGAAGGTGAAAGAAGAAAGTGCAAAAGCTGGTTTGCAGCTAAACCTGAAAAAAACCAAGATTATGGCAACCAGCTTGATTGATAACTGGCAAATAGAGGGAGAAAACGTAGAAGCAGTGAAAGACTTTGTATTCCTAGGTGCGAAGATTACTGCAGATGCTGACTGCAGTCAGGAAATCAGAAGACGCTTAATCTTTGGGAGAAGAGCAATGACAAATCTCGATAAAATAGTTAAGAGCAGAGACATCACACTGACAACAAAGGCCCGCATAGCTAAAGCAATGGTATTCCCTGTAGTAACATATGGCTGTGAGAGCTGGACCATAAGGAAGGTTGAGAGAAGGAAGATCGATGCTTTGGAGCTGTGGTGTTGGAGGAAAATTCTGAGAGTGCCTTGGACTGCCAGAAGATCAAACCAGTCCATCCTCCAGGAAATAAAGCCAGACTGCTCACTTGAGGGAATGATATTCAAGGCAAAACTGAAATACTTTGGCCACATAATGAGAAGACAGGACACCCTGGAGAAGATGCTGATGCTAGGGAGAGTGGAGGGCAAAAGGAAGAGGGGCCGACCAAGGGCAAGATGGATGGGTGATATTCTAGAGGTGACGGACTCATCCCTGGGGGAGCTGGGGGTGTTGACGACCGACAGGAAGCTCTGGCATGGGCTGGTCCATGAAGTCACGAAGAGTCGGAAGCGACTAAATGAATAAACAACAAAGTAGTCAGTTGTTGTTATTGTTATTATTATGTTTTTATCCTACCTTTTATATGTATGTATGTATGTTTGCCCCCTTGAGTTGACATGATGTATGTATGCATGTAGATGTATATGTATATGTATATATGTCAACTCAAGGCAGCAAACATATCTAATACTCCTGCCTCCTATTTTCCCTACAACAACCCTGTGAGGTTAGTTGGGCTGAGAGAGATTGACTGGCCCAAAGTCACCCAGCCGGCTTTCTGTGTTTTATTAATATGCGTGTATTTATTTATTATTTATTTCTCACATTTCTTCACCGCCCATCTCGGCAAGCGACTCTGGGTGGTATAAGCGTTGCATCGTTAAATCCACTTCCTCTCAAAAACTGCAGAGAGATTTTGATAATTGACGTACAGTAAGTTTAATGAACATTTTAAATGTTTAAAGGTTAGCGCTTAATCCCCTCGCAAATAGACGTACGTAGAATTCGTGCCGCTTTCCTCTGGAGGAAAGTTGAAACACAACTACGATAACCGTCATGCTCTGCGTGTGAGGAGGGATACATGCGCAGAATGTCTCTTCCTTGTTGCTATGGGAGCCTGCGGTAGGGCCGGACTTCGGGCGATCCTTCGCTAGGGTCCCCTCTCCTTTTGTTCCCCCGCGTTCTGGAAGCTGAAGCTACCCGTTCCCGTTCGAGGGATCCCTTGTTACCATGGTGACGGTAGCGTTACTCTGGGCTTGCTAGCGATGTTCTCAGTGGAGCCGGACTGGGAGGGGTGCAGCCGGAGCAGCAACGATGTCCCGTTCCCAAATAATCCACAGTGGCCACTTCATGGTCTCGGAACCCCACGCCGAGTCGGACCCCGATCCGGATCCCGGTTCCGAAGCGCCCCTAAGCTCGACGCACGAAGCCGTTCGTTTAGGTCTCGACAGCTGCGCCGCCGAGCGAGTGAGAGGGGCCGGGGTGATGGGGAAGGCCGCGGCTGGGAAGGCAGAGATTGCGGCCCAGCATGGTTCTAGAGGTTCCTACGACTTCGACACGGTGAACGAAGGCACCTGTCAAATCTACCGCTACGGGCCGCGGAGCAGCGGCGCGCTCAACATCGACGCCTCCGTCACGAAGCTATTCGAGTGCCTGACCCTGGCCTACAGGTGAGGAGGTCAGGGGACGAGATCGCTAGGATGGTGCGGAAAGGAAGAAGGGAGGTGGGCACCGCTTGGTGGGTCTTGGCCACCGGTTCGTGCGGTGGAAGATACACAGGCCAGAAAGTGCCACGAAGACTGTGGTGCAACGAATGTGGATTGCTACAGAGCTTCCGAAAACAACATCTGAATCTTCAAGAGATTTCAGGTGGCATTTGACAACATAGTTCCTTCCAAGTTGCCTTAGATGTGTACCCTAATTTGATAAAAAGGGCTTGTCCAAACATGAGTTCTAAACAAAATGTGTCATTCTCTTTCGGGCAATGTTAAGGTAATATCCTGGAGTTAAATGGAACTCTTCCATTGTTTCTTCCCCACACTAGAATCTGAGCACAAATACTGTAACATTAGAGAGGCTCAAAACCTCTGCTAATATCCTACGACAATAGAGTAGTACAGAACAAAGTAAATGTTTCACAAGTGGAAATAAGGGAGAAGAAATTTTAAGAGTTAAAGCAAAGGTGTGGTCTGTTCTAAATTGCCTCAGAATTTATGCCTCAAAGATTATGAGAAGCAGAAAAGTGATTTTGTAATGTGCTGTTGGATTAAACTTGAGGGCAAAAAAGTATATGTTTAAGAAAATAAACTTATTTAACAGTCAATAGCTTTGTTGAAAGCTTGGTTTATGTGCCTGAACTTGCTGGATAAAGCTGGTAGTATGAGCCTATATGCCCAGTTGATAAAGTAACTTTTAAAGTTGTCCTTTGTAACAAGGTATTATTTATTGCAAAGGTATTCATGATTGGCCTGCCAGCTGAGCCTTAGACTGGAGTTCTCCATTCTTAGACTAGACTAATTTGGATCAAAGAGCTGTTGGGGAGAGAAGGAAAAAAGAGGATTTTCAATGCTTCAGCACAAGGCTTTTATTGTGCATTCATTTTTGTCCCTTTCATAATGTTTTATGGGGAAAGGGGAGGCAGCAGCCCCTTCCACTTTTAACTCTCCTCTGTCTCCCTGCCATTTATTCCATGTTTTTCTTACTATCCAAAGAAATGTTGAAAAACAAAACTACACTTTTGTAATATCACAATATCTTTTGATGAGCAATTCTAGAAGACATTTGGCTAGAAGCACCCATAAACCCAATTTGGAAGTATCCAAGGACAGAAATCTGTCCTTTGTTTTTGGAATAGTTACTCAGTAAATCAGTTGCCAGACTTGAAGTGTTTTAGGTCAGGGTACATTGCACTGGGCACACAAATCTTCACATTGATAGTTTGTGCTCATTCACATTACTCTCAGAAAGGCAGGATATCAAGTTGTGTTGCTGTTGATCAGTCAGTGGTGTCAGTGGTGTTCAGACCACTAGCTTCATCTTCAATTCTTCAGGGGATACTGGCCTGTAATTACTTCCAGTAGTACGTTTTTTGGATGGCACAACATTATTAGTGAAATGAAATGGTTGGAATGTAATAATCTACTCAACTGCTAAAAAGTTTTCAACATATTACTGTTTAAGAATGTTTTCTATTGGAAAGAAATATTTTTTCATTTGGATACCGCTGATGACAAATCACAAATCATTCAGTTGTATGTGCTTTTGGATGTCCTCATGGTATATTCTGCCAAATACTAGTTTTTTGTTTAGAAATAGTTGTCCATTACTCACTACCTTACATCCAGAGTTATACAACAGCAGTTAGTGGGAGCATTAAAAAGTATCCTTTCAGTAAGAAATTGAAAGCATTTTCCTCATATCGCCACTACTACTAAAGCTAAGATAGATATAGATATACACACATAAAAATAATTATATATTGGATACATGGTATTCTACAGAAAAGCTAGAATATATCATGTATTTTGCTTAAAAGAAAGTGTATGATGCATTGTTTTGAGATCAATACTACAGTAGTCACAAAGTTTGCTCTGAGAATACAGTTTTTGAGACCAGTATAGTTGCTTATAGTTAATAGTCTCCACATGTTTTCTGCATGAATTACTCTGCTGCTGTGCGCCTGTTCATCCATCTTCTTCAGTTTGCCCTAAAAGCCAAAGGGTTAGGGAAACCAGAGATCAGAGACTAGGTTTCAAAGAAACCTTGCACATTAATCAATTTTTGCAAATTGATTAATGATAAATAATTGCATATATTTTATTACTTTATTTTGAATTCCCTTATTTTCCCCGTTTATTGGCACAGAGCAGGAATATTTTTGTCTATATTGTCAAGTCTTTGAGATAGTATTCCTGTTCATTATGCTTTCTTACTCATTTTTGGCTGTGACTTATTTAATGTTTCCCTGATCCAGAGATACCTGATATTACCAAAGTTTCTTTGGGTTCTTTTTTATTTTTAGTGGGAAAATTGTATCTCCCAAATGGAAAACCTTCAAGGGGCTGAAATTGCTGCAGCGTGACAAGATTCGGCTCAATAATGCTATCTGGAGGGCATGGTATCTACAGTGTGAGTAGCCTGGATTCCCAAGGCACCTCCTTTCCATAAGGAAGTCCATGGTCTTGATGAATTCTTCAGCCAAAGACTGTTTTCTGTGCTGAGTTATGAGCTGCAAGCAATAGTGTGTACTGCTGAGCATCACATATTCTGTTCTCTTAGGATTTAAAGCTCATGAGTGTTGCCATCCTGTTTGTGAATGCTGGAGCTGGAGTAGCTTTCAGCCAGTCAGGGAGTACATTTGTCTGCCTCTGCAGTGGCCTTCAGGGTTCTGTTTCTGTTTCATTTTGGACACAGATGTGGAGAAGAGGCAGAATCCTGTGTGCAGTTTTGTGACTCCTCTAGAGTGTAGTGACATAGATCAGCACCGCAAACCTGAGGTGAGCAAGGCTTTTATGGCGCAAAGAGATACCAGAGTCTATTTCTTTATCTTTCTTTAACTTCTTTATCTTTCTTTATTCAATAGGCTGTCATCATGGAAGGAAAGTATTGGAAACGCCAGATTGGGGTAGTTATTAGGGAATATCATAAATGGAGGACCTTCTTCCATATTCGGGTAAGTTTCTGCTCAAGCAAGTACGGCTTTTTGGATGGCACATGATTATCAGTGAGATGAAATAGTTGGAGTACAATACTATATGTAAACCTTTCATTCCCAGATGACATTTTTTATCTTGCTGTCCTCTCTGTTGTTTCAGTGGCAGCTAAGAGACTAATTCTATCCTGAAAAAATGTAGCCCTCTGTACATATTCAGCCTGCATGTACAAGAATTGAAATATGATGAAGACAAAAGGGCACTACCAACATTCCCATGCATGCAAATGCCTCTACAGATTTTTTGCACATTTAGCACCAACCTCTGTAGGGATTTTGTAAATTGCCTGCATTCTTAGTAGCATTTCATAATTGGAAAATTTCATTATCACAATTCCCAATCATGGGAACTAGTATTAGATTTAGTAGCTGATTATCCTTTTTTCTGAGTCTGTCAGGTACCTCAGACCACAGACTTGCCCTCCACGTGTAGTTACTCTTACTTTTGATCTGTCCCCGTTTGTATAAGACATACACTGATCTTCTAGTTATATTTACGGTTGCTTATGAGGGTTCACTAAGGCTTTGATTTTTTTTGAATAAATAAGTTATAATTTCCTTGCTAGTGGTTCTCTCAAAAATGTGTTCTAATCCAAACCATCCTGTCTTTTTGTTTTAGGCCCAGAAGAAGTTTGACAAACCTATCTGTGATCCTAGTCAGGTGCTATTTTAATATTCAAAGGATTCCCTGTTCCTATTTCCTTCCCCCCGTGGCACAGTCCGAAGCTGGAATACTCGGACTAACACCCACTGAGCATTCCAGCCTTTCACTTCCCCAATCCTTTGCTGGAACTTATGATCCCCCCCCCCACTCTTTTGTACAGGAGGTGTCTGATGCAGTATCAGAGGTAGAACTCAACAATGAAACCACGGGTGGAGGTCCTATGGAGCTTGATCCCTTACATGATCTGGATGCACTTCTGGACACCATTTTCTCCTGCCGCAACCCTTATGGTGGTCCCAACTTACGTGGTCTTGGTGAGAAGTCTCACTTTGTGCCCATTACATCACGGTTTTGTAGTGAAATCTTTTCCTAATGCCCAAGTGGAAAGAGCTTTCCAAGGCCTTCCATATAGGAGTTAGTTGCTGACTTGCAAAGGCTGTGTGTGACACATGCTGTTTAGCTATAAAACAAAATGGACAGTGACTTATATCACTCCTTATTTTACGTGTTCAGCTCACCAGGATAATGCTGACATGATCCAACCTACTCTGACCCAACTTCACCCCAACTTTGGAGAAGAATTTGTGAACACTTTGGACCCCATTCATGGTAACAGAAATTTCCCAATTTTATATAACTAAGTTGAAGTCTGTGGTCTGGTAGAGCATTTCATAGACGAAATATCTACATTTTCAAATGAGCGTTGCATAGTTTTTTAGGGTTACTTCATACATTGTGTTTTAAACATGTATATATATTGTACACATTTAAAAGTATCACATAAAAAGTGTACAGCATGGGAATGTGTTGCTGGACTTCCCTGATTAGTTTCCATTCTTTAATGTATATTTCAGTGGGAAGATGTTTTCACAACCTCAAAATGCAAAGTATCTGAATCTCCTGCATTGGGAGAAAATGAGATTACTGACTTATTTTCAAAAGCCTCAGATTAATCCCCAGATTCTGAAAGGTTGGTTTCTGGCCTCAGCAGTAAATAGTAGCAGAGCTCTAGATCACTTACAGTGGCTCAGAGGTATAGCTGGTGAGCAGACAGCCTAGCTCACACAAAGTAAGAGCAGAGTTTTACTCTGGAAAAATCTCTCCTGCTAGGATTCGACAAGTCTATAACTCTGCAAATCAGTCAATATACATGCACATATGAAAATAATCTTTTTTGGCATTCTATATAATAATAGTGATTTCATTCTCTTAGTGCTAATGTTATTTTTGTAATACAACATCTATGCCCAAGGCTGAGGGATCAACAGGCTTTGCAAAAACAGTGTTTTGCAGAATAAATAAAAAATAAAAGGTGGGGGGAAATCAGCTTATTGACTGAGTGGGGAGGCAGAAAATCAGGGAGAGTTGAGTGGGGAGGCAGAAAACCAGGGAGAATTAAATGGGTTGTGCTAGAAAACAGCACTATTGTCTAGCTTGAATCCCAGATAGGTGTATTTTATATTTCAGCATTTGAATCTAGTGCCACTTGATTCATCTATTTCTGCATAAGGTTTCTCATAGCTGGATTAATTAAGTTAATAGAGAAATTGTTTAAGTAGTATTTTTTGTAATTTTTCAAAATCATTCTACTAGCTGACTCAGACTGAAAACTGAACAAACGCAAATGAAAGAGGCATTGAATATTCACTAGTTGATAGCTATTGATCTGCTTAATATACTGTACGTGTTCCATCTTGTTCTAACGATTGGTCCACACTGTTTCTCAGGTGAACTGTGCTATACAGTATTCCAGTACTATGGTCCTGGAGCCTAAATTGGTCTTTCCTTCTGTCTTTCTTTCTTTTTTTTCAATTTGCTTTCTTACCTTCTTAAAAGGCTGCCTGGCCTTTATCTCCTTTCATCATTCATGATCACTAGTCATTCAGCTTTGCTTCTTGCTCCATTTCTGTTCTGCCTCTTTGGTTGGTACTTGGATGGGTGACCACCAGGGAATACTGGAGCTGTAGACTAGACTGGATGGTTGAAAAACATCCTGGAAGAAGGCATTGGTAAACCATTTCCATATTGCTGCCAAGTAAACGACATAGACCTGTCCATGTAGACACCAGGAATCAAGCTCAACATAAGGATGACTTGACTTGTTATCTATTTCAACAAACAATATCAGAAAAGGTAACCTGAATAGATTTGTTTCCATCTACAATTCAGAACCCTTTGCCAGTAATCTAAAAATCTAATGCAAATCACTATTGTCTACTCTATGGATATTTGGAAAGAGTCACGTTAGGGTACAAAACTTCGGTTATGAAAATTGGTTCATTCTTCATACTGAAGTTTAAAGATAGCCACTAATATTAATATGGTTACTATCAAATGTACTTGGAAGAAGATTAATACCTAGGTATATGAGAACTTGCATTCTGTAATCTATCTATTTCCTGCATATGCACACGCATACACACGCACACCCTTCAATATATTGTCTCTCCATCCATGACAACTATTTTACTACGTAGTCTGGGAAAATTTACAAGCTGTCTTTTCTCTCCTCATGTTCCACCCATATATGGTCCATCTTCCTGTCCATTGTGTTTTTTAAATATTACTAACTGGGATTTATAGTAATTGCTATCCAAATGGTTATTTGCTTAACTGGTTGAGCTTATCAGCCAATTTTCTTTTTGTGTTACTTATTGTCTCCTCCAAGTCATCTTCCTTGCTGCTTTCTTTTCACAGAATTTATTACTTCTTGTCGTTCTCAGCCCACGTTCCAGGTAAGGAGAAGCAGTATATCCACCCATTTATTACAGTAGCCACAATGAGGCTAGCACCCAGGTTTATATGTGTGAAGGGAGGAGGATTATTGTTTTCTGCTAGAAGTCACTTATGTTACAGGGAATGAAAGCTGCAGTTTGAAAAGTATACCCCAGCCCACCCCCAATACTCAGATAACTGCTTCCATCTATTACTTGATTTTCTGGAGTATATTTCTCTGGTATATTCCTGTACAAGGCAGACTAAACCGTCTAAAAGCCATCTGTAAAGATCTATATAATTATTTTTTATAATTTTTTTTATAGCCACTACATCTGTTACAAGTAATGCTCTGTGCCTGGTTATGGATATAAATCAGAAGTTACTTTATCCCCCACTCCCTGCCTCTGTCCCTCCCTCTCTTCCTTCCTTAGGCAGTAGTAAGAAAATAGAAGCTCTCCTGGTGCTGACAGACTTAAATTTTTATCTGTACACTAGCTGGCATTTCCTTATTCTTCCTAGGCTCCTGCACCTCTGACAGATGCCACTGCCTCGGGCCAGGATGATTTGCCTCCTGTTGCCCCTCATGCCAAGGAACTCCCACCACTGGGAGACTCGCTCCTCTCCATGCCCCTGGATGTGGAGCTGCCCCCACCTCTGGCTGGACAGCAGATCTTCTTGCCATTCTTCCCTACCTCTCCACCAAGGATCAGCCCTCCACCTGCCCCTCCCATCTTGCATCTTCAGCCACAAACCACATTGGTCTTTTCTGTCATCACGAACACTGGATTGGAAAAGACTTCTCCGTCCCCTTCTGGGGGAACTTTTGTTATGCCAAACTGTGGTTCCACCACCAAGGGTGGGGGGGTCAGGCAGCTGCAGCGGATTGCTCCAGCACCTTCTCCCACTCCTCATCAGCCAGCAACACCCCAGGCCTCCGTCACTCAGCTACCTACAGCTGGTATGTATCTGCTAAGCCGGGCTCTATAGAGAGGGAAAATGGGGCTTGGCACTATTAAAGCTTTCTTTGGATCTCTGCTTTTGGGCTTCTAATTAATACTGGGGATTTGTGCAGCTTACCCTAGTTAGTTTCAGAGCAGTCACTGGGGTATTTGGGGGCAGGGGGAGCAAAAAATCAGGATTATGTCCACAACCATTCAGTTGGTACCCTAGCCCTTTTTTAATAGATCAATGTGCAGAGCATGTAAAATAGCAGGGCTTCAGTCACAAGGACATAGCTGCCATCTTGCTTTTTTGACACATGGGGACATCCCTGGGTAGACCTCTGATTTTCAGACTGTCATCAGTTGAACTTCTTCATCTTTGTTTACTTTGGAGAAGCTTGAAAAGGTTTAAGTTTCTTTAAAGGTCTCACTAGTTGTATGTTGTGGAGTACTTCATTTACATAACTATATAAGTTAGCTTTGTACTTAAGAATTAACTAAAACAAAAGAAAAATGAAACATACATTTATAGAATATGGTTTTCTGTATTTGCACTACTGGAAAGTTGTAAAATAATCTATAGCTCAGGTAGTAGTGGCTTCAGTGGATTTATGATTTGAGTCTGTAGAGGTAAGTAATTAGGTGTTAAGAGTTGTTTAGTGATTTTTCTATTTTGGTTGGAATCCTAACGTAGATTTAAGGACACAGTATACGTATAAGGTTTATATGTATAAAGGATGCATAAAAGGTTTTAATGTATAAAGGGAGTGGCAGGTTATTATTTTCTGTTACAATTTTGTATAACAGTAAGACAGCTGCAGGCTGTCCATCACTTGCTTTTCTGGGTTGTACTTCTCCCATATATTCTTGCATGAGACAGACTGAACCATCCAAAGTCCATCTATAAATATTAAGATATATGTAATTACCTTTTTGAAAGCTGTCTTTAATTCCCAAATTGAAGTGACATTAAAACTAATTGAAATGCAAAGCTCATATTCATATTCAGTGTGCGTATTCTAATAAAAAAAAATTAACAAGGGTAAAAGCTTAACTCCAGAACTTCTTTTTCCACTCTGTATATATGCAACTATTAAAAATACAACTATAAATAGACACCAAAGAGTAGTTTTCAAGCTGAGTAATACGAACCAAAATTTTAGGTGAAAACAATTTGTGAGGTGGCCTGGTTTACTTGGAGTTTGGTATTAGTTGCCACGCTGAGCGAGATGCCTATCATTTTAAGTAGCGACTGTCGGCTTTAATTTCTAGATAAGGTAAGTGGGATTTACTACAGCAGCATGGCTCACTAACGAACTATTGTAGTTTACCGGTAAATTGCCAAACTGAATGTTCTTTTCCTGGTAGGGCTCTTTAGCCAGTCAAGGTTTCTAATGAATAGGGGTCCATAGAGGCTGGAAACAGAAATAAAAAATAACTCTCTCTCTCATTTCTAGGTCCTATCCCACTGCCCCTCACTCCAGTCACAAAATCTGCTCAGGTAAGGACATTCTCTACCATCTTCTGAAAAGGGTAAGATTGAGCAGCTCTGATTCTGCCACCTTCTGTGCTGGGGTTATTTAAGTCTTCTTGGATTGATATGAACAATTTATTCTTCATATTTTCTTTTGATCCCTGATAACTCTTTTTATCACCTCCCACAGATTTGTGGCACCTCAAAGCTCCCTGCTGATGTCCTACTGAGGTCAGTCTCCATAACAAAGGAGCCTTCACCAGTGCCTGCCTCTGCTGCTGCCTTGCTTGATATTGGTAACCATGTTAGGCATGGTTTAAGTCATTTCACATCTCCTCTTAGCACTGTCTGATCTATCCCTCTAGTTTAGCCCATATATCACATTTAGGTGAAAACAGGATATACAGTAAGCCCAGCTACCCCTATATTTTTGGGATTGTTCCAGGTTCCTCAACCCAGAAGATAGCCAAGGAGAGGAATCTGTGTAATCACCAGGAAAAGTACAAACATAATCCTGTTCAGGTAAGAAGAATACTATATTTATATGAAAGGAAGATCATGTTTGTCCTAAGTAATTTTAAAACCTGAAGGGTATCTTAGTTAGAATATGGTAGTAGAGGCAGGCAGTATTATTTTTTATGTCTGATCACCTGGGGTGAGGGTAACTTTTAAATTCAGAGTCATCTTCATTTTGACTAAATACATTAATCTCACTAGTCTTCACAACGCCCCCCACATGCCATGTATCTTCTGCAGGTAAAAATACATATCCCTTATCTTGTATACCCCAATTGAGTGAACTGCAAAGTTGAGAATTGTCAGAATGTCCCTTGCAGGGAAGCTGCCGATCAAGTTTTACTTCTTCCGACTGTGCCCGTCGTATGATCATCAGCTCAGGCTTTAACACTCTTGCCAGTCTAGTACTGCCAGGATCTGATCAGACTTGCAGTAAGGTACGTATCTTTTCCCTATAAGAAAGAAGACTAGTATTTACCTTGTCTTTCCCATTTGTCCTGTGATCCTCTTGGAACTGTTTCTCTTCCCTTGTTCTGCTCTATCTTATATGCTCACTCTGCTCTCAGCTCAGCAAAGCGTTGCTCTTGCAGAAGAGTGTAGCCTACGTAGGAAGACTGCAGCAAGAACGCCGACAAAGTCAGGAGATGGTAGAAAGACTGCGTGGAGAAATTGAAGAGTTGAGCATTGCCATTGAGTAAGTTGGATAGTAGGTCTGAGTGGTTGAGCTGTCACTTGATCTGAGTAAAGGGTGGGTTGTACCTTTTCTTTTTTTCTGCAGTCACTTCCAGCGCCAACTTCCACCTAATGGAGCTCCTGTATTACCACCGCAGTCGAATCAGGCTTCTGAACTCTATGAAGAATATGTACGTCAGCGCACCTTACAGGACTGGCGTTTTTGGATTGTATCCATCAGGAACTAACAAAGTGGGGTGTATTTGGTTTCTGCAAAGGAACAAATTGGGGGCATAAAATCTGATGTATTATATTTGCCTCAGCAACATTTAAAATGGGAAGACTTGGCTGTAATGAATCCTTAACTCCTTTCAACTTGCAGTTCAGTGTGGTAATTAAACCACTGTTTGAGAGCTACACCAGAACAGTGAACACGGGGAGCATCAAGGATTTCTGCCAATCGGTGTTGAACTGGTTGGAGCAGCACTGCACATTACCCATCTTGCGCCCTGGTATGGTTTGGCACTTTGGCAGGACAAATTAGAAATGTGAGGAAAGCTGAAAACTCCAGGCAGATTTTTCAAACTAATACATAGGAAGTATTCCAGGGTCATATCTGGGACTTGGCCTAAGACAGGACTTTGAGAACCTTCGCTTCAGAGCATGAAATAAACATAGCATCTTAAGTGCTGGGAATCTACCCCTGCCCTTTTAGCCTTCAGAAGGCCGTGAAGACGTGGCTCTTCCCCCAAGCGTTGGGCTAGGATGGGGTTAGTCAGGAGGTCAAAAGTTTGGTCGTTCTGGCCCCTGGTGGGAAGGTTGTTCTGTTTTTAATTGTTTTTATTGGTTGTTATGGGCTGCCTACGATCACTGTGTGTGATAGGCGGCCATATAAGTTCTTTAAGTAAACAAACTCTTTGGCAAGCTATGAGAAAAATGAAAGGAAGAATTTGAAAATTTATCTTAATTCTATAACTTGCCTATTGTGCTTTTGCTAGCATAATATGTAACTCAAAATGTAGGTGTGAAATAGGAGAATGAAAACTGCACAACCATATTTAGATTTGGAGCAGAGGAAAGGCAAGAATTATCACAAGATATTGGATATGCAAGGAAAATATATGGATTTTTTTCAGACTCAAGAATCACAGGGATCCCATGCCTAAGGATTAGGAAAAGGCATCTGGTTTAGTTTGTTATTAATATTTTGGGTTTTTGTTTTGTTTTGTTTCTTCTTGTAGCTATATCTGGCTCTCTTCTGCAGCTCAGCAAAATCACGTCAATATTGACTCAGCCAGGCCAGTTGCCTGGGCAAGCTCTACGGGCAGTATCTTCTCCACACTGCAAGAGCAACAACTAGGATGAAGATTGGTCTTCCCTCCCACAGAGGTTGTTAGGAATCCATAGTTTCGTCTAACTCAGGAAATCCCTTCATCATGCAAATAAGGACATTGTAACAATACTGGGGCAAAGCATTCCGCAGCAGGGAATTTCTGGGGACTACCTTTGGTGCTGGTCACCACGGCAGAACAGTGGAAGAGTAGAGGGAACAGGACAAGGTACAGAGGTGGAGTACCTATTATATTCTACAAAGGAGTCATCAGGCATGGCTTTAGATTCTTTTAGAATCCGGATGAGTGTCGGTCTCTGTTTCCAGAGCTTTCCCACCAGAGGGCAGTAAAGATACTTTATATGAGTCGGTCCCTCACAGAACGTGAAAGTTTATAGCTAGCAGTTCCTGATGCGAGTATAGAATTACTTCATATCCATCGGCTCCTGGCTTGGAAAACTGTGTGTCCTACAGGCTGATTGAAGGCTTTGCTTATGTAGCTATATCCATGAATGGTTGTAGACATGCACTTCACCTAATTTACCTCTTTCATTCCTGATCAGAAATCTTATGCAGAGCTGCCCATTTTCTGGACATTTCCTGGATTTCTACAAGAGGGTGGAATCTGGCTTCCAGCACAGATAATGTTTGCTTTGGGGTTTTCTACCTCCAAAGACCATATCTTGATATTTAGATAAAAACTAAAAACAAGTTCTTATAAAGCAGCGACTTTGGATGGACCAGAGTTATTTTGCAGTGCAATCTTATGCCCTCTGTTCGAAGGAAAGTTCTGCTTAGTTCCAATAATACAACTGTTGCCTAATTATTTTACATACTGCGACTAATGCTTTCCATACAGCCGTTCAAATGAACTGGAAGAGCGGCGAACCTTTCTAAAACACTATCTTGTAGTACGGCTCTTTTTCATAAATGTTTCTATGCTAAATATTCTCAGCCAATGGCTATCCTATCCACAGTGGCATACCAAGTCCATTACCTGGGACAATTTTTCACAGTACTGCTGCCTCTGGGTGAAATTATCAACTGGGAGACCACTTGCTTTATGGAATGTACTTGTTTGATTAAAGTATTTGTTACTAAAGAGTCACATCTTAGTATAAAGGTATCAGAGAGAACAAACATCCTGATACTGCACAGCAAAGTGTCCAAACTCTGATGGTATCTAATCTTGCCCTTTAACAAGCATTCTGATACTGATAAAGACAGAAAACTATGAGCAATAAATTGGCCCTATCTATTTCACGATTGCATGGGGCAGGGATTGGGAACATGATGCTTATAGGCATTAGGGCATCTACCACTACCTCAAAGTGATGCTTACAGCAAGTCTAAATGAAAACTGATTTTAAAAAGACAACCATTGGTTTAGAGATTTAGTGAGTACAACATTCCATTGTCCAACATTTTCCTGTTGGAAGACAGGAATATACAAAATTCACTACAAACCGAAATATCCCTTATTCTTTAATACATGTTGTCATATGATCTAGTCCTTTTGTGTCCCCCTTCACTCATGTATGGAGGAGAAACTTTTATCTAAAGATACCACCAACAAATTATATTAATGAAATGCTAATATATATTAACAGAGAGCCAGTTTGGTGTAGTGGTTAAGGCATCAGGCTAGAAACCAATTCTAGTCCTGCCTTAGGCGTGAAAGACGGCTGGGTGACCTTGGGCCAGTCACACACACTCAGCCCTAGGAAGCAGGCAGTGGCAAACCACTTCTGAAATTTTGCCAAATTATAGATAGATCAATGAGCTAATTGTTGCCTACCTTGGCTATAGTTATTGATAAAGTTTTAAATTTTTCCAGCCCACTAGGATTTCCCTATTTGAAGATATCTTCAAAGGAGAGCGCATGTGAACATTTCAATTTTAAAATGTTTTAATGAACAACAACAGATTTCTTAATGATCATACTATTTTGTAATTTCAGCAGGTTTCTTTCTGGTTGTCTCAGTTACATTTCAGATGCAACTTAAGTAATTGTTCACAATTTTTCTCTGATGCTGAGTGCCTATTTTTAGTTTTCCCTTTTCACTATTATTTTCCTTATATTTCACTATTGTTGTTTTCCATATATATATGTGTATATATACACGCACAGATATGCACAATCAGCAACACATTGTTTTATATTAAAGACATTTTTAAACATAGTTTCTGTAATTTTCAGCCCTGTCTCCATTTATCTTACCAGATATGCCTTCCATTGGCCTGTCCATTAATTTAGTCAAGTTCTTTTTATGCATTTAGGTGGAATAAAGTACTTTGGGAAATTGATTCTGACATATCAATCCATTGGTGCCTCTCCGGTAATTAGGTGTTACTGTTAGATACCTCATGGCACAGGCAGGATGCTCATCTATTCAGTATTCAAAATTTCCCCAAAGCTGTGGTGATGAAATTCCACTTCATTGTAATATCTGTGGAAGGTTGAGACTGATGTTTCCCATCTCCACGCCCAGGAAGAAGGGGGGAAATTGTATAGGAAAGTGCATTTTCTTTATTAAATGTTTAAAGCTTTGCTATACAGTATCTATAAATATCAGGATAGGTACAATCAATAAAACCAATCAATATAATAAAAAGCAACAGTAAACCAAGAGAAAAGCAAAATAATTTATAATTAATAAAGCTAAAAAGTCTGAGCAAATAACTAGATCTTAGTTTTATTTTGGCAATGCTGACACCAGCTGAGCCTTCAGAGTTATCTGTAGCTTTAGTTACTTTCTTAGTAGCTTTAGATTTAACTACAATATATTACATGTTTACTGAAGATGTCCTCTACACCCTAAAACTAGGGAACCAATACACAGCTTTTACTTACGATACAATTTTACTAAAGACAGTATGAAATTCTTTTAGAAAAGTGGCTTATAATGTATAGACAAGAAACACTGATGTTGTAATAATTCCACTTTTCAGCACCTCAAAGTACACAACCACTTACCCAAATCAAACCAGGTTCAAAGGTGAATGAAGCATTAAAAATACAAAGCAGAATGCAATTCCATATTGAGTTTGGCTTCATCCTATTGTGATTACTGTATTGGTACATATCAGCCTTGATCTGGTCAAGTTCTTTTTAGTGATTTCTAAAAGAAGATGCCAAAGTCACAAGTGCAGATCAACTAGAAGGCCTCCTCACCCCTACAGGAACCTTGTCACCACTGCAGAATAGCATTCTCCAGAGGAATGATGAAGTTACCCAAATGATTATGGTGACATAATGGCAGGGCTCTTTCACAGCCTCAGGTAGCAACGGTGGTTCTTTTCAGAGGGCATATTCATGCCACAAGCTGCAAGAAAGACATTTGGAGCATGGTTACTGTCCAGGGAGGCCTGCTTTGGCTTCTCGGTGGCCACTCCATTCCCTTGCCAAACAGCTGGAATGGGCTGGGCTGCCTTCTGTGACACAACGGCATCCTTTGTGGCAGAGACAATTTTATGGTCAACTTAAGCAAGCGATCCATCTGGAGTCAGACTGTCCCACAGCTCTCAGCTTTCAAAGCTAGCGAGTTCTTGGCCAAAGGGGAGGAGGAAGGGAACGAACACATGGGAGGGAAGCAGAGGGAGGCTGTAACTGGGATCTCTTGAAAAATTATCATCATCCCTGTAAGGTTGGGTCCTGACTGTCCTGGAAACACCTACTCCTATGGCACTGAAGCAGCTAAGAAAGTTAGGAGCCAATCGGTACTTGGATGGAAGGCTCGGTTGTTACTCTCTTCTTAAGTTTGCAAAGGTTAAGTATAAGTACATGCTAGACTATAAACAAACAAGGAATTAAGCTTCCTTGCTTGAATACATTTCAAATAGCTTGTGGCTGAAGTTGCCTTGAAGAAAAGACATACCTGAAGGGCAGCCTTTGTCTTAACTTCTTGCTGATCCTAACTGGTATTTTTCTCATGAAGTCAGCATATGCCCTTGTCACCAAAAACTCTACCACTATACAAGCCAGGGATACTTGAGCTTCAAGGAAAGTAGGGTGGCTGTGTTCCTGCACAAATTACTTCTATACTTTCAGTGTGAATGACTGGAAGTTTTCTTCTGGTTTATCTTACATCTCACTTTTCTAGAATTCATCTTGAGTCTTCCCTTTAGAGAGGCAGTTACAGCCTATTCACACAAATGTGAACAACAACAGAATTTAACCAAATAATCTGTGCTGATTACCTGATACTGTGTGTGGCCAATCTAACTTTCACAGTCTCATTCTTTCAGATAGATGCTTTTTTAAAAAAGGAGCTGAAAAGGGCAGAAAAATAATATACTGACCTATATATAACAAGAGGGTCCTTATTATACTTTAGGAGCAAATCCCGCACAGTTGCAGGGGGACTGAGTCCTAAGAATTTGGCTCGTTCCCAGCGTTGCAAACGGGTTATCCCTGTCAGCAGAAGAAAGTGATTAAAGAATGGGATATCTGCAGGAAGCTTCCTAATTCGGTTTATCTGTGGTTATGAGAGCTTAAGGATGATTTATGAGTTCCTTTTTTCTATGTTAATATTGCTGTTTGTCTGGCATTATCAACATGCATAGCATTCTGCAGCAGAATTGGGTATACTTCAGACTTGCAAGCTCTATTTAGTACTTGGATCCATCATTCAAAGCCAAGTACAGAAGTCATTCATTTGTTTTCTGTGCCAGAATGGAATATACACAATTCTTTCCAATAAAAATCCAATCATATTTTTGTCCAACATCTCTTAATTTCGACAATGTATTTTAGTGGCAGTGGGGAGAGTAATTATTTTTGTGCTGCTACACTAAAGCCTCAATTTTAAAGAAGGCCATTCAGCAGATTTTGGATGCAACAGAATTTTAGTTTGGACTTCACCCCCAAATAACAAAGACTGTTGTTTCTGTAGCAGTCCAGACAACTGACATAATGACATTATTTGCATCTCTTAATGTGCATTTGCATAACAACATAATTTATTAATAAATATTTGATTTTGGAGAAAAATAACAAATTATGTAAATTTGGATTTAATGGATATTTGGCTTCAGTGGACACACCTTCCCCCCCACCCTAAATCAAGGCTGTACTGTATCATTAAATAACTGGGTATAAAAAATAGTTGCTGATCTACTGCAGATGATCTGCAAGAAAATATGATACAGCTTTTATGAAGCATGTCTTTGCAGTGTGTAAGCTTCTGTTAAAATGACATTATATTCTAACATTTGGCAAGAAGAAAACAGCAAAAAAAAGGGCAAACATTTTCTTCTTTCATGATATGCACTTGGTCTTAGTTTTAGTAGATAGCTAGAAATTCTTACCAGTGCAAGGACCGTATTGCCAGCTGAAATCAAACTGCTTCAATATTTCCAGCTGATCTGGCTGTGCAGCATCTTGCAGGTGAGATTCTGCTTGAACTAAGTCTGAGAAGAAATCAACCCATTTTTATTAACAGGTGATGCATAAAGGGCTTAGGGTAGCACTTGTGTTACCTCCTCTTTAGCCAGTTCAAAAATCTAAACAGCAACAGCCATACTGTTTGCATCTATACCAGTGTTTCTCAAAATGGCAACTTTAAGATGTGTGGACTTCAACTCCCAGAATTCCCCAACCTTCATATAGGGGAAGGGGGAATGCCCAAATAACGGTTCAATTGCATTAGTATCATTAAACCACTGCTAATAGTAGGGGCTCCGTACTAGGCATCTCTAAACACATGGGAAATGGAATTTCGTAGTCTTCCAGATTTTATTTTTGTATCAGTTTCTTCCCTCAAAGCAGCATCCAAGACATTTTTCAGGCCACTGAGACAGAGAATCAGTTAAAAGTGGTCTCAAAAATGTCATCTTTTTGGAGCTGTCCAAGAGGTGGCCGGGGACCTCATCATCAATAAATTCTGGAAATCTTATGTGTCCACAGAAGCTGCTGGAAACGTTGCAGTGACTGGTCATTGCTCTAGGTGAAAAGAATGCTCCTTTTCCTCTCTCACCACCTCCACTCTTGTTCATTGTTCTCCACTTCAATTTTTAATTAATTAATTTATTATTCAAATATCTATCACTGCCCATCTCCCCCAAAATGATGGAACTGGCTCGGAGTTGCAATTTCTTGAGTTCAAGTGGGCCAAAGGTTCCCACTGGGGTGGTTGGACTGGCTGCCCTGACCTCTGGCATGACTCTCGTGGAGTCTGATGTGTCACTCTTTGAGATGTCTTCACTGGATGGACAGGCAGAAGGTGCATTTGCACGCCTCAGTAGCCTCTAGAAGAGGTCCACCTCCTAACACTAACCTAGCTATAACATCAAGCCTGGAAGCTAGAAATAAAAATAACGTTGGTGTGCAAGTCTCGTTTTCTCTCTCCTACAATAAGATTCTAGAAAACAGAAAAAGAAAGGGAAAATTGCCCTCCTACCTTACTCAGGTGAGGCACCTGCCAGGATGCCAGGCACAAAACAAGTGTCTTAAAAAATATTCAAAGAGGAAGGAAGGAAGGAAGGAAGGAAGGAAGGAAGGAAGGAAGGAAGGAAGGAAGGAAGGAAGGAAGGAAGGAAGGAAGGAAGGAAGGAAGGTTGGACGGACCTGGGCTGCTCTCTAGTATCCACTTGATCCCACTACTGCTACCACATGGCAGCACAGCTAAGCCTGCAGGGCAGGCAGCTGGAGTTCCCAACCTCCTCTCCCAGAACCCTGGCTCTGCCTCCTGCCTTGGGGTTGCAACTTAGTGCTTTCCAGGGAGTCATGGAGAATGCAGCTTATTCTTGGCAACTGCAGAGAGCACAAACAAGCAGCACAGACTGTGTTGTGTAGCCTCCAGGATTGTCCTGAAACAAACCAGCTTCCCTCCACACAACCATGTTGGCACTGACATGGCATGGAATGTTGTGGGGGCAGCGGGGGAGTGCTACTGTGTCTGGTGGGAGACCTTCCTTCCCCAAATGTTGCATTGGGAGCAGTTGGCTCAAAGCTGCCAGCATCATTCAAAAACCTGTCAGCCCTTCGAGGCAGACCAGACTAGGAAACCAAAGTTATGGATGCTAGTACTACTTCGATTATAAGGTTACCCTAACAGAGTCTTGCATGCCTGGATGTGCCTCCCCACTCCCTCCCTTTATCTTCAAGGTAACTAGGGAGGGTCAAGCCTGAGACACTTTCTCAAACTACATTTCTGCCTCGGACTCAAATTTCTTTTGTCTGACCATTGTCTTGGTTGCAGTTCTTCCTCCTGTTCCTCAAGGTTACTCTTACATCCCATTACAGGGATGTAAAGGCAGGAAGCTGACTTAGTGGCAGGAAGTTGACTAAGAAGCAGAGAAACAGTGAAGGGGTAGGAGGCTGGGCATGGCTGATAGAGAAGAAAAGGCTTCAAGGAGGAGAAAGGGCGGGTGGAGGAAGGATCCTCTCTGTGTGGGGATGTGTTCACACAGGTGAGTAGAGCAAAGAAGTAAGCAAACCCCAAACCTCTTTCTGACAATCATAAAGAAGAGGAAGAAAAAAAATCCTCCTGGCTTCTCTCCAGAACAGACATGCTTCCCAGTTTTGGACTGGAATTCAGTAACATTGTTGGCTTGTTGAAGGTCTCCTAACGGGGTCTACAGAGCCAAAAGCTGGGAGAAGATGACTCTCAGCAAAGGCTGGGCTGCCACTAAGAGGAGTTGCCAGTTTCCCCTTCTGCCTCCAGTGACAACAAGAAAGGTGAAAGAATGGGGTGGGGTTCCCTACCAACCAATGAAATGCTCAGTATGACCAAGCAACTCCTGCACTGGCAACAGGTTGACTAAATGACCTCTGAGGTACTTCCCAACTCTGTGATTGTTGGGCCCTGCTTGCTGAGGCAAGTGGAAACTGCAGGTCCTCAAAGACCCACCCACTGAACAGAAGGGGACCAGTGCTTGTTTTTCTGGCATGGGTGTGAAGAGTAAAAAGGCAGAGGAATCCACCAACCCAGCCACAACACCAGGCCATCCCAGTGGCCAAAGCAGGGGGAGGAGATGAAACCCACAAAGACATTCCTGAAGCCAGATTCATTTGCAGCTGGATTGTTCAGGGGAGTCAAGAGCCTTGAGGCGAGATGGGGAAAAGGCCCTTAGAAGCGCTTACCCTGGGGTGGGCTGTGAGTCTCTTTTGCTTTCTTACTCCCTCGTTTCTTTTTCACCACTTGGAAAGAATCTGTGATGAGTCGTTTCCTGCCCATAGCTCCATATGAAGTCCGGGGGTGTTCACAGGCTGCTCCCAAGGAAGAGGAAGGAGAAACAGAGAGGCTTAGACCAGCAGCCTGCTTGATGAGGGTTCTTGAACCCGTCAGAAGCTTCTGTGCTTCACCCCTAGCTGCCCACTTCAGAGCAGAGGTTCCTGGTCTCATTCCCACCTGCGAGACCGGCTCCCCACCTCTTCAGGGGGAAGAACAAAACCTTCTGGTCTCCCATCCAGAGCCTTATAACCACCTTAATGTATTCTAGGACGAAGTCTTGCCACTGCAAGATTAAGGCTGTGATACGAGGGCACTACAAAGTCCTGTCCTTAGGCGGAAGAGAAAATCAGCGGAATGCCTCCCAATCCCCAGCGTACAGTAGACAAATTCCTCGCGAAGGCTACAGAACGCAGGGCCGGACCTTCCCACCCAGATCCGCGTCTTCGCTTCCCATCAGCTTCTCTTCCCCTCCGGCCCCGAGTAACACTTTCCTTCGCTAACAGCCGCCGTCCCTCCCACGACTTAAGCTTTACTCCCAGGTGACCCGGAATCCATCCAGCCTCTCGCTCGCTCTCTTCCTCGAGGGACAGAGAATTCCTCTCCTTTGCCGGAGCAGCAGCACCGAGGAGGTGGAGGAAGACAGAAGATGCCTCCCCCCCACCTCCGGTTTGGGCCCCGAGATGCTTTCTGCTACTGGGGAAAGAGAAAGAAGCCAACCCAGAAGAAGTGAGGGGGCGCCGTCACCAGGAGTGGCGCCGGGTCGGAGCAGCAGCCGAAATGTCTCGTGCGAACGCTGAAGCGGAGGGGGGTGGCGGCGGCGGCGGCGGCGGCGGCGGCACTTCTTGCCCGAACACCCGGAATAGCCCGTGTGGCGTATAGTTATTGTCGCTGCTCCTTTGGCTCAGCCAATGGCTCAGCTGCTTTCGCTTTGCCTTGGAGGGAACTGGAGAGAAGGCTCCGACGGGCGACGCCAGCCGCTCCGCTGATGTCGGGGAAATGTGCTGAACGGAGCCTCCTCGCAGCCACTTTTTGTAAAAGGCATTCATTCCTCTGTGTGATCTGTACGGAGAGGTGCCTACTGAAAGATTAGCAGCCTTTTAGGCATCAGATTCAAGGATCGCTGAATTTTTACTTTCTTAATTAACTTAGGAATGATTATTCAGAGCCAGTTTGGTGTAGCGGCTAAGGCGTCAGGCTAGAAACCGAAGGACTGTGAGTTCTAGTTCCGCTTAGACACGAAGCTAGTTGGGTGACCTTGGGTCAGTCACTCTCTCTCAACCCTAGGAAGGTTTGTAATTGCCACTTCCAAGAATGTTGCCCTGAAGGCACAAAAGAGAGTCATTTGAGTCAAGCTCAGTTTTAGTAACTTCACGGACCTTCTAGTAAGTTCGTGCACCTTCCTGGCAGCAACACAGAAATGGTTTGCTGTTGCCTTTTTCCTAGTCTTTGGCCATAATATTTCCTGGAGGTTTCTGACCAGACCCAATCCTGCTTAGCTTTAGAGCCCAGAGGTGTTGCCACTAGGCCATCTCAAAATGTGCTGCTGTTTGAGATCTCCCATTCTTCTTTTAATAGGCAAAATGTTTCAGCTAGCTATTGGTGCAGAGAAGGATAGGAAGACTGATCACATTCAGGCCAAAAGTGGAATTTGGGAGAATATATCAGACATATGAATTATGCTCCACCATTATGGTTTCAGGCTGTAAGGAGACCTCTGCCTATCACTGCCAAGATGAAGCAGCAAACAATTGCAGATTGCACGTTTTTGGAAATTATACAAATCTTTACTCATTTACTCAAGCCCATTTCCATCCTTAGTCAAATTTTTACCTCTTTGGTTTGTGGAAAACGAAATAAATAAGACACTTTTCATATTAACAAAGCAAAAAGTAATTTATGTTGGTATACTAGAAGTCAAGTAAAAGCGAATATAATAGATTTATTTAGTGATAGAGAGATGACCCTCAGAAAATGAAGCTGCAACTGCAGGAGGTAACAAATCCTATCCATGAGGGATCCCATAGTACCGGTCAACTGGGCTCCCTTTGCATTTTAGGAGGAACAAACAACTGAAAAGCAGTTCAGTATTGGGGGCATATCATCATTTTCTTAACCATAGCCTAAGGCAGAGAATTCGGGAAGTCATTTAAAAGAAGAAAGTGTGGTACGGATGGATAATTTTCAGTCGTTCTCACATAGGCTGGATAAACGCATGCCAGGCAAGGACATCACATGAAGGACATCATGTTCTGCCCTGATCGTTAAGGTTCAGCTATCTTTCCAGTCATTCATAGAGCTGGCCAGAAAAACAACAACTGTGAATACAGTCCTTAGTGAGACTCACAACCTGAGTGGAAATTATTGAATGAAGAGCAGGGGAGGTTAATGCCCCCACTGGTATCAAAAAGATTCAGGGAATTTCTCTGTAATAAAACACAGAATGGGAATGAGCTATGTGGATTGTAGTAATAGAAGCAAGAACAACATGCCAGACAAGCAATGGCAAGATGCAGAGCCAGACTCAGTGGTTCTCTAATGTGGAAGCCGTGGTACAAAGGTGCTCACAGACATTATGGCAAAACTGTAATTTCTTCTAGTCTTATCTGGGGTTTTACATATTTTACAATCCAACTGCTAAAATGATAAACTTGAATTCCTATTTTGCAGTTATTCCCTCTTATTCTGTTTCCAGTACTATAGTATTATAAACCTGGGGTGGGATGGGGAGGTAATGTTATATTCTGCTTCTCCTTTACCTGGAAGACCAGTTAATTATAAACAAAACTTTAATAGTATGAACATTGTATGAACCGATAGGATATAATAGAAGAACATCAACAAATCTCCTGAGTTCTTAATTGTTGAAGGATGGCCACAAGGCTATCAGTATTTCTGTTTTGTTTTATAGATATGAGTTATCTCTCTTCTTTTTCTTCAGCCTGCCATTAGGAACTGCCCTGTTAATCCTTTATTTGAAATCCAGCAAAGCAACAAGTTACCATGTCAACAGACTTCTCTTTGGGTTTCTGGCCAGCTCCATAGCCCATCTGATTTTATTTTATCTGTTGTTATTTTCATTACAAAAAATGGGAAGCTACACACAGGAGAGCCAAGGGCCTATCTCGAGCATAATATTGATTTCTAAGGATGCTTCTGCCCTATAGACCCCAGAGGTGCTCTTTGAAAACAAAAGGAACTTCAGCCAGCTCCTTTCTTTGGTCATGCGGCCACCTGCCCCTGCCCCCAAAGTCAGAGGGAAGCTTAGGGGGAGGAGGGAATCCCGGGCAACTCCAGGGAATTGTGGGAAACCATATCATTTTGCCTTCTAGTAAGTGAATACTTGTGATTGGCTACGTTTACTGTGTCAGCCATTTTGTGACAGTTCTCATAACATGCTCTCAGTGTTCCAGATGGGTCATTTAAATTATATTTTCTGAGGTCTGGAAAAAAGAAAAAGCAACAACAACAACAAACAAATCAGTGATGCCCTTTAAAAGGTTAGAAAATGTAATATAGTTAGTCACAGTAATAGACCATTCTGGAAAAAAAACATTAGACTTATGTCTTAAAAACTGTGTGTGTGTATACAGTATACACACACACACACACACACACACAAACATACTGTGACAAAAGGTGCTTCCAGATTGCTAGCTCTTAGTGCTTTTCCAGGGTCAATTTTTCATATCCCCCCCACCCCGGTTGCTCTCTAGAAAGGAATCATAAGATTCAAAATTGTGAATGTGGGGGAGATGGGCGGTGATAAAAATATGATAGATAGATAGATAAATAAATAAATAAAGGTTGTGCTTACTCCAGCAGCGCAGAAGAGACTAAATAAAATTAATGCCCAGGAGAGCGTTCACTGAGCAAAGTGAGGCATGGGGTTTCACTGGTGTGGGTGCTTCCCTTGGCTGCTTCAGAAGCTGCTGCCTGATCTCTCTCTGCGTACAGAGTAACTGTGCACAAACACGCCCGCAGAGGTGGCAGGGAGCAGCTGAAAGAAAGAAGCTTTAGTGATAAAAAAGGAATGCTTTGGGCCTCCTGCTTGTTCCAAAGCACCTCTTTCTTAGGATTTGCACAGCCCTAAAATATCCAAATAAATGCATATATAGAGAATAAAAATCACTTAAACACAGTAACTACTCACCCCATAGAACAGCCATCAGTACATCCTCTGCGACAACCTGTAAAGACAATCTTCCTTTTACCTAACCTGCATGACCCTCTATTAACCTTCAGTGGATGAGCCTGGTTTCTAAAATTACTTGTCCTTTTTCTTATTTTTATTGTAGGATCATTGCAGCTGTTCCTCATATGAATGTTGAGGCATGCATATTTCTGGAGACTTGAATGCAGGGTGTTGGCTAGTATTCTCTGCTCCAGCTTAAAAAAGCAAATCTTTATGCTAGCCTAGTCCATGCGTGCAACTCGAAGTAGTAACCCGAGAAGCTTCCACTACATATAAACACCATCATCACCCCACTTATGAAGAAACCTGTCCTGGGATTCAGGGACTTGGCCAATTACTATTAAACACCCTTTAACACCCTCTTCATCAAGGAACCTCTACATCTATGTTTGTCGTTGTTGTTGTTTATTCATTCAGTCGCTTCCGACTCTTCGTGACTTCATGGACCAGCCCACGCCAGAGCTTCCTGTCGGTCATCAACACCCCCAGCTCCCCCAGGGACGAGTCCGTCACCTCTAGAATATTATGTAGTATCTGTATGTAATATCTATGTAGTATCTGTTAATAGTTCATCTGCTGTAGTACAAATCGGATCTCCACAGCAAAGAGACTGGACTGGTCTGAAAACTGACACAGGAGGGGAGGAGGAATTGTGTAGCTGCCTTTACGAAGACCCAGCTTGCTGAAGGTGAGCAGGTTGCTGGGACAGAGTATTGATGATTCCTAAGGGAAAATCCTGGGTTATATTGAAATGTGAGCTGAAAGGGAAGAGTGGCTCATTACAGCTAGAAGCAGAGAAGCTGCACTAGCTTGTGCCTGTCTCTTGGCATGGACCTTGGATAAGCTTGTTGTTTTCATGAAACAGATGGCACCTCAGTTTGGAGATGACAGGAAAGCATGGAGAAGTGGACTCTCATTCAGGTACTTACTATGTCTCTTGGTTCTACCCAACAGCTTCCAGCCCCAAAGCTATGCTGATCCTATCCTGTCCTTCCAAACTGCGCCTGCTGAAGGGAATGCCGAGGAAGAGTCTCCCTCAGGCACACACGGTAATTCAGAAACATTTATTATAACGTGGGTAGATTCTTGACAATAGCCTCATTTTTCCAATACTTAACATTTGGCACTTAAGAGCAATAAAATATATCAGTTTTTGCTTACACTTACCAAAAATTTGGGTGCAAGAAACAATTCCTTGAAAATACCTGTACTAGTACATGATCCATGCAACATAATACATGTTGTAGAATAATAAAGATACACAGGTACACTCAGCCAGATGCACTTAATGGGTGGAAGGAAGGAGGAAATGTTATCTAGTAGTCCTTGGCCAGCCTTCACTAAGGCACTGCTGCTTTTTTCAAGGAGGCCACCTTTGGCTGTTCCAAACTAGAAGATATTACGCAGATGAAGTTACTCCCATCATTTCATCTCCACATTAGAAAAAAAAAATTGCCTGGTAAATGGCTGATGAGAGAGACATGAGGAAGAGGTGAATCAAGAGATTATATATGAGTTCCATGCCTTTCTTCTAGATTGTCACAGATCCCTCAGATGTGTATGCCAATGCATATGCAGCATTTTATCAGGATCTGGATGTGTACTGGAGGCTTCTAAAGGATACAGATGCTGTAAACTGGGCCAACTCCTTCCAACTCTGTGGTAACGGTCCTTTTTGAAGGGGTGGAGTAAAGGCATTGTGTTCTCAGATCTTCTTCTACAGTATATATGCAGTGACATCTGAATTAAAATGGCTCAAACATTCTTGAGCAATTACCACTGAATTCAGAAGAGAAAAAGAACATAATGATTGCATGCTCCCTTCTTACATTACTCCAACCACTAAGTGTACAGTGACGTTATCAGCTTTTGGCAACATTTTCTTTATTGTAGCCTTAATACTTTGCCTGTTCCTCTCCCAGTGTAGACTGGATCCATCTCAACAGCTTGTATGGCCATCAAATTAAAGATGACACACATCTAAAGTAAACTGCAGGAATGGTAGGTTGGGTTGATCCAGTCTGTGATCCTGGTTAAACAGAGGATAACTGTTGTTATCCTGGTGACACTGAGGGAGGGGAACAAGTATGCAATGGAAGAAAACCTCAGAATTAATTTTCCTTCTAATGCAACTAGCGGGCATTATCTTCTGGATCATGATGACAGTAATGGTTCACATGTAGTTTCCCTGTCTCCATCCTACCTAGATACCTGTATCAGCCCAATTCCCCAACCTAATGTCCTGCATCTGCTATGTAAAATAAAACTGTTTCCTGTCTAGTTAGTTCTTCAGATGAACTGCTGAGGTGGCAACTTGGATATACACCTCTGAAATCCTTCCTGTTTGTTCTCCCAGCTCATGCACACAGACTTTTCCTGGTAAACAAGTACTTTACTATTTTCTTCAGGGAATCAAGAAGGGATAGCTGAAGCTACTCAGGATGCAGCAGCTGCCAAGCAAACAGAGTTATCTGCAACTCCTTGCATCCTCTATGTGGTTCCTGATCCAAATAAACTCCATGCGCCTGGGTGAGTGACTGTCCAGTTGGCCATCACCACCATTATAGTGTTGAGGATGATGCAGAACTGTTAAGGCATTTGGAGGCCTTTGATATGACCGGGCTCCCATGGTCAAGCCTGCTATTCATTCTTGAAGTCTGCATTCACATTGCTTTTGGGTCAATCAGGTGCTAAAATCAGTAGGATCCCTGTAGGACACATTGATTCCTCCAGTGACAGAGAGATAGGGTCAAACAGGGGGTTAGGTGCAGTAGGGAGCCTGCCTAGCAAAGATAGAAAAAAACAGTAATAGGCATGATGGCCCCTGAAAAAAGGATTCATCGTTTAAAAGTGTAAGCTTTTGGGTTTTCCTGAATTCTTGCCTTCCTGAAGGCAAGATGTTAGAGAAAACAGGGGATGTGAAATAATGCTAAAACAAATCTGATCAGCTGTTTCAAGCACTGCAGTACAAAATCAGTCTATTTTGTAGACTGATTGCATATTTCACAAAGTGAAAGTTTATCCATTAGCAAAGACCATGATGTAGAATCACATTTCCTCATTTTGGTCTTTTTGCCTGTCCAAAGCCCAGTTAGTCTGGCCTGGGGGGAAAGAGGATCTGAAACTCCCATCTCATAACAATGAAATATTTGCATCTTGTTCATTATTGCTTTATAGTATGTGAGACACTGGGAATGCTTTCTCATCATCATGGGTAGCATTTTTTAAAAGGGCAAGCCTGTGTTGGCATCATGGCAACCAAAAATAGAATTTTGCACTTTGATGGAGAAAAATGAAACCAATTCATGATTCTGCACTTTTACAGAAACAGAATTATCATGAATTGTGCCCTGGATAAGCAGCTGCCCTTCCTGAGAATAACTTACAGTTGTCTGGCTGGCCAGTGTTGGACTAAATGGATACGCTGATAGCTTAATTCTCTGTTCTCATCTCTTTGATGGTGTTCTTCTTGCCTTTCATCTCTTCCAGGCTAGAGCCCAGCTTCACACTTTCCTCCTTGAATAGTTCCCACGTTGATCTACTGAATGAAAACTGGGCCTATGGCGCAATGAACAAAGCTGCAGGTATCTGGCCAAAATGATGAGGGCTGGAAGGGCTCTGGAAGCCATCAGGTGGGGGTGGAGAAAAACCAAGTGGCTCACAGATCATGGAGTGTCCCCTCTGGGCATAGGAAAGCCTCCCAGATGCTTCAGTGGATCAAGCCTATGGAGAAGAATTTCTCCGCAATTTCTGTGATGGTCAATTTGTCTTGAGCCTTAGTTAGCTTGACAGCCAGGCTATTCCTCAACGTCTCATTCTCTGACCTAAGATAATATTCAGGATTTGGATTCTATCTCATCCCCAAGTTCTCCACAGATCCCTACAGCTGCTGGAGGTGAGCTCATTCTGGCACTTTGGGAAGGTGCCAACTGCTGACCACACCCAGCTCTTTCTCTTCATCACATACCCCTAAAGAGGCAGTGAGTAGCTGGGCATGCTACATTGGTTATAACTGTCTGCATGAAGAGGAGCAAATGGAAATAAAATTCTGGCCAAAGAGCTGCTTTGGTTCAATATAAAGTTGGGGCTTGAGGCTTAATGTTCATTCCTGTGTTTCATAAGATATTGCATTCCACTCAAAGAGTGGGTTCATGATGTTTGAATGTATAAATTCTCTGACCTTATTTGTTCTCTGGGATTTCTGGTTGTGACTTGCACAAATCCATTCAGCACAACTGCTACCTTTCCTGAATTAACTCTGATTTGTCCATAGCTGTTTAGGCCCTGTTTGCATCAGGTGTTGACTCCTGCAAGAGGCTCTAGTAGGGCTGTCCTTCAGGGAACTCCATTGACATTACTAGTGACATTCTCACTGTCACATTGTAAAGCCTGCAGTGCTTCAGGACTCAATTCCAAGTCCTGGTCTTTGCTTGTTATCTGCCTGTCTTTTGGTGGGGAAGAAGGAAGTAGACTCTGTTATTAAGATCTGCTGGGCAGGCTCTTCTGAGGGTCAAACAAGAAATATAATGAAATACAGATGTGACAAAGGGTACTTAGTGCAGTAGTTTAAAAAAGAGTTATCTCCTTAGCCAATCAGAGGAAAATTCTGAGCAGCCCATATTTTGGTAGCATAAATACAATCAAACTAGGAGTTACCGCTGCCTGGGGGCCTATGAGCATGGAGGGCCCAATCAGACCCACGTTCGTTCAAAAGACCAAACCTGCTCATGGTTTGCTGTGGGGCATACCATTGAGGAACCTAGACATTTTCCTAGAGTGGCAGCCAAATCAGTCAGCTTCCCGCATTTTGACTAGGGCAAATGCTAGACGGAGCAAAGAGGTACCAAAAAGCCCTTAACTGTCTTTTCTGTTCCTAATGGTCACCAAGAGTTCTGCACCCAGATCTGGTAGTCCAAGTATTGTGGTTACCCTCCAGCTCTGCTCCACCCCTCAGGGAGTGCACCAAGCTGCTGCTGCTGTCACCATTCCTGAGAGTGACTTGTTCTGGTTCTTTCCAAATTTAGCTGCAGGAGAGGGATAAGAAAGAGTGGATTGTCTTCCTGATTGGCTCATCCTTCTTTACCAATGGCCAAAATGGAAGTAGAAGTATTACTTCTGTTGTGTGTATATATGTGTGTACCTACCTACATCTACACCATTGTTTTTATTTCTTTTGCATAGGCTTGATGGTTCTCTCTCTCTTTTTTTTTTTTGGTAGAAAAGCATTATAAAAGGAATACATGAATATAACATAAATATGCGTAAAAACTATGCTTAGCATGGACAAAATTACAGCTCTCCATTAATAGTAACATTCGTGCCCAATGCCTCTTAGATGAAGCTAGCAACTCCTACAGAGGCCTAGACCAGTCCTGAGATGCAGCTGATAGTCCAGACAAAAATGCTGCCAGATTTTATGCTCAACCAAGTTAGAAGGGAAAAGGGGGAAATGCAGCACACATAAAATGACAGAAAACTGACAGACATACCCAGTTTGTGCATACAAATTCCAGTCTACCAAACAGGGATTGCCTTGGCACCATAGAGACACAACAGTGTCCAATCTGCATAATCTACCATGAAGTCCCTCTGGGTTAGTGTCATGCCCTCAGTAAGGAAAATGTATGATGGAGATGGACATGAGCTGCATCAGATGCAATGCTATGCCTTCTGTCAGTCCAACCAGGTAAACTAGATCAAGAATCAGCTCCATAGGATGGCTAAGAATACTTTTATTGAGAATGACTATAATAACAGAAACTTGCAAGTCTGATTGTACTGTGCTTCTTCCCCTTATTATACTCATGTGAATTAGGGAGATATCTGTCTTACCCGCTTACACATACTTTCTGCTTGTTTTGGACTTAAGCTATGTTTTTCTCCTCATTGCTTTGTTAATGGATCTGACTTAACTCTGTTAAGGTCATCTACCGTACTCTCTATGCCTTTAACCTGAAAAAAAAATGGAGACACCAGACCAAGGCATGAGTACTAAAGTGGAACAGCCAAAACACAAGCACAAGTCTATTCATAAGCTCCAATGCCAAAGTCTCCTTTTCTCTCCATTTGTTAACTAAAGGGGGACTTTACTTTTGTCCCTAAACACAGCCAAAGCCAATGGGGCTTTCTGACAGGTTCTGCAAAATGTGTACAGACCACTGATCAAGGGATTGCTGGTTCAGATTCCAGCACAGGTGAACCAGATCTTGCACGAATCTGCTCTTCAACCTCTTTGGCTGGGGAAGAGGTTGGGCTCTTCAGCATTAATCTGTTCTGCTTGGCGTGTTAACCAGCCCATAGTAAGCAAGGTCACCAGCCCCACCCCATGCTAGCTCCCATGGAATAGCAAGGCCAGAAGATGGTGGCATGAGGATTGGAAAGCACCGTAGCCTGCTTCCTCTTGTGTGAACCCATATGGAGGCCCTCAGCTAATATGGGATTATTTTTAAGTTTTGGCTCATTTTCCCATTTAAAGATTAAGGAGGACTGAGAATAACTAATTGCCTTCCTGCTATCACTTTTGTACTGAATTTGAAGGATTGAATATTTCCCTACACGTTGGATTTGCCATTTTGAATTTTTAGCTTTCTGTTCACTTTCCCTGGGACCTGCTTGTTAGCACACTTTCTCTTGTGCCAATTTCATTCAGAAGTTTTTCATTAACTCATTAACTCCTATCTGCGTGAGTCAACTATCTAGTGGGTGCAATAATCTACTGCTTGAAAAAAAAAAAGGATTTCACAGAGGCTTTTTCAGAGTTTTGTTGTGAGCCTGAGCAGGCCTTTAAAGAGATCTTTTTCAGATTGCTGTCAGGTTATTCTGCAGAATATTCGGGACATTGGGGAGGAAATTATTTCTAAAGTGTGTCATCTGCTGAAGATGTTATGGAAGATGAAGATTTTGAGAAGGATGGAGATCTTCAACTGACAGCGAGACTGAAGTAATGCCAGACGAAGCCTACATTTTGGTGTTGAAGGGGTTAAAGTGACAGTCTGAGCTGCAGATTACAAGGAGAGCTGTTTTTCTGAGGGATTGTTATGGCGCTCTGAGGAAATGTTATGGGAGAGGAGAGTATCTGCTTTGTGGGAGTTTTTTGCTGAGAAGTTTGAGTTTCTAAGGGGCAGTTGGGCTGTTTGATTTTTGCAAGAAAAATGCCTTGTGTGTAATAGGGAGATATGTAAATGTCTTAGTATATTTTGAAGTGGGGTAAAAATATAAGAATGTATAATTGGATTGATAATAAGGCTATTATGATTTCATTTCTCTTTAATGATTTGGATTAAGATTCATTGGACTACAATTTCCAATATCCCCAATAAACAGGGTTTGTGGCCCTGGTTGAATTCTTCCTGCTCTGAACAACATATAGATGGCCCTGGAGAGCTGGTTGTGTCTGCCTTTGGTCCATCTTTGCAGCCATCTGCTGGAATCTCCTGAAGGTGGGAAAAGGACGAGAACTTCTTAGACAGACATACATATAGTATTTTTCTCTAAACCACAGCAATGTTTTTTGTTACTCATGAAACTCAGAAAAAGTTTGCTGACCATCACAGATGCCCGGAGTGGAAATTTAAAGTGGGAGATCTGGTTTATCTCTCTACTAAATTTTTATGCTCCCAACAACCCTCTAAGAAACTTGCTCCCAAGTTTGTTGGACCTTTTCCCATTACTAAAATAATTAATCCTGTGACTGTTCAATTGCAATTACCTCCCACCCTAAAAAGACTTCACCCTGTTTTTCACTGCAGCTTGCTTAAACCTGCACCGGACCGTTCTAAGTGGCAACAGCCTGCAGTAACCCCTCTACCCATCATGGTCGATGGCCACCACCATTTTGAAGTTAAAGACATTCTGGACTCTCATTTTTTTCGCAAATCTTTACAGGACTTAATTCAATGGAAACATTTTCCAGATCCTGAGTGGGTTAATGCATGTCATGTTAATGCTCCTCTTTTAACCAAAATGTTTCATGCTAAGTATCTTTCTAAGCCCTCTCCTGCCTAGCCTCATTCTTTCATTTACTTAATGATTCTTTGATTTTTGTTAATCTGTTTTGGGGTGGCGGTATGTCAGATCCCCCAATCAAAGGTTTCACAGAAACCCTTATCAGGGCATCTCCCATCATGTGTGAATGCTCGAATGATCAGGTGCTGACACAGTGGCCTTAACTTAGCACTATGCAGACCTTTGCAGACAGACTTTTCTATGCAGACATTTCTTCATTTTCTTAACTCTCACTTGCCCCCTCCCCAATTCATAGAGGTTATTCCTTACAGTGACTTTGATAAGGAAGCTTCAGTACTTTCAATTTTTTGGCTCACTTTTAGCCTAGAGGTAAGAGGGAAAAATGTTTTCCTGAGCCTTGGGGAATTCCATCTTCTAAGTGTCTATGACACCTTGCATAGTTCTGGCAAATAGACAAAACCACTCAACTTTGGGATCAACGACATCATCCCAGGTCAGCTCAGCCTGCCTCATGATTCTTGCTGCATAATAGTGGGGCAACATGGAAGATGATCCAGGCTGGCTGCGGTTGCCTCCTGTCTTATTGACTCCCACAGGTACTACCTTGGAGGTAACTGCAGACTGCCTAGATCAGCCTTTCTCAACCTTTTGACCCTGGAGGAACCCTTGAAATATTTTTCAGACCTTGGGGAACCCCTGCACATTCAGGCTCAAATATAGGCCAGAAGTTACAAAATTATTATATTTGTTTCATGTGTAGGCCTGTATATATGCATTAACAGTGTTCTCAAATTAAAAATAAAGAATGAATTTTACCTCTTTAATGTGAAATTGCCTGAATTTGAAATAATTTTTTAAATAAATCGTGATCTCCCAGGGAACCCCTAGTGATCTCTCACAGAACCTGAGGGTTCCAGGGAACCCTGGTTGAGAAACCCTGGCCTAGAGAACATCCTTAAGCCAACCAGGAATCCTGGGTATATGTTACTTTAGTACCTATCTGACCTTGGAAGAAGGGAGGGAGGGAGGAAGGAAGGCAAGCTAAGCAGCATTAGACCTTATATCTTCTTGGCATGTAAGGTGCTCTCTTGGATGGGAGTTCCAGATTAAGCAAGGAAACATCCTCAGGCCCACAGGGGATCCAGCATCTTTTTTTTTTTTAATTAAAGAGCATCAGAAGCTTGGTTCTCTCTCCTATCTTATTTTGGGTCAGAGAAATTCATACTGAGCATACAAATATATTCATGAAGCGTTGGTCTCTTAAACAAAATTATTTGTAGAAATTAAAGCTACCACACCTAGGCTGCATAAAAAATCCAGAGGAACCTTAAATGGCAGCAAAGAGATACAGAAGACCCTAACTCTTTGCTGCCATCTAGTGGTCATCAAGAGTTTTACAGCCCATATCTGATACCCCTACTAACAATCAATCAATATTTCAAGAGCATGGAGACAATGCCCTGCTAATTTCCTTCCAACAAACTTGGCAGTTTTCCCAGAAGCAAGTACTCCTGCTTTTGACTTTGCCATTCTCTGTTCTATCCAAGATTTGTGCCTTACTGTTAAATTCAAGCAACACTGAACTCTTAAAAAACCTTTCGACTACTATCATAGGATTTCTGTGAAGAATGATACTCATAATTAGCATTATCCTTAAGCTTAATGCAAGTCTCTTTTGGTAAAATCACACCAATATCTCCTTTGTTAAATAGGCAGATCTACAATAGTTGCTGCCTTGGATTTGCTTCCTCTGTAGTTCACAAATTTAGCTAATATAATACTTCTTTGTTATACTATGAATGGGGAAGATACTAAATTTTGTAATCCTAGACTGAAATCCCATGCCTTCTCAGGTAATGTACATGCAGTGATGGAGTATGCTTAACTCACCTTTCTCTGGTTGAAAAATTGACACTACCACAAGGACACAATGATCCACTCAATCACATTTTGTTCTAAATACAGCTCCTTTACCTTGAAAACTGGTTCAAGAGGTCTTCCTGATCCCCACAATATGGTGAAAGGAATAGTCAAGTCACCTCTAACCCAAGCATAAAGATATGCTGTGTAGGAAGAACATCTGAGAGCCAAGGAGTGCATTTTAGATACTATATACTCTAAGAAATGAGTGGGGCTGAATTCATCAGGTGATATGATTACTCATTATTAAACATTGGTATTTAAAATGCCTTTGTGTCACATTAAAATACCATTCAGTCATAGCCACCCTGACTTGTGAGAAATACTCTAATAAACCAATATGAGCTAAGTGAAAATACAGGTTGTGAATGTCAGTCATAGAACAATAAGACGAAGTGTTTGAACTCTATCTTTCTTTGGTCTGTAACCAGATTGCCTCAGGGCAAAATTATTTGCCAATACAATTATGTCCATACTTTTTTTCTGGACTTCCAGGACACAGGGCAAAGTAACTATCTTGTTAATGGTTGATTTTTCAAGAATAAAAGGCTGACTGACTGGATGATCAAGCAAGGATGGTGTCACATGCCCTCCAAATCCCTTCATAATTGAAGTCTGCCGCCTCCTCTTCTCCCTCTTCCTCCCTCTCCTCTCAGCCAGGCGTGTCCTTCTCACAGGTAAGCCTTACAGGTCCTGTTGCAGACTTTCCTTCAGAAGATGTTGTACAGATAAGACAAAACCTTCTTAGCCACCATTGCACCAATTCTTCAGTACAAAATACATGGAAACCTTTAGATACTCTAACCAAATTTTACCTTATAAATGGCTAGGAGCCAGTCTTGGACTTAGGAAAGTAAATTTTAATGGAGTCTTGCAAAAATGGACAGCATACCATGGCTTAAATGCTAAAGGATAAACAAGCTCCAAAGAGATTACCTTGGGTGTGAAAAACAAAATATTGGAAGCAGAGGCACAAACTATTGCTTGAAAAATGGGAAAACATCCACGTCCCTATGGCCGAACAGTGAACACATAGATATGCTGAGAAGTGACAAGGAGATATCTGGGAAAAAGAAACAGAACCAACAAGGAGTAGAAACAGGTGGCTTGAGCCTGTAGCGGTGGAATCAGAAGACTACAGATCAGAATAGGATAAGGCTGGCAAGAAATGCCAAATGCTCTGAAAGAGTGTTGTTTTGGTACATCCAAATAAAAATGCAGTCAAGGTAACTTTGGGGGTGTTGCTTGTAAGAAGCGGGGGAGTAATGGGGGGAGAGGGAGAAGGGAGAACTGCTGCCTATCTTCTCAACCAGAGGGAAAATGCTCTTCCTAAACTGACTGAGGAAAGCTGGGGAACACAGTTCAGGGCTGATAAAGCTACCATATGTTCCCTGATAAAGCTTTTTGTTGTTTATTCGATTAGTTGCTTCCGACTCTTCGTGACTTCATGGACCAGCCCACGCCAGAGCTTCCTGTCAGTCGTCAACACCCCCAGCTCCCCCAGGGACGAGTCCGTCACCTCTAGAATATCATCCATCCATCTTGCCCTTGGTCGGCCCCTCTTCCTTTTGCCTTCCACTCTCCCTAGCATCAGCATCTTCTCCAGGGTGTCCTGTCTTCTCATTATGTGGCCAAAGTATTTCAGTTTTGCCTTGAATATCATTCCCTCAAGTGAGCAGTCTGGCTTTATTTCCTGGAGGATGGACTGGTTTGATCTTCTTGCAGTCCAAGGCACTCTCAGAATTTTCCTCCAACACCACAGTTCCAAAGCATCTATCCTCCTTCTCTCAGCCTTCCTTATGGTCCAGCTCTCGCAGCCATATGTTACTACAGGGAACACCATTGCTTTAGCTATGCGGGCCTTTGTTGTCAGTGTGATGTCTCTGCTCTTAACTATTTTATCGAGATTTGTCATTGCTCTTCTCCCAAAGATTAAGCGTCTTCTGATTTCCTGACTGCAGTCAGCATCTGCAGTAATCTTCGCACCTAGGAATACAAAGTCTTTCACTGCTTCTACGTTTTCTCCCTCTATTTGCCAGTTATCAATCAAGCTGGTTGCCATAATCTTGGTTTTTTTCAGGTTTAGCTGCAAGCCAGCTTTTGCACTTTCTTCTTTCACCTTCATCATAAGGCTCCTCAGTTCCTCTTCGCTTTCAGCCATCAAAGTGGTATCATCTGCATATCTGAGATTGTTAATGTTTCTTCCAGCGATTTTAACTCCAGCCTTGGATTCCTCAAGCCCAGCATGTCGCATGATGTGTTCTGCGTACAAGTTGAATAGGTAGGGTGAGAGTATACAGCCCTGCCGTACTCCTTTCCCAATCTTAAACCAGTCTGTTGTTCCGTGGTCTGTTCTTACTGTTGCTACTTGGTCGTTATACAGATTCTTCAGGAGGCAGACAAGATGACTTGGTATCCCCATACCACTAAGAACTTGCCACAATTTGTTATGGTCCACACAGTCAAAGGCTTTAGAATAGTCAATAAAACAGAAATAGATGTTTTTCTGAAACTCCCTGGCTTTTTCCATTATCCAGTGGATATTGGCAATTTGGTCCCTAGTTCCTCTGCCTTTTCTAAACCCAGCTTGTACATCTGGCAATTCTCGCTCCATGAACTGCTGAAGTCTACCTTGCAGGATCTTGAGCATTACCTTACTGGCATGTGAAATGAGTGCCACTGTTCGATAGTTCGAACATTCTTTAGTGTTTCCCTTTTTTGGTATGGGGATATAAGTTGATTTTTTCCAGTCTGATGGCCATTCTTGTGTTTTCCAAATTTGCTGGCATATAGCATGCATTACCTTGAAGGCATCATCTTGCAAGATTTTGAACAGTTCAGCTGGGATGCCATCGTCTCCTGCTGCCTTGTTATTAGCAATGCTTCTTAAGGCCCACTCAACCTCACTCTTCAGGATGTCTGACTCTAGCTCACTGACCACACTGTCAAAGCTATCCCCGATATTGTTAACCTTCCTATACAGGTCTTCCGTATATTCTTGCCACCTTTTCTTGATCTCTTCTTCTTCTGTCAGGTCCTTGCCATCTTTGTTTTTGATCATACCCATTTTGGCCTGGAATTTACCTCCAATGTTTCTAATTTTCTGGAGGAGGTCTCTTGTCCTTCCTATTCTATTGTCTTCTTCCACTTCCACGCATTGCTTGTTTAAAAATAATTCCTTATCTCTTCTGGCTAACCTCTGGAATTTTGCATTGAATTGGGCATATCTCCCCCTATCACTGTTGCCTTTTGCTTTCCTTCTTTCTTGGGCTACTTCTAGTGTCTCAGCAGACAGCCATTTTGCCTTCTTGGTTTTCTCTTTCTTTGGGATGTACTTTGTTGCCGCCTCCTGAACAATGCTGCCAACTTCTGTCCATAGTTCTTCTGGGACCCTATCTACTAAGTCCAGTCCCTTAAATCTGTTCTTCACCTCCACTGCATATTCCTTAGGAATATTAGTGAGCAAATATCTAGCTGATCTGTGGGTCTTCCCTAATCTCTTTAGTCTGATCCTAAATTGTGCAAGAAGAAATTCGTGATCTGAACTACAGTCAGCTCCAGGTCTTGTTTTTACCGACTGTATAGATGTCCGCCACCGTTGGCTGCAAAGGATGTAGTCAATCTGGTTTCAGTGTTGTCCATCTGGGGAAGTCCATGTATAAAGCCCTCTCTTAGGTTGCTGGAAGAGAGTGTTTGTTATGCACATTGAGTTGTCTTGGCAAAATTCTATCAGCCTATGTCCTGCTTCATTTTGTTCACCCAGGCCATGCTTACCTGTAATTCCAGGTGTCATTTGACTGCCCACCTTAGCATCCCAGTCTCCCGTGATGAAAATAACATCTCTTTTAGGCGTGTTGTCCAGTAGGTGCTGCAGATCCTCATAGAACTGCTCTACTTCAGCTTCTTCAGCATTTGTGGTTGGGGTGTATATTTGGATCACTGTGATGTTAGATGGCTTGCCCTGAATTCGAATTGAGATCATTCTGTCGTTTTTTGGATTGTATCCAAGCACTGCTTTAGCCACTTTACTATTAATTATGAAGGCTACTCCATTTCTTCTGTGGTCCTCTTGTCCACAGTAGTAGATCTGGTGGTCATTTGATGTGAAGTGGCCCATTCCAGTCCATTTCAGTTCACTGACGCCCAGAATGTCTATCTTGAATCTTGACATCTCACCAATAACCACATCCAATTTGCCCTGGCTCATAGATCTTACATTCCAGGTTCCAATGGTGTGTTGATCCTTAGAACATCAGATTCGCCGTTCACCACCAGCACCGTTGGCCGCTAGCTGTCCTTTCGGCTTTGAGCTAGCTGCGTCATCACGTCTGGGGCTAGTTGAGCTCATCCTCTGTTCCTCCCCAGTAGCATTTTGACCATCTTCTGACCCGGGGGTCTCATCTTCCAATGGTATACCGACATATCTCTGGTTGTACTGATCCATTTAGTTTTCACAGCAAGAATACTGGGGTGGGTTGCCATTACCTTGCCCAGGGATCGCATTTAGTCTGACCTCTCTGTCATGACCTTCCCGTCTTGGGTGGCCCTTCACGGTTTAGCTCATGGCATCATTGAGGTGCTCAAGCTCCAGCACCACGACAAGGTAACGATCCTTTGCTGATAAAGCTACCTGAAATTAATTGAAGTCTCCAGGGCCACGTGAATTATCCCAGCGTTGAAATAAGCTGGCCAAAGGGAACCGAAAATTGCAGACTGGAAAACTGGGGAGATGCCCGAAAAGGCAACTTTGTCCCTGTATTCAAGAAGCAAAAGTCAGAGGAGCCAGGAAATTTGCAGACCAGCATGGATTTGTCAAGAACAAGGTGTGCCGTACTAACTCATTTCATTTGGATTTGCAACTGCTGCAACAATCACACCCCAAGATCTGCATCAACCTTGAAGGAAATTTGAAGTGGGGTCCCCAAAGTCAGCCCTGGGCTAATCAACAACTAAATCAATGACCAAGAGGATGCAAGTGGGGAGGGGATGTTTGGCAGATTTTCTGATTACATGAGCTAGCAGGTGGTTCAATGGCTAATCATCCAAGGACAAAAATCATAATTCAAAATTATTCTGAGAAGCTTAATCCTTGCCAAATCTAAAAGGATGGTATTCATCAGTGACAAATGTAAGCTCCTACCTTTGGTGGGAAAAATGAAGCACATATGTAGAGGATTGCGGAAGCCTGGCATGACAGCAGAGCTCGTGAGAAGGATCTAGGAGTCAGAACAGGCAAACGGCTATACATGAGCAAACACTGTAATGCAGCATCCAGAAAAGCCAACAGACCCCTGGGCTGCCTAAACAGAAGCAAAGTGCCCAGCCCACAGGAGGCAATCGTCCCATTATATCCTGCACTGATTAGGCTGCACTTGAAGCTCCCTGACAGATTCTGGGCACTGCGTTCTAAAAGGGGATGGAGAACCGGGAGGGAGCTCAAAGGAGAGCCACTAGGCTGGGGAGGGGTCAGGAAACCCTTACCTATGAGGAATGACGAAAGGAGCTAAGCATAAATACCTGCAAGGCTGTCGCGTACTCGGATTAAAGCTAGGGCAGGAGCCTTTCCAGCTCACACAGTGCATAATTCTACGACGCAGGATCCCTTCAATCCATATTTGACCAGGAAGACTTTTCCTGAGAGTTCAGAATCTGCAACGCTGACAGATACCATTTGAACACATCTGCTGGTCTCAAGTGGGCTGGCAAGACGGTTCATAAAGAATTGATGCAGTTCTGCCTCTCCTCTCCTCTCCCTTCAGGTTTGCTCACCAAAAGACGTCTCTGCGGGACCTGCGCGGCAGCCTCTCCCTGGCCAGCCATGCTGATCCTGACCTGCTCCTCCAAGTTGCAGCTGCTGGAGGGTGTGTTGCGAAAGGGCCTGCCCGAAACACTGCTGGTAACCACCTGTTTAGAGCTGCCTCCTTCCCCTGTAAATGTAACAGCTGACGTTTCTCCATGTCTTGTGAATTTGGAGAAAACAGCACTGGTTAAGTTTCTACATGCATAACAACATCTGACGCCATCCTTGCAGCCATTTCACGTTCAAGTCTACTTTTCCTTTAGCCACATTTGCAAATGCAAAGCCAATAAACACCAAAATACAGGGGTACCTCCAGCTGCACAATTCCAAAAGAGAAGAGTAAGCTTTGAAAAGGGAGATACAGGTAGGGAAGGTGGGAGCCTCTCTTTGCTGATTTCTCCTGCTACAGGAAATCCACAAGCCACATGGCCTTTCACCCAGGTAGCAAATTCCCACAACTTACCCAGCGTAGCATTTGGCCCTCAACAGGCTTTGGGTGGGTTCTGGATCGGCCAATCAGGGAGGGATCAGTACTGCACCCAGACCCGCCCCCGACCCTGAGAGGAAAGACTGCATGTGTCCTGCGTTGCCTTCAAGAAGGTGCTAGAAACCTTTTCCTTCCCCCTCTATTCACCATATTATGAAGCTCTGTCAGCCTCTGGAAACCCACCTACAAATGAACCACGCTCCGGATAAGTGCTGAGCCAGCCCTGACATTTCCCACTGCTTGGAAGTCTACACACCTCAGAGCATATTTGAGACAGATCGATTCTGGCAACAGAAAAGAGCATCAGCACGTGGGAAAGGGGGGCGATAGCTCAGCGAGATGGCCAGTCCAGTCGGGGCTCCAGATATCAGCCTAGGATCGGGGGCCAAATCCCAGGAGGAGGCCACTGGCTGCATCCTCCACTTCAGGATGGGGTTGCTGTCCTGACGGTCCCCAAGCTGTCAGGAGGTGGAGCAGGAGGAGGAAACTCAGGCTTTGTGTCTCAGAGGGGAGAGGCAGGCAGATGGGATGGCCCTCGATCCACCAAGATGGCTGCCCCCCAGCATTTTGGGGTGGAACTACAGTATCTGGTCTTCTGCCCTAGGCCTCCCTGACCTTCTTTTTAATGGCCAGGTCTGTGGGGCAGTGATGCACATCAACCGTGGAAACCCAGCTCAGCACGAAGTCGTGGTGGACTCTTGGCCAGAATTTAAAGCGGTTCTTACCCGACCACGGAAGGAGGTAGGGAATTACAACTGATGTTGATGGGTTTCTCCACAGCCCAGTGGCACCAAAGATGGGGGAAACCCACAGGAAACGTCGGCCTCTGTGGCCATTCAGGAGGCGCTCCGAGGTGCCGTGGCGGTTCTCCTTGACTCCTCTCTTTTATATCCCTCCGCCAAGTTAGCCCGGCCTCACCAGCCCCTCCGCAGGGTCTCCGCTGTCTGCTCTGTTCCTGGTGCCATGAGTGTCTCTGTGCCGCTTCCTGCAGGTGGTGACAGACAACAGGGATTACTATGCCAACCTGCACGCGGCTTTCTACCGGGAGGAAGATGCCTGCAGAACGCTCCTAGAAAACAAAGACGCTGTAGACTGGGACAAAGCCTTCCACCTGAAAGGCAAGGCGGGGCTCTGGGAATTTCTTTTCCCAGCCTTAGGAGATTTTGGAAAGTGCTCAAAACCTGGTTGGTCCCTCAGCCCTTGCAAAGGGTGGTTGTGGAGCCCCATTTAGCTTAGCTGAGTTTTGTTTTGTTGAGTTTAAAACGGAGTGTTTGCTCTTCTTCCATGTTCTTTTTCTTTATATAGGGTCTATATGGATGCATGTATGAAGGTGTAGGTATACACACACAAACACAGACACGTACGCTAAAATATAGGGTTTAAGAACTAGCCCTCGGCCATCATTCAAAATAATTGTAAATTGAGATTAACTTTGAAATAAATATTTAAAACAGGAGAGTCATGGAAGGAAAACGTTCAGACGTTTTACATTTCTTTTAACGTGCTATGGAACCTTGAAACTGTCTACTGAAGTTGTGGGATCCATTGAGTTTCATGGTGTCTATGCAAGCAGAATGATGCAGTATATTTAAATAACCTCCTCAACCAATAGTTTATGAACAGATTAAATCATTAAGAAAGTAACCAAGTTGTCTAATTAGTTCATCCTTCTTATTGCAAAAATCACTATAAAGGCCTTCTACCTCTGTGGAACAATTATTAACGTGAAATTACTAATCAAAGCATCAGTCACATTGCCTTATGACAGATACAAACGCTATTCTCAGAGTTCCTTGGAACCAATGTCTTCTTTTCTGACTGGATAACATAGGTGAAAACCAAACGATGCATAGAATTAAGTAGCCCTGGATGTGTCACTTTCCCCTTGGCCCCCCATGTGAAATCCCCAGTGCAACCTGTAAGTCTGGCCCTTAAACCCAAGAAAGTTGTGTATCATGTTATGATTTCATAGCCGTGCCCGATAATCCAATCCAGAGTTCATCCTGGTGGGTGACATTTGTCCTGGTGCACTAGAGCAGTGGCCATTCCATTCTACAGGCCTCCAGCCAAAGAGGAGAAATTATAAGCTTATGCACCATCCCATTCCAGCCACCACCACCATTTCCCTGTGCCTGGGAAACGTCTCCGTGCCACCAGTTGCAGAGACTTAGGAGCAGAGACAAGATACAGTTTCATCTGAACCCCAGGGTGGCTTTCTGGAACATTTCCATTCTGTGCAGGTCTCCAAGATGGGCTCTATCAGGCTGTGAAAGTCATGGCAGAGGCTAGGCGTGTCCACCTGGAGCCCTATTTCTACCAGGCAACGCTGCACCCGGACGCAGCCACGTTGTGTCAGACCCGGTGAGTGAACATACTCTCTTTCTGAGGGAGCTGCCTTGGGGGAAATCTGTTACGTGGATTCAATTCCATGAAATGTCTGGAATTCAGTAATGGGGCCAAGGTATCCGGCAGTTTTATAACCAATCCTATCCTCTGTAGAAAACTAGGACTATGTTGTTTCCCCTATTTGTAAAAGAGAGACAGGTTTACAAATACTCCCCCTGTGGTTACAGTGCAGAATTTACTATTCCTTGCCCACTTGGAAGATGTGGAACTGACAATATTCGGTAGAGAGCAGAGGTTAGCTTGAGTTGGAAGCATTCAGTGAATGCAACTGCTCCAGAAGAAATGGCATTGAGAATATGAAGGCGATGTTAAAGACAACAACAACAAAGTATCCTAAAGGTGATTACTGGAGCTTCAAGAGGCTGTTAAGGGGATATTTCAGAATAAGTGAGATTTGTGTATTTTGAATATTGGGTAATTCTGGGATCGTGGTTTCCCTTGAAATGTCCTATTAGACTTTTGGTCTTGCTGGGTGTGAGGAAAGATTTTTTTCCAGTATGTGGGATGCTATGTACGTATGTATGTATGTATTTCAATTTCTGTAGCCGCCCATCTCAACCAAGTGACTCTGGGCTGTGAACAGTTTATAAAAATAATTAAAACAGTTAAAATACAATACAAAAATAAATATATATGGCAACTGAAAAAAGTTAACGCCATAATTGGCAGTATAGCCAGGAAACAGGGGCCTTAACACAATCGGGGCCCCAGGCCCGGGAACATAAGCAGGCCTTCAAAGCTTAACAAAAGGCCAATAGGGTCAGGGACATCCTGATCTCTGAATGGATCATATTCCAGAGGGCAGGGTCTATGGCAGAGAAGACATGTCTCCTGGTCCCTGCCAGCCAATTTTCCTTGGCTACTGGGACCCGCAGCGTGCTCAACCTGCCGGCAAATTGGACGGGTAGAGACTATTGGGAGATGACGGTCCCTTACGTAGCCCAGTCCCAAGCCATGAAGGGCTTTAAAGGTGACAGCCAGCACCTGGAATTGCATCTGGAAACACACTGGCAGCCAATGCAGTTCACAAAGTAGTGGCGTTACACGTGCCACATATCCAACACCATTTCCTACCCGTGTGGCCACATTCTGTACCAGTTGAAGCTTCCAAATGCTCTTCAAGGGCAGCCCCATGTAGAGCACATTGCAATAATCCAGACGAGAGATTACGAGGCTATGAGAGACTGTAAGCAAAGCCTCCTGGTGCAGGAATGGGCGCAACTGGCGCACAACCAGAAGGTGAGTGAAGGCCCTCTTAGCCATGGCTGCCACCTGCTCCTCGAGCAGGAGCTGTGAGTCCAAGAGGACCCCCAGACTGCGCATTGGGTCTGTCTGGGGCAGTGCTAGCCCATTCAGAACCAAAGATGGAAAAACCTTGCCACCAAAAGGCCCAAATAACCAAAGCCACGCGGTCTTGCTTGGGTTGAGTCCAAGACCATTGCGCCCCACCCAGGCCCCTACAGCCTCCAGACCCTGGGACAGGACATCCACAGCATCGCTCAGGGGGCCCAGGGTAGAGATATAAAGTTGGGTTTCATCAGAATATTGCAGATACCTCACCCCAAACCAACAGATCACCTCACCCAGCAGCCTCATGTACATGCAGAAAGGAGAGATAACCGAGCCCTGAGGCACCCCACAAAGTAGGGGCCACGGGGAGAGACTGGAACTGACTGGAACCAACCCCAGAGGAAGGAGGAATACCAGCACAACACAGTGCCGCCCACCCCCAACTCCCAAAGCTGGCCCAGAAGGATATCATGATTGATGGTATTGAAAGCTGCTGAGTGGTCAAGAAGAGCAAGGATGGATGCACTGCCCCCATCCCGCTCCTGCCAGAGGACATCCAAGAGCATGACTAATGCCATCTCAGTCCTGTAACTCTGCCTGAACCTTGACTGAAAGGGATCTAGATAATCTGCTCCATCCAGGGTCCTTTGAAGCTGCCACGTGACCACTCTCTCCACAATCAATCTCTCCACTATTCTCTTACTCCAACATCACTACCACCTGCTCTTTCTTTTCAGGCTCAGAAGTGACCCTCTCCACTTGGGGACGCTCAGTCCATCCCATGCACCCCTACTCAATGACACCTGGCCCACTGGAGGCAATGCTCGGAGCCTGCGCTATCTGAGGAGCCTGATTGATGACTTTCCAAATGCTTGTCTCCTAGATGAGGAAGGCCAGCCAGTTGCCTGGTGTCTAAGTGATGCAGTTGGGTGTATGACACATAGCTATGCCCTCCCCAAGTACCGGGGAAAGGGTCATATGAAAACAGTGTTCCAAGCACTATCCAGGAAGTTGCACGCTAAAGATTTTGCCTTGTATGGTGGAGTTCTGCCAGAGAACCAGAACTCCAAGCGCCTTTTAATTAGTCTGGGCTTTCATCTCTTACCTTGGACAAAGTATGTGCTTGTATTCACTCCAAATCACCTGAAATAGCCTACTGCATGATTCCTCCTTGAATCAGTGGCACCAGGTCTGGCTTCATCAGACTGAAGGTTGGAAGTACATTTGAAACCTAGATTTAAGAGAATGCCTCTTTGGATATATCAAGGTTAAGTCTAAAAAGAATCACAGGAAACAAGAATAGCTCTCAATGAATAATTGTGCATTCTAAAATAAAACTCTTGCAGCCTTTAAATGATTCATTTCCCATAGCTATCCCCTTTTTTCACCATATCAGGATCCATCACGTTGGCCCTTAATCTCTTCTTCATGAGAGCTCCTCCACCCCACCACTGTGTTGAGTCTCCCATCCTGCAATCGTCCTCACTTCTGCCAATTTCAAAAGGCTGAGAATAGGCCAAAGACTCTAAAGCAATTACTGTTCGCACCAGATTCTTGCACACAATCTAAAAATGGAACCATGAATGTTTGACAGAAATCTACAAGCGTGTTAGGATATTCCCTCATGTAAATAAAGATTTGGTTATCCTGTTTGGTCTCACATACTGCAGGGTTCAATCACTGTATCTTCAAATTAGTTAATAACATGTTTTATTCCCATTTAATGAAATTCAACTAAGAGTTTGGAATTTTCCATAAATTTGCCTATCACTTGAATGGTCACTCAGGTTGAATGTGCATGCAGAAACTCCTGCAATCTGGGAGATCAGATATAAAATGCTGTGAGGGCAAAACAAAACAAAAATGGTATAACTGACTGAGGTCTTATGTCCAATGACAAATATTTTCTTAGAATGAATAGTCCTTGAGCATGTGCAAAGAAATCCTGCCAAACACATTGGCTGACTTGTAAAAGACAACGCCTTAGTCTTTAATCTTCCCTACACACAACTTTTACGATGTGCTCATTGACCCATGACAGAGCAGGCACCAGAATAGACATGCTCCATTAAAATGAATTCTTTAATTGATGAGTAATGGCAAGATGGCTGTGCTGGCTGAGAGATCTGTCACACGGCTCAGAAAACTCTTTACACTCCTGTGTACTTAGGTTGCCTGTTCCTTTCTCAGAGTCTGGAGTAGAGCAGGGGCTATGCCAGATGACGTATCATCCTTGAAGCCAGGCGACATGGAGCCATGCAAGCTCTCCATCCAGTTCACCTGCTCATCTCCCCTCATCAATGGCCTGCTTGTTTACAGAAGTAGAAGTAGTACTTAGGTTTTATGTAAATGTCCATGAGTGTGCTTGTGTGTGTGTGTGTGTGTGTTTGTACACACATCCCTATACCTTTGTTTTGATTTATTTTGCATAAGGCTGGTGGTTTATTTGTTTGTAGTAGAAAGGCAGTATAAAAGGAATACCTCAATCAAAACAAATAAATATGCTTAACAAGTATGCTTAGGATGAATGAAATTACAGCTTTCCATTAAAAAAACATTTTAAAAAAGAAATTGCACAGACTGCCAAACTGGGACTGTCTTGGCACCATGGACAAAACAGCATCCAATCTGCTGAAGTCCGTCTAGGGTACTGCAATGGCCTCAGTTTGAAAAACATACGATGGAGATGGTCATGAGCTACATCGGCTGTGATGCCGTGCCTTCAACCTGAAAAAAAATGGAGACATTGAGACCAAGGCAGCAGTATAACAAGCGGAACAGCAAACAAGCTCAGCCCAAGCTCAACCCAAGCAAGACTGAGTGGCTTTGGGTTTGTGGGCCTCCCGGTGCTAAGGTTTTTCCACTCTGGTCTTGGATGGGGTTCCACTGCCCCAGACGGACCCGGTGCGCAATCTGTGGGTCCTCATAGACTCACGGCTCCTCCTCGAAGAGCAGGTGGCAGCCGTGGCTTGGAGGGCCTTTGCACACCTTCGGGTTGTGCGCCAGCTGTGCCCATTCCTAGACCGAGAGGCTTTGCTCACAGTCACTCATGCCCTCGTGACCTCCCGTCTGGACTACTGTAATGCGCTCTACATGGGGCTGCCCTTGAAGAACATTCGGAAGCTTCAGCTGGTGCAGAATGCAGCTGCACAGATAGTAAATAGTAGTGGCTCCTCGGCACATGTAACACCACTGCTACGTGAGCTGCATTGGTTGCCAGTGTGCTTCTGGGTGCAATTCAAGGTGCTGGCTGTCACCTTTAAAGCCCTTCGTGGCTTGGGGCCGGGTTACCTAAGGGACCGCCTTCTCCCAGTTGTTTCTGCCCGTCCAATTCGATCTAGTAGGTTGCGTATGCTGCGGGTCCTGTCAGCCAGGGAGTATTGGCTGGCGGGAACTAGAAGGCGTGCCTTCTCCTCCATAGCGCCTGCCCTCTGGAACATCCTCGCTCCAGAAATTTGGATGTCCCTGACCCTGTTGGCCTTTCGTAAGGCCGTAAAGACCTGGCTTTGTGCCCGGGCCTGGGGCCTCGAGCGTGTGGATGGTCCCGTCTCTTGGCTGTATTAATATCTATGCATTGCTCACTTGGCAGCCATGTATATTTATTTTGTATTTATTTCATATTTTAACTGTTTTAATTATAACTGTTTTATGGTTTTATTGTTGTAAGCCGCCCAGAGACACTTGCTGAGATGGGCAGCTATAGAAATCAAACAAACAAACAAACAAACAAGTCTATTCAGAAGCTCTGGTGCCAAACTCTCCTCCCCCCCCCTTGTTCACTAAAGGGGGACTTTACTTTTGTCCCTAAACACAGCCAAAGCCAATGGGGCTTTCTGACAGGTTCTGCAAAATGGGTACAGACCACTGATCAAGGGATTGCTGGTTCAGATTCCAGCATGGGTGAACCAGATCGTGCAGAAATCTGCTTTTCAACCTCTTTGGCTGGGAAAGAGGTTGGGCCCTTTGGTGTTAATCTGTTCTGCTTGGCATGTTACCCAGCCCATAGTAAGCAAGGTCACCAGCCCCACCCCCTGCTAGGTCCCATGGAATAGCAAGGCCAGAAGACGGTGGCATGAGGATTGGAAAGCACCGTAGCCTGCTTCCTCTTGTGTGAACCCAAATGGAGGCCCTCAGCTAATGTGGGATTCAGCGCTTTCCTTCCCAGCTCCAAGGATTGATGGCTGGAAGGATAGCTTTCCCTAGACCAGCTTATCCAACCCTGCGTCCCCAGGTATCTTGGTCTACAATTTCCAATATCCCCAGCAAACGGGTATGTGGCCCTGGTTGAATTCTTCCTGCTGTGAACAACATATAGATGGCCCTGGAGAGCTGGTTGTATCTGCCTTTGGTCCACCTTTGCAGCCAACTCCTGGAATCTCCTGAAGGTGGGAAAGGGACGAGAACTTCTTAGACAGACAGACATATATAGTATTTTTCTCAAAACCGCAGCAATGTTTATTGTCACACTGCTTTCCAAGCAAAGAATTTGTGCTGATTTCTATTATAAACAGTGGCCTTAACTTAGCAAACTATGCAGACCTTTGCAGACAGACTTTTCTATGCAGACATTTCTTCATTTTCTTAACTGTCTCACTTGCTCCCTCCCCAATTCACAGAGTATTCCTTATAACGACTTTGATCAGGAAGCTTCAGTACTTTCACTTCTTTGGCTCACCTTTAGCCTAGAGAGGAAAGAGGGAAGAGGGAAAAACAACATTTTCCTGAACTTTAGGGAATTCCAGTCTCTTGGTCAAGCTTTTTCTCATTGACTCCAGATCTGTCATTTCCAAGGACAGCTTCAGTCTTTTCCACCATTCCGTCTACTCTGCAGATCCCCCTGTCTGATCCTGCCAACTTCTGTTGGGGCCTCAGTTGCAGATTCCTCCTTCCTCCAAGGATCCTCTGTCCAACTGTGCCTGGATTCACACAGCACCTTCAGTCTGCAGAGTACAAACACAGCACCTTCCTTTCATGGCCTAAGAGATCTGCCCTTTTATTTATTTTTGCCAAAAGGCAGACGTGTCTGCTCATAGGTATCTGAATTAGGAAGGAAACTTCTAGGTGTCTATATGACACCTTGCATAGTTCCGGCAAATAGACAAAAACCGTCAACTTTGGGGCCAATGACATCATACCATCAGGTCCCTCAGGTCAGCTCAGCCTGCCACAGGGTTCTTGTAGCATAACAGCAGCTCAGCAACACAGAAGATATGATCCAGGTTGGTTACAGTGGCCTCCCGTCTTATGGGCTCTCATAGGTTGCTAGCTTGGATAATAACTCCAGGCTGCCTAGTGAACATCCTCAAGCCAGCACAGAATCCTATATATATACTTTGCTCTGGGAGCTTCCTGACCTTGGTGGAAGGGAGGGAGGGAGGGATCCACTCAACTACATTTGATCCGACGTACACAGCTCTTTAGACATAAAGATGTATTATGTGCGAAGAACGTCTAAGAGACAAGGAGTGCATCTTGGAACCACCCTTGTCTTCAAATGGTAGATTGGACACCATACCCTGCAAGAAGTGAGTGGGGCCAGGACAAAATAAGTTCATCAGGAGATATGATTACTCTTTATTAAACATTTGGATTTAAGAATGCCCCTTCTGTCATATCAAATTACCATTCAGTCACAGCCACCTTGACTTGTAACCAGATTGCCTCGGGGCAAAATTATTTGCCAATACAATTATGTCCATACTTTTTTCTGGCCTCCGGGACACAGGGCAAAGTAACTTTCTTGTTAATGGTTCATTTTTCTTGTTAATGGTTCATTTTTCAAGAAGGCTGGATGATCAAGCAAGGATGATGCCACGTGCCCTCCAGATCCCTTCATAATTGAAGTCTGCCGCCTCCTCTTCTCCCTCTTCCTCCCTCTCCTCTCAGCCAGGTGTGTCCTTCTCGCAGGTAAGCCTTACAGGTCCTGTTGCAGACTTTCCTTCAGAAAGAAGATGCTGTACAGATAGGACAAAACCTTCTTAGCCACCATTGCACCAATTCTTCAGTACAAAAGACATGGAAATTTATAGATACTCTAACCAAATTACCTTATAAATGACTAGGAGCCAATCTTGGACTTAGGAAAGAAATCTTAATGGAGTCTTGCAAAAATGGACAGCATACCATGACTTGACATCCCAGTATTCAAGAAGCTAAACACAAAGGAGCCAGAAAATTACAGACCACTGAACGTCAACATCTGTCCTGGAAGGGTGTAGGACAGATTGCCAAGTATCCTGACTCCACGCACCTAGAAAAAAGGGTCTCCTTACCATGACTTAGCCTGGATTTGTCCAGAACAAGGCATGCCAAACTAATGCACTGATGAACTCTGACCAGTTTAATAGATCAGTAAATGTTGTAAAAGGTGTGCATCTTGATTTTAGTAAAGAAGTTAATATTGTCTCTCTCTCAAGATCCCTGTGGAAAAATATCTTTATAGAAAGCTGTAGGCTACAGGGCACTGCAGTTGTTGGATTGCAGCATCCAGAAAAGCCAACGGACCCCTGGGCTGCCTAAACAGAAGCAAAGTGCCCAGCCCACAGGAGGCAATCGTCCCATTATATCCTGCACTGATTAGGCTGCACTTGAAGCTCCCTGACAGATTCTGGGCACTGCGTTCTAAAAGGGGACGGAGAACCGGGAGGGAGCTCAAAGGAGAGCCACTAGGCTGGGGAGGGGTCAGGAAACCCTTACCTATGAGGAATGACGAAAGGAGCTAAGCATAAATACCTGCAAGGCTGTCGCGTACTCGGATTAAAGCTAGGGCAGGAGCCTTTCCAGCTCACACAGTGCATAATTCTACGACGCAGGATCCCTTCAATCCATATTTGACCAGGAAGACTTTTCCTGAGAATTCAGAATCTGCAACGCTGACAGATACCATTTGAACACATCTGCTGGTCTCAAGTGGGCTGGCAAGACGGTTCATAAAGAATTGATGCAGTTCTGCCTCTCCTCTCCTCTCCCTTCAGGTTTGCTCACCAAAAGACGTCTCCGCGGGACCTGCGCGGCAGCCTCTCCCTGGCCAGCCATGCTGATCCTGACCTGCTCCTCCAAGTTGCAGCTGCTGGAGGGTGTGTTGCGAAAGGGCCTGCCCGAAACACTGCTGGTAACCACCTGTTTAGAGCTGCCTCCTTCCCCTGTAAATGTAACAGCTGACGTTTCTCCATGTCTTGTGAATTTGGAGAAAACAGCACTGGTTAAGTTTCTACATGCATAACAACATCTGACGCCATCCTTGCAGCCATTTCACGTTCAAGTCTACTTTTCCTTTAGCCACATTTGCAAATGCAAAGCCAATAAACTCCAAAATACAGGGGTACCTCCAGCTGCACAATTCCAAAAGAGAAGAGTAAGCTTTGAAAAGGGAGATACAGGTAGGGAAGGTGGGAGCCTCTCTTTGCTGATTTCTCCTGCTACAGGAAATCCACAAGCCACATGGCCTTTCACCCAGGTAGCAAATTCCCACAACTCACCCAGCGTAGCATTTGGCCCTCAACAGGCTTTGGGTGGGTTCTGGATCAGCCAATCAGAGAGGGATCAGTACTGCACCCAGACCCGCCCCCGACCCTGAGAGGAAAGACTGCATGTGTCCTGCGTTGCCTTCAAGAAGGTGCTAGAAACCTTTTCCTTCCCCCTCTATTCACCATATTATGAAGCTCTGTCAGCCTCTGGAAACCCACCTACAAATGAACCACGCTCCGGATAAGTGCTGAGCCAGCCCTGACATTTCCCACTGCTTGGAAGTCTACACACCTCAGAGCATATTTGAGACAGATCGATTCTGGCAACAGAAAAGAGCATCAGCACGTGGGAAAGGGGGGCCCTAGCTCAGCGAGATGGCCAGTCCAGTCAGGGCTCCAGATATCAGCCTAGGATCGGGAGCCAAATCCCAGGAGGAAGCCACTGGCTGCATCCTCCACTTCAGGATGGGGTTGCTGTCCTGACGGTCCCCAAGCTGTCAGGAGGTGGAGCAGGAGGAGGAAACTCAGGCTTTGTGTCTCAGAGGGGAGAGGCAGGCAGATGGGATGGCCCTCGATCCACCAAGATGGCTGCCCCCCAGCATTTTGGGGTGGAACTACAGTATCTGGTCTTCTGCCCTAGGCCTCCCTGACCTTCTTTTTAATGGCCAGGTCTGTGGGGCAGTGATGCACATCAACCGTGGAAACCCAGCTCAGCACGAAGTCGTGGTGGACTCTTGGCCAGAATTTAAAGCGGTTCTTACCCGACCACGGAAGGAGGTAGGGAATTACAACTGATGTTGATGGGTTTCTCCACAGCCCAGTGGCACCAAAGATGGGGGAAACCCACAGGAAACGTCGGCCTCTGTGGCCATTCAGGAGGCGCTCCGAGGTGCCGTGGCGGTTCTCCTTGACTCCCCTCTTTTATATCCCTCCGCCAAGTTAGCCCGGCCTCACCAGCCCCTCCGCAGGGTCTCTGCTGTCTGCTCTGTTCCCGGTGCCATGAGTGTCTCTGTGCCGCTTCCTGCAGGTGGTGACAGACAACAGGGATTACTATGCCAACCTGCACGCGGCTTTCTACCGGGAGGAAGATGCCTGCAGAACGCTCCTAGAAAACAAAGACGCTGTAGACTGGGACAAAGCCTTCCACCTGCAAGGCAAGGCGGGGCTCTGGGAATTTCTTTTCCCAGCCTTAGGAGATTTTGGAAAGTGCTCAAAACCTGGTTGGTCCCTCAGCCCTTGCAAAGGGTGGTTGTGGAGCCCCATTTAGCTTAGCTGAGTTTTGTTTTGTTGAGTTTAAAACAGAGTGTTTGCTCTTCTTCCATGTTCTTTTTCTTTATATAGGGTCTATATGGATGCATGTATGAAGGTGTAGGTATACACACACAAACACAGACACGTATGCTAAAATATATGGTTTAAGAACTAGCCCTCGGCCATCATTCAAAATAATTGTAAATTGAGATTAACTTTGAAATAAATATTTAAAACAGGAGAGTCATGGAAGGAAAACGTTCAGACGTTTTACATTTCTTTTAACGTGCTATGGAACCTTGAAACTGTCTACTGAAGTTGTGGGATCCATTGAGTTTCATGCAAGCAGAATGATGCACTATATTTAAATAACCTTCTCAACCAATAGTTTATGAACAGATTAAATCATTAAGAAAGTAACCAAATTGTCTAATTAGTTCATCCTTCTTATTGCAAAAATCACTATAAAGGCCTTCTACCTCTGTGGAACAATTATTAACGTGAAATTACTAATCAAAGCATCAGTCACATTGCCTTATGACAGATACAAACGCTATTCTCAGAGTTCCTTGGAACCAATGTCTTTTTTTCTGACTGGATAACATAGGTGAAAACCAAACGATGCATAGAATTAAGTAGCCCTGGATGTGTCACTTTCCCCTTGGCCCCCCATGTGAAATCCCCAGTGCAACCTGTAAGTCTGGCCCTTAAACCCAAGAAAGTTGTGTATCATGTTATGATTTCATAGCCGTGCCAGATAATCCAATCCAGAGTTTATCCTGGTGGGTGACATTTGTCCTGGTGCACTAGAGCAGTGGCCATTCCATTCTACAGGCCTCCAGCCAAAGAGGAGAAATTATAAGCTTATGCACCATCCCATTCCAGCCACCACCACCATTTCCCTGTGCCTGGGAAACGTCTCTGTGCCACCAGTTGCAGAGACTTAGGAGCAGGGACAAGATACGGTTTCATCTGAACCCCAGGGTGGCTTTCTGGAACATTTCCATTCTGTGCAGGTCTCCAAGATGGGCTCTATCAGGCTGTGAAAGTCATGGCAGAGGCTAGGCGTGTCCACCTGGAGCCCTATTTCTACCAGGCAATGCTGCACCCGGACGCAGCCACATTATGTCAGACCCGGTGAGTGAACATACTCTCTTTCTGAGGGAGCTGCCTTGGGGGAAATCTGTTAAGTGGATTCAATGCCATGAAATGTCTGGAATTCAGTAATGGGGCCAAGGTATCCGGCAGTTTTATAACCAATCCTATCCTCTGTAGAAAACTAGGAGTATGTTGTTTCCCCTATTTGTAAAAGAGAGACAGGTTTACAAATACTCCCCCTGTGGTTACAGTGCAGAATTTACTATTCCTTGCCCACTTGGAAGATGTGGAACTGACAATATTCGGTAGAGAGCAGAGGTTAGCTTGAGTTGGAAGCATTCAGTGAATGCAACTGCTCCAAAAGAAATGGCATTGAGAATATGAAGGCGATGTTAAAGACAACAACAACAAAGTATCCTAAAGGTGATTACTGGAGCTTCAAGAGGCTGTTAAGGGGATATTTCAGAATAAGTGAGATTTGTGTATTTTGAATATTGGGTAATTCTGGGATCGTGGTTTCCCTTGAAATGTCCTATTAGACTTTTGGTCTTGCTGGGTGTGAGGAAAGATTTTTTTCCAGTATGTGGGATGCTATGTACGTATGTATGTATGTATTTCAATTTCTGTAGCCGCCCATCTCAACCAAGTGACTCTGGGCTGTGAACAGTTTATAAAAACAATTTAAAAAGTTAAAATACAATACAAAAATAAATATATATGGCAACTGAAAAAAGTTAACGCCATAATTGGCAGTATAGCCAGGAAACAGGGGCCTTAACACAATCGGGGCCCCAGGCCCGGGAACATAAGCAGGCCTTCAAAGCTTAACAAAAGGCCAATAGGGTCAGGGACATCCTGATCTCTGAATGGATCATATTCCAGAGGGCAGGGTCTATGGCAGAGAAGACATGTCTCCTGGTCCCTGCCAGCCAATTTTCCTTGGCTACTGGGACCCGCAGCGTGCTCAACCTGCCGGCAAATTGGACGGGTAGAGACTATTGTGAGATGACGGTCCCTTACGTAGCCCAGTCCCAAGCCATGAAGGGCTTTAAAGGTGACAGCCAGCACCTGGAATTGCATCTGGAAACACACTGGCAGCCAATGCAGTTCACAAAGTAGTGGCGTTACACGTGCCACATATCCAACACCATTTCCTACCCGTGTGGCCACATTCTGTACCAGTTGAAGCTTCCAAATGCTCTTCAAGGGCAGCCCCATGTAGAGCACATTGCAATAATCCAGACGAGAGATTACGAGGCTATGAGAGACTGTAAGCAAAGCCTCCTGGTGCAGGAATGGGCGCAACTGGCGCACAACCAGAAGGTGAGTGAAGGCCCTCTTAGCCATGGCTGCCACCTGCTCCTCGAGCAGGAGCTGTGAGTCCAAGAGGACCCCCAGACTGCGCATTGGGTCTGTCTGGGGCAGTGCTAGCCCATTCAGAACCAAAGATGGAAAAACCTTGCCACCAAAAGGCCCAAATAACCAAAGCCACGCAGTCTTGCTTGGGTTGAGTCCAAGACCATTGCGCCCCACCCAGGCCCCTACAGCCTCCAGACCCTGGGACAGGACATCCACAGCATCGCTCAGGGGGCCCAGGGTAGAGATATAAAGTTGGGTTTCATCAGAATATTGCAGATACCTCACCCCAAACCAACAGATCACCTCACCCAGCAGCCTCATGTACATGCAGAAAGGAGAGATAACCGAGCCCTGAGGCACCCCACAAAGTAGGGGCCACGGGGAGAGACTGGAACTGACTGGAACCAACCCCAGAGGAAGGAGGAATACCAGCACAACACAGTGCCGCCCACCCCCAACTCCCAAAGCTGGCCCAGAAGGATATCATGATTGATGGTATTGAAAGCTGCTGAGTGGTCAAGAAGAGCAAGGATGGATGCACTGCCCCCATCCCGCTCCTGCCAGAGGACATCCAAGAGCATGACTAATGCCATCTCAGTCCTGTAACTCTGCCTGAACCTTGACTGAAAGGGATCTAGATAATCTGCTCCATCCAGGGTCCTTTGAAGCTGCCACGTGACCACTCTCTCCACAATCAATCTCTCCACTATTCTCTTACTCCAACATCACTACCACCTGCTCTTTCTTTTCAGGCTCAGAAGTGACCCTCTCCACTTGGGGACGCTCAGTCCATCCCATGCACCCCTACTCAATGACACCTGGCCCACTGGAGGCAATGCTCGGAGCCTGCGCTATCTGAGGAGCCTGATTGATGACTTTCCAAATGCTTGTCTCCTAGATGAGGAAGGCCAGCCAGTTGCCTGGTGTCTAAGTGATGCAGTTGGGTGTATGACACATAGCTATGCCCTCCCCAAGTACCGGGGAAAGGGTCATATGAAAACAGTGTTCCAAGCACTATCCAGGAAGTTGCACGCTAAAGATTTTGCCTTGTATGGTGGAGTTCTGCCAGAGAACCAGAACTCCAAGCGCCTTTTAATTAGTCTGGGCTTTCATCTCTTACCTTGGACAAAGTATGTGCTTGTATTCACTCCAAATCACCTGAAATAGCCTACTGCATGATTCCTCCTTGAATCAGTGGCACCAGGTCTGGCTTCATCAGACTGAAGGTTGGAAGTACATTTGAAACCTAGATTTAAGAGAATGCCTCTTTGGATATATCAAGGTTAAGTCTAAAAAGAATCACAGGAAACAAGAATAGCTCTCAATGAATAATTGTGCATTCTAAAATAAAACTCTTGCAGCCTTTAAATGATTCATTTCCCATAGCTATCCCCTTTTTTCACCATATCAGGATCCATCACGTTGGCCCTTAATCTCTTCTTCATGAGAGCTCCTCCACCCCACCACTGTGTTGAGTCTCCCATCCTGCAATCGTCCTCACTTCTGCCAATTTCAAAAGGCTGAGAATAGGCCAAAGACTCTAAAGCAATTACTGTTCGCACCAGATTCTTGCACACAATCTAAAAATGGAACCATGAATGTTTGACAGAAATCTACAAGCGTGTTAGGATATTCCCTCATGTAAATAAAGATTTGGTTATCCTGTTTGGTCTCACATACTGCAGGGTTCAATCACTGTATCTTCAAATTAGTTAATAACATGTTTTATTCCCATTTAATGAAATTCAACTAAGAGTTTGGAATTTTCCATAAATTTGCCTATCACTTGAATGGTCACTCAGGTTGAATGTGTATGCAGAAACTCTTTAATCTTCCCTACACACAACTTTTACGATGTGCTCATTGACCCATGACAGAGCAGGCACCAGAATAGACATGCTCCATTAAAATGAATTCTTTAATTGATGAGTAATGGCAAGATGGCTGTGCTGGCTGAGAGATCTGTCACACGGCTCAGAAAACTCTTTACACTCCTGTGTACTTAGGTTGCCTGTTCCTTTTCCAGAGTCTGGAGTAGAGCAGGGGCTACACCTTGACTTTTGTTTTGTTGGGTAGAAGCAAGTATTTTTTTCCAGTATGGTGGAATGCTATCCTCTTGTTCCACGTTCACTACCACTTGCTCTTTCCTTTCAGGCTCAGAAGTAACCCCCTGCACTTGGGGACGCTCAGCCCATTCCATGCACCCCTACTCAACAACACGTGGCCCTTTGGAGGCAATGCTCGGAGCCTGCGCTATCTGAGGAGCCTGATTGATGACTTTCCAAATGCTTGTCTCCTAGATGAGGAAGGCCAGCCAGTTGTTTGGTCCCTAAGTGATGCAATTGGGTGTTTGACACATGGCTATGCCCTTCCCAAGTACCGGGGAAAGGGTCATATGAAAACAGTGTTGCAGGCAGTAGCCAGGAAGTTGCATGCTAAAGATTTTCCCTTGTATGCTAGAGTTCTGCCAGAGAATCAGATCTCCAAGGAACATTTAAGGGGCCAGGGCTTTCATCTCTTGCCTTGGACAAAGTATATCCTTTTTTTCACTCCAGATCACCTGAAATAGCAGGGGCAACATTTAGGCTTCATTCGTTTGGGAGGCTGGAAGTACCATTCATACAGCAATTTAAGGGACAGTCTCTGGATGTATTCAAGGTTAACTAAAAAGAATCACAAGAATCAAGAATAGCTCTCGATGAATAATCTTGCCTTCTAAAATAAAACTCTTGCAGCCTTCAAATGATACATTCCCCATAGCTATCCCTTTGCATACATTTTACATCATTATCAGGATCCAGCACTTTGGCCCTAAATCTCCTTTTTATGAGAGAGAGCTCCTCTACCCCACCACCATGTTGAGTCTCCCAACCTGCAATCATCTTCACTTCTGCCTATTTTAAAAGGCTGAGAATAGGCCAATGACTCTCTAAGGCAATTACTGCTCCCACCAGCTAATCAGTAGGAGAGTGCAAAGTATGTCCTTCAATCAGTTCCCTACCCCAAGCTCTGTGCTTTAGGGTTCCAGCACTCTTAGAAGAAGAGAGATGATTGCTAATGAGGCTTATTCTGTTGTCCTTCCTTATGTCTAAGAGTCATATGCAGAAAATGGAGAGAAAATGTCCATAAATTTGGGGTTACTTCCTACATTATGACTTGCTTATTAAAAACAAATCCAGGTACAAGTTTTGTCAACGGAAGTTCTTTGAAGGCCTCATAAAGCTGGAATAGTCAAATGTAAGTTGGGACAATAATACTCGTTTTTGCTAGTTATGACAGGGAGAAACATCTGGGAAGCAAAAGCTTCTCTTGTTACCAGCTTCTTGCACACAACCTGAACATGCAACAATGAATACTTGACAGAAATCTACAAGTGCACTAGTGTATACTCTCATGTCTAATGGGGATTTGGTTATCAAACATAGGGCATCAGAATTCCTATCTATTCTCTGTGTGGATGCTATCACTTCCAACTGATTAATGGCAAGCTTCATTCCCACCCAAACAGGAAATACCAACCAATAATTTGGAATTTTCCAAAAATTTGCTTATAACTTTAGAAATCAACCAGATTGATGACTTGCATGTATTTCTGGAGACTGAACAAACTCATAACAACCAGGAGCAATTTGCAACAAATACCTACAATACCTGCCATAGTCCATGTTATCTTGTCAACCTGAAGCAGCAGCAAGTTAGCAAAAGCATGCTAGATATCATATGAAGAAGAGGTCTTCCATACTGTGAAAGAGTATTAGGAAGAATAAAATAGCTAGTGAAATTGAGTTCCCCTGCTGAGGATGCTGTTGTAAAATTTGCCTTCTTCAAGTGAATGGCAACAGACCACAGAAGCTGAACATCTGTTGATAAAGGAACAACAGAAACACTAGACCCAGATGCCTTTGAACTTTAGGAGTTGATGCCTCTCAGCTTTATTCAAGAGTCACACAATTGAAAAACAATCCTCAGTTGTAGTGTATTACTTGCAAGACCAGTTCCAGCAAGCAGTCATTATTAAGAGAGAAGTCAAGGACCGTGGGGTTCCAGAAAGAGGGAATGATTGACACACTGCAGAAATAGGAGAAGTAAATGAAGTTGTAGTTGGATTTACAGACAGACTTTTATCTGTGTGAAGTTTTCAACTATTTTCATGATATGGGAATACAGGCAGTTAATTGCTCATTAGTAGTTTTCCCCACAATCAACGATCAGTGTGCCAAATTAGTCAAATTCCTTCAATATACAATAAAGGAAACAACTTTCAGAAGGTGCAGATAAAAGCCCAACTCCCCTCACAACGTTGTTGTGGGGAGTATAGGAGGAGGAAGGATGTTCCCTGCCTTGGGTTATTTGTAAAAATAATAAAGGCAGGATAAAAAATAAAATAAAAAAGGCATCTCTTTGTTACACTCACTATCTTCAATCACAATCACTCCATACAGCCATGGAAACCAAGCAACTCCACTTTTAGTATCTCAGCAGGACCTGCAAATTTAAGAGATACAGTACCTGAAATATTGGCTTCTATTTCAGAAAGTGGTACTCTTGCTGCCACCTAGTGATGGAGCATTAAAAAATGATCTGTTTTCTATGCTTCTGCCCATTTTTGTACTTTGATTTGATTTCAGCTCAAGGCCCTTCTCAGCAATCTTCCTTAGGTCTTTTTTTCCTGAAGGTGGCCAAGTTTATAAGTTCTACATGGCATTACTAACTAGCACATGATCATCAAAACCATACAAGAATCTCACACAATTTCATTCAAACCATACAAGAGTCTCACACAATTTCATTCAAACCATACAAGAGTCTCACACATTTTCAACAGTTGTTTATATTGGCAGGATACCTCTTTATTTTTATTAGATAAGTCTACCAGATCTGGGCTATTAGAGTCCAGACAGCCACTAGATGAGAGGAGAGACATACAAAAAACAACTCCATTATCTAGTGGTCGTCAGAATTTTTGTAGCCCAGATGTTAGCCTTAAATATGGACACCAGGAGGAATGACTTACTACTGGAGTAAAGGCAGGGAAAAAAACACTATGAATTGTCACTGAATCCACATTAACTTGCCCCGTTTTTCTGCCAACTAAGGTGGTTAGGATTGATACTCAATTTAAGTGCCTGGTGCCCTATTAATAAATAACCTCCAACATAAGCCTCTTAACCAAGACAGTACTGGTAAATAAATACATCTGTGATCAGCCCTGTTGCTGAATAATCAATCGTTTCCTGTTGTGTTTGAGGAAAGGTTGGAGGAGGACATCTCTTAGAATTGCACAATTAGACCCAACATGCCCAATGGCTCTGCCGGGCACACCACAACCTGAAAAGAAGCAAGATTTTCAGATCAGCTCCTCACCCTTGCAGGTACTGTTACCTGCTTGGCTGAAAAGAGCTGAACTAAGAACTGTGCCCTACTCCAAGGGGGGGGCGGAGGGTAAAATTCTCTCTCCTGGCCTGGAAGAAAAGGGGAAGAGGCTACTGGATTTTGAAGATGATTGGTAGTGGCATAGCTACCAAATGTCACAAATTTCCCAGGACTACCACATTTTTCAGAGTGAAATCCTAAAACAGAACCCTGCCCTCAAAAAAAAAATCTTAACCCCTAAACAACCATACTGTATTTGAAGAGCTCCATATTCTTTCTGCTTTACTTTGCTTGGTTGTCTCCTCTATGGGGCTTCTTCTGGGCATGCTCATGTAATGGTTATTTTATGGCCAGGAGCCTACTCTTTTTTGCAGCCAATTAAGGGCAAAGACAAGCCAGTCAAGGCTAATTGTGGTTTATGGCCCAATCACGTCTTTGCATCTTGGGCTTTGCATCCCAGACTTATTCCTGGAACAATTTTGAGAGAGCCTAATATCTTTGGTAAAGACATCCATGAAACATGGGATGCAAATTATAGATATGATTTTCCTGATCATAGTTTGATTACATGATAAGCCAATGGTTGGGGGGATGGAGCAACATTTTGTTTTCATTTTTTTAAGCAGCTGTTGTAAAGCTGCTTCTGTTTGTGTTACTTCCATTTAAGAATGCTGCAATCTGATGGCCCACCGTGTAGGACTGCATTGCGCAAATAGCAATCTAACCCCAAAATGTTTCAGATACAGTTTTATACTGACTAGTAAAAAGACCAGCAAGAACTGGGTGCTTTTTTGTGGGGAAAGTTTATTATTCATTTCTCTTTAAGGAGGCTGCAATATTAAATGTGCTTGCTGGGCACAAGCCACACTGACTGTCTCAGCTGAGTCAGCATGTAAAGCAACAGCATTTTCAACTGTTGCCCTTGCTAACTTCTAAGTGACTCTGCAACCAGTGGCCTTGCTTATTTTGGAAGTGTTATGATGATAATGATTTTGATTGCATCAAAATTGTAATGTAAGCCTTTCACAGAAATGGGCTGTAAATCATTCTTTACTTTTGGTATAAATAAAAGAAGCTGAACATAAATCATCATGTGGATTTCTGATTTGGTTTGGACCTACATAAAACAACCTTTTTACGGCAGTTTTTCCAAACTCTAGCAACAACCATATTATGGACTTCCAACTCCCAGAATTCTCAGCTGGCAGGGAAATTCTGGAAGTTGAGGTCCACAAAGCTGGAAGTTTGCAGACTGGAAAACACTGCTTTGGTTTGCTAAACAGCGAAGGTGCCTGTAAAAGTGGGTGGGGGGCATATTTGCTTTGTGAGGCACATTGAAATAATCATGTGCCTATTTTAGATTTTGATTTGGTGGCAGGTATGTGTGAGAGTTAATAAAGCTCTGAACAGCAAGAGGTTTTAATAGTACCACCCAGCTTAGTAAAGAAGAGTTCCTGGTCACTCTAAAATAAGGTCTAGGTTTATGAACAGGGTTAAATTATATTTGGGATTAAAACTCATTTTTTTCTTGTATGCTGCACTAATCTGCTGTTTAGGCTTAACTCCTGGATACCAGATGAGAGCAAGATCCAGGACTCAGGTTTGCCCCATAAGTTACAAACTCAACAGGATATCATAAAAAATAAAGAGGGTTTCCTGGTTCCCCCTGGGCAGTGGGACCTTCAAAATTAAAACAGATGGCAGCAGCCTATCAAGGAAGAACCGGGTTAGTCTGGGTTGCCCCCAGACCAGGAAAAAGTCTTTTTGTGCCAGGTAACCAAGAAAAAGAGTAGCTGTGTGAACAAAGGGCTTGCTCCACTAGGGCAGAACCACTTGGGCGGCAAGACCAGAGTAGCAGGAAGCCACAGCAACTTCTCTGAAAAGGAGAGAAGCCTACCACTTCCAAAGCCCATTATGAAAGCAAGACCAAGTTCTGTGAGAACATAAAAGATGTAAATAAAAAGAAACATGCGAGGCCACATCAAATTTTGTGGAGGAACTCTGTCTTGGCTTGTTTGCTTTCTTTAACCCAGCAGATTGGCAAATTCATCCACTACCTTAACTTGGCCTAGACCACCTCAGTGCTGACTATAACAATCCTTTATTCTTCTGTTCAAACGGAGGAAGCCATTTCTGATCGGAGCCCTGGGCTGGCTGCAGACAGACTGAGCCCCAAACCACCAATGGAGGAAGCTGGGAGGCCTCGGCATTTTTCCAGAGCCTTTACTGCAGAGCAGTGCCCGCAACTGGAATGAAGGAACTATTCAAATGATTATCCTTTCAAAGTGTCAGGAGCTGTTTCTCAGTCTGTGGTAATACCAATTGCTCTTTTCCAAGGGCATATCCATGCCACAGGCTTCAAGGAAGAATTTGAAGCATGGTTACTCTCTGGGGAGGCCTGCCTTGGCATCTCACATGGCCTTTGCCAAACAGCTGGGACGGGCTTGGCTGCCTCCAGCGACACAATGGCGTCCTTTGGAACAGACACAATTTTATGGTCAACTTAAGCAAATGATCCATCTGGAGTCAGACTGTCCCACGGCTCTCAGTTTTCAAGCCAGTGAGTTCTTGGCCAAAGGAAAGGAGGAGATGAGGAGGGAAATAAACACAGTAGGGAAAGAGAGAGAGAGGGAGAGAGAAAGAGAGAGAGACACAGAGAGAGGGTATGCCTTGGACTAGCCATTGTTGAATTTATTTACATTTCTGCTTAAGTCTTTACAGTCCTTTAAAATTCCCATTATTCCCTTAAAGCCTGGGCTGGTTGGTCTGGGAACAACAAATCTTATAGCAGAGTTGGAATTAAAATGATATGGAGTTAAAAGGGATAGATCACAGCAGGACAGACACATAAATGCACAATGTGCTGCATCTGCAAAAATGCATAAAGCCAGGGAAGAGCAGGGCTGGACGAAGTTAAAAGCCCAGAATTTGGAAGTACCTCATGAAATCTTGCAGGCATTATTAACACCACAGGGCAGGCATTCACTTTAGTGAGTTCATTGTAATACGCCCCCTAAGACTGTCATTCCTATGAGTGTCCAGCACTCCCTCCTTAGAACGTTGGGATGTTATATTGTATTTGTCATGTATCAGCTGAGCAGCCATGCTCAGAGTGTTGCCATATCTGGGCTGCAAAAATTATGAGATGGTAGCAAAGAATCAGAATCTTCTGTATCTCTGTGCTGCTGTCTATGGGTCACCCAGATTTTAGCAGCCTGGATATAGCAGACCTACATGATTGGCCCCAGACAAATAGAGACAGATCACTGCTTCTTAAAGCCCTCTTCATCCCTTTGGGCAGAATAAGTGAAGAACCAGATTATATCATAACAAGCACATGTAACTGCCCCAGCATGCAGGCCCCCTGCTAATCCCCATCCCCATCCCCGTCCCCATCCTTGTCCTCCCTCTCAAACTTGGATTCCTAAGAATCTGCTGGATAGTCTCTGGTGGGTATGTCTCACAGGCACTATCTGGATAAGGGGCTGTCCTTATGTTTGGAGTGCCAGTAGGACAGCTGGATGGCTGCTGTAGGAGATATGTTGTTGTGAGTTGCCGTCGAGTCGTTTTTGGTAGGAGATATAGGATACCCTTTTCCCTCCCCTCTGCCTGTCTGAGAGTTGCCTCTGCTTTTACATGCTCCTGTCAATTAGGGCATTATTTTGCTGCTGAAGTCATGGAAGGTGTTGGCCAGAAATATGGTTGAGAGTTACAGCTCCCTTCTCTAACCTCCTTCACTTCTTTCCACCTCTTTCTCCTTCTGAGTCACTTAAGTCCTCCTCCATTTCTGTCAAGGTGCTGTGTGATCCAGGAAGATTGCCAAGCTATTGACATGGAAATAATTGGCCCACCAGAGGGACACTCTCACTGTTTCAGAATAGAGCTATAGGTTGTAACCTCCAAATCCTCCTCCTCCTCTCCTCTGAATCTGTGAATTCAGACATCATCTGTTTGTTGTCCTTTTCTTGTCTGGAGCAACCACAACTTCAGTACTCCACTTCTATGAGTTGCTACTGGCCAGGGCACAATATAGGAGGCATTAACCTTTGGGAGTACTCTGGGGGCACACATCCCTAGTCAAGCTCTGGCTTCAAAGGCTAACATCCCCCCCCTAACTTTGGTCTGATTCCTGGGGGCGGGAAATAGTAGGAAACTGCCTGGCTCTGTGGATCTTTGAGATTGACTGGATGAGGGGCTGTGGTAATCTGCCACTGTTAGGGTCCTCCTCACAGGTGATTTAGGAAGATTGGTGGATGCTGATACTTCTCTTGCTGGTGAAGTCCCACTGCCAGCTGTATAGCCCAGGACATCTTCCACTCCAGGACGATGGTGGCCAGCTGAACATAGTGTAGAACTGTTTTTGGTGCAACCCCACTTCCCTTGTTGTATGTAGTGACATCACTGGGCTGCTTTTTCATGGCTTTCTCCTTGTCTGTGGTGAAAGCCCATCTTGTTTATTTTTTTGGTAATTCAGGTCATAGTAACATCTCTCTTTATAGACTTTTCATTTGCTCCTGTGCTTCATCAGTAGTAGGGACCTTGATGAGATTTCTAGTCTCCACATTGCCCCAGTTTCTTCTTTGTCCCGGTTTGCATGGAGGACTGTGTCAAGAAGGCATCCCAAACTGTCACAGTTGGATTGTGGATTATGGATTGTGGCAATGGGAGTGGATGGCCAGCTACTTTCGCTAGACGTGGCTGGGCATCATGGGATGTTGGCAACAGGTTGTTGCCGTTTTATAACATCTGTAGATTCCCAGCACTCTTGCCTTGAAGCCCATTTGCAGGGGTGGGTTGCTTGAAGCAGACTGCGTCTGGGTGACTTCCTTTTGCTTGGATGGGATTGATGAAATTTCTGGTGTATTGTGGAACATGGGGAGGCTTGTGAGTACTTTTATGGCTCATGGAAATAGATGGCAGGGTAGCTTATTGCTTCCTTGAAGCCCATGGGAGGGTGGCCATGGCCATCAGGGGATGGAGCAATCTTCCCAGGTGAGACTGTCAGCTGCTGCTGTAATTCCCAGAGGTACACCTGAGGGTGTTTTCATTCTTGGGATGCATGGCTGGACCTCTCTTCAGTTGTTGTTTTGTTGTTGTTGCTTATTCGTTTAGTCACTTCGGACTCTTCGTGACTTCATGGACCAGCCCACGCCAGAGCTTCCTGTCGGTCGTCAACACCCCCAGCTCCCCCAGGGACGAGTCCATCACCTCTAGAATATCATCCATCCACCTTGCCCTTGGTCGGCCCCTCTTCCTTTTGCCCTCCACTCTCCCTAGTATCAGCATCTTCTCCAGGGTGTCCTGTCTTCTCATTATGGGGCCAAAGTATTTCAGGTTTGCCTTTAATATCGTTCCCTCAAGTGAGCAGTCTGGCTTTATTTCCTGGAGGATGGACTGGTTTGATCTTCTTGCAGTCCAAGGCACTCTCAGAATTTTCCTCCAACACCACAGTTCAAAAGCATCGATCTTCCTTCTCTCAGCCTTCCTTATGCTCCAGCTCTCGCAGCCATACGTTACTACGGGGAACGCCATTGCTTTAACTATGCAGACCTTTGTTGTCAGTGTGATGTCTCTGCTCTCAACTATTTTATCGAGATTTGTCATTGCTCTTCTCCCAAGGATTAAGCGTCTTCTGATTTCCTGACTGCAGTCAGCATCTGCAGTAATCTTCGCACCTAGAAATACAAAGTCTTTCACTGCTTCTACATTTTCTCCCTCTATTTGCCAGTTATCAGTCAAGCTGGTTGCCATAATCTTGGTTTTCTCTCTTCAGTTGTTGCTGTTTGTTTATTTCTGGCACTTCCTTGACATGTGTGGGGTTCTCTGAGGGCTATTCCCATTTGTTTTCATTATTGGTTTGAAACACCTGACAGAGAAGAGGTTTACATGGTGCCTCTGCAGGTGAAGGGCCTTGCTGAGTTGTACCCAGTGGCTCCCTGTAGCTCAGCCAGAAATAAATTAGCTCGGTTCTCCAATATGGCTGATGTTACAGGATCACAGGAGTCTGACATTTCTTTCAAACTGATGCAGAATCCTTAAGAGAAACTGCCCTAGGTATTCATTTTAATTTATGTTTCTTACCTTGGGAATTTTGAGTTTTTAAAGATTATATTAGCCATCTTTACTACTTATCTGATAAAAAGGCAGGGTTGAAATCAAGTGCATAAATAAAAATAAACTGCAGTGGTGTCTAACAAAACCCTGGTGCCCAATCTCTTTTGCCAGGTGTCATTGAGAGGGATCAAACATGCATTGGGGGAAAATGTGACAGGGTCCTTAGGTATTTCTCTATCAGTTGCTTTCTTCCTATAGGATACTAGGATGCCCATATCTGCAGAATAAACATTGGTCTAAACACTGGCAAGCGTGCTAGGAATAGGGTGAATATAGAAGTTGGAGTTTCAGGAAAGAAATTATTGGGGGAGGTTACATATTCTCTGCTTCCGCTGCCCCCCCCAAACCTATTTATTCTTTGCTTGCAGTATATATCTCCTTGAAATAATCTCATCTGCATTGCCTGTCAATCAATTTGTATACTGCCATAATAAGAACAATGAAAAACTAATTAAAGTATCTGTAAGTTAGGCACTACTTCACGTAGGAAACTGTTTTTCAGTAATCTCTAAAAAATTATTCTGGTTAGAGCTGTTATGATCCAGGATTTCAGGATCTAGAAATGTGATCTATAGCATATATAACACTTTGTTAAATTCTTCTGTATCTGATTCTCTTGCACTATGTCTTTGTGAATTAAAGACACATGGTCTGACTTTGGGAACACAACTGCTAAATATCACTGAACACCATCATGATGGAAATTGTTTTGAAATCGTTTGCCAATAATAAACTATTCTATGTAACATTTAGGAAACAAAGAAAACAGATCCGTATACAGAAAGCCATCATATATAAGCTTCCCCCAAATACTTGATCAGTCCACAGGGCAGTAATTAACATAAACTGTAGAAACTCCACTGGTCATAAGATGATTATGGATCCTTGACTGGAGTACAACATGTTCCCCTCAGTTCAATCCCCTCAGTTCAATCCATGCTGCATTCATTAAAGCAAGCAACCATTTTCAGACCACCCTGAAGCATTCATAGAAACAAAAAAGAGATAAAATCCATAGCTGCCCACTCATCAATAATTCTAGTGAAAATGTCAGCGGCAATGAAAAGGTAACACATCTTTATGAAATCATCTTTACTTTCATTCACTCTTGCTTTTTGATACAGAAAGCTCCAGCTGAAGGACTTTGATAGCTGAGACAGATGTCCATGACAAAGGCTGATAACAGTCCTTCGCACGGTTATAGTAGTCAGGTTCCAATCACAGCAGTGTTGCAAGAAATGGCACTGATTTCTCCAAAAGAAAAACAATGTCACATGGGTGAAAGCTTGAGTTGGGAGTCTCTTTCCAAATGATAATTCATTATAGAGTAGCTGTCAGAGATATCTACCATCTACAGCAGAGTTTCTCAACCTTGGCAACTTTAAGGTGTGTGGGCTTCAACTCCCACAATTCCCCAGCCAGCATGCAAGAATAGCATGAGCATGTTTGGGACTTTGGTTGTACTTGTGGCATATTGGCCAAAATATGCCAAATCTGACCACTATTTACCATTAAGCTGGATATGCTGCATGTGGTCTGCATGTAATTAAGGCTGAAAACCAGGGTACTGTCAGCCCTTTGAGGTAGTCCAGACAGGAAACCAAAACCATGATTACTAACACTACCTTTATTGTAAGGTTACAGTAACAGAATCTTGCAAGTCTGAAAGCACCTCTCCCCTCCCTTACTTTTACTCTCCCAAAAACTAGGGAGGGTCCCTTTCTTGGATGCTTTCTCCACCCCCATTCTTTCTGCGGGCTGAGATATCGCTTGTCAGACTGTTGCCTGGGCTGAGGCTCTCCCTCCTGTCTTCCAAGGTTATTCTTACAGCCTATTACAGGTACAGCTTGGCTCACTTACTGCAAAAGCATTATGTAGAAGCTTTGATCCACCAAAGCCATGGTGGGCATGGAGATCAAAACTACGGCCCCATCTGGGGACAGCTGTGGCATATGGAAGATTACAGCTTGGAATGTAAAAGGAATAAATTGGTGGTTGGTATATTTTATAGTGATTTTATAATTTTGTGATAATATTCATTTTGTGATAATCTTTTAATAATCATCTATCTTTTTATAATAATTGTTTTTATTTATTCACTGTTTTTACCTCATTGTTGTATGCCACCCAGAGTTGCCTTGTGTGAGATGAGTGGCCATCTATATGTGAGCAATGAATGAATGAATGAATGATAAATAGCAGGAAGGGAAGGGAGGAGAAAAAGGGAGGAACAAAAGAGTATTTGTGAAACTGGGGAATGTTGTAATAGGTTTAAATTGAAGGTGGCTTGATCCTGAGGAGTGGAGTTCACATGCAGGTAAGTGAAAGTGTAGTTTTCATTATGTATGGTAGAAAGTATGGATCACTGTCATCTAGGTTGTTGTGGCTCTGTATGGTAACATGTTACACTCCAGTGAATGATGATTCAACCAGATATGAGTTTTGGAAAAAAAAAATTTGCAACGTTCTGAATGAATACAATCTAGTGGGAAAAATATTCTGCTAGGTGACATCAATATATTAATGGGAATGAAATAAGAGACTAGAAATAATTATTTCCTGTATTCTTGGAGAGCCAAGTATGAATGAGAATGGGTGACTGTTGGCTTAGAAAAGTGTCTTTGTTTTGAATATATGATTTAAACATGAGCCTATTCATATGTACACAAGGGAAAAATGAATCACAAAGTAGGCTTGATTTCCTTGTTTATGACAAAAGAGTGAGAGAATTAGAGAAGTATGCAAGAGTGACGAGAGGTTCTGAATATGGGACAGACCATTATTTGGGAGTGTCAAAAGTGCATCTGGGGCGGGGGGATGAGCATGGGAAAAAAAGAAAAGGCATGAAAGATATTCTACTGGAAATAGAATATTGCAAGAAGGCCCATAGTTTGAGTCATGTAGGCAAAAGTATTAGAAGACAGATTAATCTCACAAGTGAATGAATAGAAAATGGATGTACAGCAAAGGAGGAGGATATGGAAACTGGTTGGAACAAAGAATTACATTACAGAGTGCTACAGAAGTGTGTGAAGTTACACTAATAGAAATATGAAGGAGATGCTTGGTGGAATGATGCAGTGAAAGAGACTATGGATAAAAAAAGAATGTAAATAAAAGAATGACATGAGAGATTCTGTATATGCTTATACAGAAGAAGAGGGATGCAAAGAGAATAAAGAATAATGACATTTAAAAGAGAGGAAATGCAGAGTGATTTTGGTGGAAAAAGCATTGCTTTTAGAAATGAGTGAAAAGGGCTGAACAAAGAACCTTCAGCTGGATGAATGGATAAAAAATTTAAAAATAAAGATTAAATTGTTAAAAACAAAAAATAAAAGTGATGAAATGATGTGTAACGAAACTGAAGTGAGGGGATGCTGGAAGGAATATTTCAGAGATTTGTATCAGGTTGCTAGTAATTTGTCAAGGAGAGGAAATGAAACAAAAGCTATAAATATTAGTGTTGGAGGGGAAAAAATTATCAAAGGTCATAAATGCTTTGCAAAAGTTGGAAAATGGTAAGATGTGTAGATGGTATAAGAGAAGAATGTTAAAATATTAATGAGATGTGCAAAACTTGTGTAACTTGTTTAACATGTGTTTATTTATTTATTTATTTTTCAAATTTCTACCACCGCCCATCTCTCCTGAAATGGATGTATGTGAAGACTGCATCTTAAAATGAATCAAATGAATCAAATGGGGAACTTAGCAGTACATTATGTTTACAGTTACTAATAAAGAATATCCATAACCTTCATTGAAAATGCTATGTAAAATCTATCATCTGTCTCTATTGATCTATCATCTATCTATCTATCTATCTATCTATCTATCTATCTATCTATCTATCTATCTATCATCATCTATCTCACCCTTGTATATATGTATTGTTGTTGTATAGCTTTCTTTTTCCCCCCCTTTTTTATTTGCTATTATTATTTTTTCCCTAGTTTTAGGAAATAAATAAATAAACAAATAAATAAAGCCTGTTCCCCACCCTCCCCCTCATTAAAAAGATCTTTACAACTACCAGAGCTGAGCTACAAAAATCAGGATGACCATTAGGTGGCAACAAAAACATACAGAAGGACCTAACTCTTTGCTGCCACCTAGTGGCTGTCTTTATTTTTGCAACCCAGATCTGGGGGTTGTAGTAATAGTAGTAGTACTGTTGTTGTTGTTGTTGTTGTTATTTTACTACACAGAAAAAAGAAAAGAAAAAAGAGACAAAGTATATGTATAACAATACAAGTTTTAAAGCTAAGCATTAAACCTTGACCACATCTTTCTGCTACCTTGATAATAAGGGCGACTTCATGAGCAGAGAGTAAATACACGTAATCAACCCAAGGTTGTATATTCTGGGCTGTATTGTCTTCCCATAGTAAAAGGATAATTTCTTCTGCTACGCCCATTCTCAGCAAACCCATAGTTCTTCATGTACTGCTACGTTCCAAGTAATTGGTAAATGATCCAAAATCATATTTACACCTCTAAACTGTATCTCTTCCCAAAGCCCTTTAACCATATAGTAAACCAAATCGGGATGGCTGTGGGGCAAGCACATTTCATATAATGTACATAGTTGTCCCCTTTCCATATCATTTATGTTTCTAGCCTGATGAAGTTGACACCCATAGCTTTTTAACCACTCTCAGAAGTGTCCAGTAAACACTTTTTTTGCTGTTCAGTTATGTTCATCTTAAAATCATAAGAAACACACTTAATATGCTTTAAGACCTTTAAGCATTGACATGTTAATATGGGATATTCCAACTCTTTATTCCAAAATTCTTACAAATAAATGATATCATTTAATCATCTATAGAAAAATAGTGTTGATGTAGGATTGTCCAAAACAAAGTGTCAGCAGTCATTCTGGAGTTGTAGATGTTGGTAATGTACCTGCAACAAATTGTAAAATCAAAAGATGCTTTAACTGGGTATATTGCCTTTCTACAGTTTTAGACAATCCAAATGGTTCTAGCAAGAATTCAAATAGTTTAAAAACTTATTTGTCAATAAGCTGATCTAGAGTATTAACAAACCTATGAGACTATGAATAAACAAACAAATAAATAAATAAAGATTTACCTGCTGTTTGCACACTGGATGCTTTCATAGTGTATTGTGAATAAGAATCAAAACGGTACTTATCTCCCAGTATCTTGCAATTAAGTCTTGCAGCCCATAAAGCTGGAATTACTGTAGAATTATAACTAAAAGAAACCAAGCCCCTGCCATGATGTCAGAGGGATCACAAAATACCTTTCTAATTGTGCCCATAATGGTTTTGGATTTTGTCATTTGAATTCCACAGAGAAACAAAAGTCAGAATGTATGCCCAGTGATAAAGCCAAAATTCAAGAAAGTTAAAATTCAATTATCATATGATAACTGTAATTTTAGATAAAGAGAATTTAGGGGTTTGTCCTTTTCCTGAAACTTTCTTAATTTTATCAGTCCATGTACTTTGTTGGTGAGTACACACACACACACGCACCATGCCACACACACACACACACACACATGCCCCTTAATGTGGTATTCAGTTTTATAACATTTACCTTTCTCTTGAAAAACGTGAGTTCTAATCCTGCCTTAGACACGAAGTCAGCTGGGTGACCTTCGGCCAGTCCCTCTCGCTCAGCCCTAGGAAGGAGGCAAGGGCAAACCACTTCTGAAATCTTGCCAAGAAAACTGCAGGGACTTGTTAATGTAGTCGCCAGGAGTAAAGACTGCCTTGAAGACCCACATGCACACACACACACATATATACACTAACCTGGAATAAACTATTTGAAATATTTACAGCTACAATCAATTTTTTCCCTTGGTCCAAGATACTTGCAAGAATTCAAACAACAAATTCATTAGCTTATATCTCTTGTTAAAACTTGGCACCTTTAAGATGTGTGGACTTCAGCTCCCAGAATTCCCCAGCCAACATACTGGCCAAGGAATTCTGGGAGTTGAAGTCCACACATCTTAAAGGTGCCAAGTTTGAATAACACTGGCTTATATGAATATATAAGACTTACTCCAACTGATTTAATAACTAACAATTTACCAACATATTGCACCATATCAATAAATGGTATAAAGCATTTATAATATCGATAAAGACATAGGCATATAACAGCAATCTGTTTTCCAGCCCCTTTTAAGCCTAGATGGTCCTTCATTTACCCCCTAAGTCAGGCCAATGGGTCCAATATCAGACTGAATATAAGAGGAGGCAAAGGGGGTCCTTGATGCCTCCATGAGGCATCTTGATAGGAGAAAAAAACCATTCCATTTGTAATATATAGGGCAAAGAATAGATGATTGTCAGATGTGGTGGGTGTGTGAAAAAATTCAAGCACATTAGAAGGAGGTGGTTGACACTGTAAAAAGAACCACAACGTGCTAGTTTGTCCCTAATGTACCATTAAGATTACTTCTTGGAGGTAGAGAATAAACAGGAAATAGTGTCTAATTTGATTATAGTGGCAAGAATAGAAGAGGCCTCAACATGGAAAAACTCATGTGGACCATTAATATGATTGCCTGAAGAGTTTGCAGTTGGCTTTGCACAGTAAAATCGACACATTTAAGTTTAAATTCTGTTTTCAGAAGGCAGAGAAAAAATTACTCATGTAAGGAATTTCTAACAATCTGGGATTTATTTGCATATTCCTAGAAGGTACATTTTATTTTCTGAAGGAACTCTAGAAATCTATTGAAAAACAAAGAGAGTTTATTTTTAAAGACAAAGAAGGCCAGAAGAACACTTCTTTTAAGGATCTCCTAACAACCAATATAGAAAAGCCGGTGTGTTTTTCCCAAGAGCAGATGTTCACAAAGATCCATGGGAATCAGTGACCTGAAAGCGTTCACTGGCAACCCAAACGGCAGGGTTTCTGAAGCTACTTCCATGCCCAGCCTTTCGTTGCAAGGAGTCCTTCAAACTGCTTGAATCCAACTTCCTTTTGGACTTTACCCATGATTATAGCAGCCAGAAAGGCCCAGTTTGGCAACTTGCAATGCTGAAGCTCCACAGGGCTTTGAACAGTCTGTTTTCCCCTTTGCAGGAATTCTTGTCCTACCCACCTCTGGTCATCTGATTTTGGAGCTTTGTAATCTATTTCATAAGCAACCCTAATAATAAACCAGTTTCAATCCTTCTAGTCCATTTCACAGTCCTGGGGGGGTGGGGGTGGAAAAAGTCAGGCTTGATTTCCCTTAATTATACAAGCAGTATACACTGAACTTTACACTGGCATCTTAGCTTCTGAGTTCAATCAGACATTACTCTTCCCCCTATGCGCATACACAGAGACTTTCCCCCCATATACACAAACATACAGACTCTACGGTGCAACTCAACCACCAGGCTGTAAAATTAGTGTCATGCCACCATCACAGTTTTCAGTGGGAGCTGATATGCAAGGGGGAGAAAAACATCTGAATGGCCAGGCAGCTTCCCACTGTTCAGAGTTTTTGGAAAAGAAAGACACACACAGCCTGTTTTAAAACATGAGAGGGGGGTGGCAATTTTGTTTTTTCCCCTTCCTGGGGAAACAGGTTCCAAAGGATTGTGGTTACTGAGTGACCTGCTGTAACTCAGGTGGAGAGTTTTGTACTGTCCTATTGGGGCACTTGCAGGGGGTATAAAGGGTGCCTGTCTGGGAGGGGCTGAAAATCAGAAGAAGAGAACAAAGTGAAATATTTTGGAAGAGGCAGTGGCTAGGGATCCTAAATGTGAATTTGCTGCAAAATGTATTGTAAATTCTTGTTGCACAATGCAATGGTAAAATTTTATGTACAATTAACTGTAATATTCTTGCAGCTCTGCAATACTAATATACCTATTTCTTGCTACTAACCCCCCTTGTCTCCTGCTATTATGTGCATAGTTCTGTTTGCAAGGAGGATAAATTAATATCCCTGCTCGTCTTAAATATACCCCTGACCTTTGGTATTCATACTCATGTGCCACTTACTTGGACTATCCTGATAAATGATGCTTGCACAGCACTGCCGCTGAAGAAGTTGTGTGTGAGAGTATTTACATGGGCAAGGAGAAGTATTCATGCAGATTTTATCTTGCTTTATCATCAAAGATAATCCTAAAGCAGGATTTGCATTTATGCTCACTTCTCCCAGGTCAAAGGCAGCCACGTATCTAATTCTACAAAGGGTAGTCTCCTATTAAAGAGCTTTCTTAAAAACAATCCTTTGTTTGAAAGTATTCTGTGTTTGAAAGCAAATTCAGCTTTACATTGAAGAACCGTAAGAAATAATTGCCGATCAACTGTTAACACTTGGACAGCAAATCATATCTTAGCCTGATCTGCTCATAGTCACTTTGAGAAGATGTGGGTGGAAATACATGCTCACTTTTCACAGGCTTAAGAAATGCCCTGGACCCTCTGCCAGGCTTCTCCGTGGAAGGAAAATGTCTTGAGAAGGCACCTGCCATTAGTTCCCTCAGGCAGAAGTGATCTAGCAAGATGATGATACCAACACCCTCCTGGTTCCTGTGCCTGGAGAATGAAGTGGGCTGTGTCTTTGACTTGTTCACGGAATTTCCTCAAGTTCAAAATAAAACTGTAGGACACAGAAAAAAACCCCACAGCCCTGTTGAGTGAACCTTGCACCTCTGGTCTTGTGACCAGGTATCATCAGGGTTAAAGCATGCTGCAACCACCCTTTTTTCTCAATGAGTTTCTGGGAATCAAGTCAAGCCAAGATGCAGTTAATGGTTCATTTCTTCAAGAATAAAAGGCTGTTTTGCCACACTGCAGAGCTTTCCCTTAACATAGCCCCACAAAGGCTGACTTCCATGGCACTGCAGGCTGTTCTGTTCTTTTTTTACCCAATCTGAACTTTCAGGTGAGCAGTCATTATCCATGGGGTGTTATGAAGAATACGATCTTACCCCATCAAAAGTGCAGCAAAACTCCACTTTTTAAAATACTATGCCAGTAGTGGGCCCACAGATGGATAAATGGGTAAATGGGTTAGCAGCTCTTCAGATGAAAGAGAATATGCATGTGAACAGGAGGCAACATTCATGTCCTCAGGAAAAGCAGGGGCTATAAACTTGTATTTATAGTATTTTTTTTTAATCTTGTTCCTCAGCCACCATTTGAAAAAAAAGTCAGTCCCTGCTTACAATCCAAAAGTATTGGATTAGGACTGGGGAGAGCCGCAATGAGATGTATGTTCAGCCATGAAGTCCGCTGTGTAACTGGATGGGCCGTTCTCTCAGCCTAACCTAACTCACCAGGCTTCTCTGAGGATTAAAACTGGGAAGGAGGGGAATAATTGAATAACATCTTGAGTTCTTCAAGGAAAATAGAACATAAATAAGAGAAGAGAAGAGAAAACTTTTATTGTCATTCCACTATACACAAAGGTGCACATTAAAATGAAATGTCATTGCAATTGGCTCACAAAAAAATACTATAATGCTTTTTAATATTTTTAATATTAATATTTAATTTTGTTTAAAAGATGAGGGAAAATAAGCAAAGCAAGCTTAAAACAAAATATATGTCCTTGTGTTTAAAAAAGAAGATAGGGAAGGCAAGCAGAGAACAGATTCTGGAATTCTTCCCAAGATTTTTCTGGGCAGTGGCCGCAGGATGCATCTTGTCTGTTTTCTGTGTAATGAAGGAACATGTTGTATCTATGTTTCTGTTTTCACCTCTTCTTGCATTGGGGGTGGGTTGTGTACATACAAGCACACACTAGGAAGTACAGGTAGTCCTCGCTTAATGACAACAATTGAGACCGGAATTTTGGTTGCTATGTGAAGTGGTCATTAAGTGAATCTGACCTGATTTTATGACCTTTTTTGAGGTGATTGTTAAGCAAATCACTGCAGGCATTAAGTGAACCACATGGTCATTAACCAAATCATGTGGTTCCCCATTGATTTTGCTTGCCAGAAGCTGGCTGGGAAGGTCAAAGATGGTGATCACGTGACCACGGGATGCTGTGATAGTCATAAATGAAAACCAGTTGCCAAGCACCCAAATTGTGATCATGTGACCATGGGGACGCTGTGATGGTTGTAAGTGTTAGAACTGGTCGTAAGTTAGTTTTTCCAACACCGTTGTAAGTTCGAAGCATCACTAAACAAATGGTTGTTAAGCGAGGACTACCTGTACAAGGAGGGCAAAATATGCATGTCTCTGAAGGGAGGTTTAGAACGGAGCAGTTGGCAGCATTATGAGTCATGGCCCAAGTACCTCTCCCATAAGGATGTATTGGGGAAATTCTTTTCTGAAATGTTTATCTCCACTACTCCCAGATCTAGCCCATTTTCAAACTCAGTTTCCCTTTTGCTGGATTCTCCCCCACCCCTCCCCATACAAATTTGGTCCAGTTCTCTCTTGTGTTTAAAGAGTTATCCTGAAGATGGGCAGGCAAGCAGACAGAATCCCATCTACCCACCCCATTTTACATAATTCCTTTCCAATATTCTGTTAGGTTGGAAAAAATAAAAAATTCTGATTGCAATTCAATCAGGAAGGGAGAAAATCCTAATGGAGTTGGCCTTTCAACACACCTAATAGTTTCCCATCGCATTTCCCTTTGCTTCTGGGTGAAGGTTGAGGGAGCAGCTTAAAAGAGACTTTCATGTCCTTAAGGCTGCATTTGTACGTCACACTATCTTAACATGTGTTTGGCTAGTTTGTGGCTCAGTGTGTTGGACAAATGTAGGCAAATGAGCTGGATTTAAAAGATGTTGCAGGGAGAGATATTGACTTGTTGCACTGTTTTGAAAAACTTCCCTTTTAAGTGCAATAGGCTAAAAAGTTTGTTTCTAATGAAGTAAGGATGCCTTTCAGCCTGTTAGCCTGCCTCACCTTCTCATCAAGGCTTTTCAACCAGACTTCCTTTGTGGGAACTTGCCCAGCACCCTGTATGATCAGCCCTGCAGATCCTGACCTGTCTGTCCAAGTTGCAGCTGCTAGAGAGTGCACTGTGAAGAAGCCTGCCTCAAGCACTGTCAGTAACACCCATTCACTTGCTGTCAGCCTTCCCAGGTTGTCCAGACAGGAAACATGACCAGGTGAACTAATTCTACTTTATTGTAAGGCTACATCGACAGAATCTCACAAGTCTAATAGTATAAATCTCTTGCCCTCTTTTTTACAGCCTGAGAACTTAGGGAGGTTCCTTTCTTTTTTTAAAAAAAAAACTTTATTAAATTTTAAAATAGAAATATAAAATCTTACAAGTACTAGTAGTTAAGAAAGAAGGTAAAAAAGAAAACAGGAGCGCAAAAAGAAAAAGAAAAAAACAAAGATACAAAAAGAATGACTTCTGACTTGCTTTTACAACAGATATAGGTAAAACTTATGTCAAACTCTTACTCTAAGATTACAACCCAACGTTGATTTTTTTCTATTGTCTACTAATATTACTAATAATCAAAACCATATATCTTGATTTCATGTTTTTCTGTTTCACGCAAAAAGTCCAAAAGGGGCTTCCAATTGGCATTAAAACTAGTCAATGTCTTTTCTCTAATAAGAGCTGTCAATTTTGCCATCTCAGCCAACTCCATCAACTTTACCACCCATTCTTCCATTGTAGGTAATCTCAAGTCTTTCTACCACTGGACATATAAAATCTCGCTGCAGTTATCATATATAAGAACAAAGTTCCATGAGATTTTTCCAATTCTTTATCCTTAAGTCCCATAAGAAATATCTCTGGTTTTGATTGTATATTAATCTTCAAAATTTCCTGAATTACTATATGTATTTGAGTCCAACATTTTTTAGCTTTTTTACAGGTCCACCAAAGATGATAAAAAGTCTCTTCTTGTTTCACATTTCCAACATATATTTGAAGTCCCTTTCTACATTTTTGACAATCTTTCAGGTGACAGATACCATCAATACATCATTTTATAAAAATTCTCTTTAAGATTATAACATAATGTAAATTTCAACTCTTTCATCTGAGTTTCTTTCTCTTCCCGTTATGCAGCTGCAGGCTATGCCCTCTCTTACCTGATTGTTCCCCAGACAGCATCTCTTCCCCCCACCCTGTCTCCCAAGGTCATTCCCACATACCATTACTCTTGCTTAGAGTTGCTGCTTTTTTCTATAAACTGAGCAAAGTGATGTTTCTCTGTGCTGTTAAAGATAGAGGAATCCGACCAGGAAAACAATCTTCAAAGGGCCCCAGTGATGGAACCAAAGTTCTGGGCCAAAAAGAATTAGGGATTTCTCTCCCTTTTGCCCCTTGTTCCATAAAATCCAAAGCCCACCATCTGTACACCCTTCTGATACAGCAAATTCCTGCAACCCAACCAGTATAGCTATTGGCACCTGACCAATCCAGTTGAACTCCAGACAGCTAGTTGGTGCTGGATATACTTGTTAGTATCTCAAACTCACTTTGGGACTGATAAAGCATCTTTACCATCCAAGAGGCCCAGAAGTAGAAAGCAGACAAAAACAAAACAAAACAAAACAAAACAACCCCCCCCCAAATCTCTCTTTCCATGTTGTCTTCATCAAAAAACCTTAAGTCTTGAGGAATCTGGTGGGGAGTGCGCATTTCCTATGTTGTACATTTTATTTTAAGCTCCGGGTATTTAGTGCAGTCAGTCATGCATCATTTTGGGGAATTGTTCATATTTGTAATAAATAGCAGTGAAGTAGTAGGAAGCACGCTTCTTCTTCCTAGCTTTCTAGACTCTCAGTTATTAAAGGACTGAAAGCACAATAGGAAACCCCGAACTCCAGGCCCAGGGAACGGCAGTTCTGGAGCCAGGTCCTGCCCGCTCTGCTTCCTCCGCAGGTACTCTACACAGGGGGCCAAGGACTGGAAAGGGCCAGTGTCTTTCACTCATCTACAGCATTTCCCAGCTGATAAACAGCTGTGTCCCCTGTCACATCTCAACTGGCACATCTAACAGTAACTTCTGCACTTGCTTTTTCAATGCTTCCTCTGTCAGACAGATGCAGTGGAGTTGCTATGAACTGCTCTTAACTGCTATCCTGAGGGCGCTGAATACAAATAGCCTGGAGGAGGAGGGTGAAGGCAGAGGCCTGTCATATTAATACTTGGAAAATCTGAGTCTTAAAATGGATTGCTTCTTGCTGAACGTGTTGGAAACCATCCACCGAAGGTCGCGACCCCCAGCATCCTCCGCATCTGACTGACTGGCCTCGTATTTCGCATATATGCACAGATACATCTATGTGATGTCCCACAGCTCATAGCCGAAGTGCTCCCACAGCTCCTCTTCCATTTGCCTTGTATGCGTACCCATATACACTGAGGGGTATTCTGTGGATTTTCTGTCCTTTTCAGCAGGTAAGCACTGGACTTTATTCCCTGATTTTTCAGGAGAGCCACACAATACTGTCACCAATCACTGGGGTCCTGTCTTTTTACTGTGATTATTTTGTCTTTTTTCCGGAATGCAGGAAGTCCTGTAAAAATGGAAAAGAAAAGCACGTATACAGATATGGAAAGTTTTAGTACTACTATATTCTTTCTTTTTCCTTGATGAGGTTTTGGTGTGGGTAGCAACGTATCCAAAAATCGAATCAATCACAGCACAGCATTCCTTCCTTCATTCCAGCCTTTGTAGGGCCCCAGTTTTAATTTTTCACCCATCTTTAAATCATCGTTAGAACATTTGCTAGCTGGAAGTCATTACTTTTTTAACATACCATTTAATAACTTGTCATTATTATATGACCTTGAAATAATATTCCAACCACATAGTGTCCCACCTCCTTGGGCTGCTGAACGAAAAGTGAGATATACATCTACAAACAGATAAAAATACAAATACTAAATTTAACTTGATAGAATTATGATGCTACGGTGTTTAATGGAAAGTGAGAAAAGGCTGTAATACCATAATGAAACTGATTTTAAAAAACCTTCTTATATATCATCATTTTGGCAGTGAAAAGAGCCTTTCATTTCTGTTTTTTAAAATAATAATAATAATAATAATAATAATAATAATAATAATAATATAACAAACTCAAGAATTTGGAACCAATTCTTCTGGAAAAAATGTTTCAGCAATAATTCAAGGATTAAAAGGGCATCCACCACAAAGGCTATAATGGGGGTATATCCATTACGATCTTGCCCAGCCATACCCCACTCAGTGCTGTGGTCGGAACAGAACCGGATATATGCATAGTTAGACTGTGGAAAGCCGGTTGCCAGCCCGCTTGTGGCTGACAAGAGAATAGCAATGCCTGATCCACGCTTGGAGCCATCTGTCTGGAAGAAGACTTGCTGAAGCCTGGTTCCAAACCACAAGTCTACTTCTGATCTAAGAAATAGCTTGATGTAGTCAAAATTATTTCTGACTTGCTCCACCTGCAAAATTAATCAGGAAATTAAGTGGTAAAATGGATCCTCTCCAAATATTTAGTCTACAAGTTATTTTCCTGTACAATCAAGCTGAGCAATGCTGTATGATAAAATAATGACTTCATTTTCTACATCATTTTATTCCAGAGAGATCTGGAGGTAATTCAGATTCCCCCGCTCCTCCCCGCCTTTTTTTTTTTAAAAAAACCATCCTGCTTTCTTGTTCTTATGGGTACAGCCCCCAGATTATGTCTGCAACACCCCAGAATTTCTTTCAGGACTTTTCATTTATTCTTCTCCATCTGCTTGCTCTTGTATTTCAGGATAAGAAGTGATGTCTTACACTTGGGCCCTTCTAAATGAAAACTGGGATTTTCGCGAAAACCATTTCAGCCATCAATTCCTTGATGGTTCATCAACAACTTTCCTAATATCTGCCCCCTGGATAAGGAAGGCCAGCTGGTTTCCTGGGTTCTTAGCAATGCGTTTGGCTGTGTGACACATGGATGCACCCTTCCTCCGTACTGAGGGCATGGCTATGCAGGATTACTGTTACAAAGGTAGTTGGGAAACTACATCCTCATGGTTTCCCACTGTATCTTGGGGTTCTAGCAGATAATCAGTTCTCCAAAAGGCCTTGAAGTGTCAGGGCTTCCAGTTGTTGCCTGGGACATACTACATGCTGATTGTGACACCACCTTTCAAGAATTAGCAAAACTTAAATATCACTCAGAGATCCAAGGGAAGCATTTTTAGAATCACTTGTGGAAGATGACAGTGGTGTTCCTGGGAAATGGTAATGAGATGGCAGGGCTTGCTCTGGGATATGTTCATGGTGCAATTGCAAACAACATCTAAAAAAATGTATCTCGTTAATCCAAGATGCAGATTCTCCTGAAGAACAAAAGGCAATGTGTAAAGCAGTGTATGGACATGTAGAAACAAGAATGGTTTGCAGGAGTAAAAAATATGGAGATGGTGAATGGTGTTGGGATAAACTAGTTTAACTATGTTTTCCTTTTGTTTTCTTATCTTGTGCTTTTAATTTCTTTGACTGAGTTTTTCTTACCATGATAGGCAAGTGCATCTATGCAGACCCTCCCAAGAAATTCTCACACCAGGTACAAGTGTAGGGACTTTCTTTGCTTCTGTACTATTGGTATATCTTTTATGCTGAATGTGCCACAAAATAGACTTATTTATCTTTCCCCCTGAAAAGTAGCATCTACATCAAACCAAACATGTCTCTTGTAGAAAACTGCCTGATCTAAACTCTTTGGCATGGAAAGAATCCAGTGACGGGACCACACTTAGCTGATCTTGACTGACCTAGAAAACCTAACTAGGATCAGATCTGGATAGCATTCAGATGGAAGATTATTTATTTATTTGTTTATCATATTTTTATCACTGCCCATCTCCCTCATACAGGGGACTCTGGGCGGTTCACAATAAAACCGTTTAAAATTTGATAAAATCATAATAATATCATTAATCAATAAATAAATATAAAATGTAATAAGATCCAAGTAATGGCAGATCTAATACCACCCAGAGGGGAGCAAGACCGGCCTCGGCAGGACTAGGGAGCCAACCAACCGCAAGCATGGCTCTTCCTCTCCCCACTCCAGGCATGGTGACAAAGCCAGGTCTTCAATCATTTCCTGAAGTCCAAAAGAGAGGAGGCTAGCCTCACTTCCGGGGGAAGGGTGTTCCAAAGGGTGGGAGCTGCTGTAGAGAAGGCCCACCTCCTGGACCCCACCAGATGGAGTTCACGTGCAGATGGGGTCCGCAGCATGCCCTCTCTGCATGAGCGGGTGGGATGGGTTGATGTAACGGCGATGAGACGGTCCCTTAGGTAGCCTGGCCCCATGCCATGTAGGGCTTTAAAGGTGATAACCAACACCTTGAATTGGACCCAGAAGCAAACTGGCACCCAGTGCAGCTCATGCAGCAACGGAGTAATATGTGCTGATCTTGGAGCACCCAAGATTGCCCATGCAGCTGCATTTTGGACCAGCTGTAGCTTCCGGATACTCTTCAAGGGTAGCCCTATGTAGAGTGCATTACAGTAGTCTATATGGGAGATGACCAGGGCATGAGTGACCATTCGAAGGGCTTCTCGCTCCAGGAAGGGGCGTAACTGGCGTACAACACGAAGTTGTGCAAAGGCCCTTCTGGCCACGACTGCCACCTGCTCTTCGAGCAGGAATTGTGAGTCCAAGAGGACCCCCAAGTTACGCACTGGGTCTCTCTGGGGCAGTGCAACCCCATCCAAGACTAAAGATGGCAAGATCCTTGGAGCAGAGGGGCCGTTAACCCACAGCCACTCCGTCTTACCAGGGTTCAGCTGAAGCTTGTTGTCCCCCATCCAGGCCCCCACAGCCCCCAGGCACCTGGAGAGGGCGGTCACAGCATCACTTACTTCCCCCAGGATGGAGATGTATAACTGAGTATCATCAGCATATTGATGATACCTCATCCCGTGGAGACGGATTATCTCCCCCAGCGGTTTCATGTAGATGTTAAAAAGGAGAGGAGACAGTACCGACCCCTGCGGCACCCCACAAAGGAGGGGCTGTGAGCCCGATCTCTCCTCACCTATTAACACCAACTGGGACGGCCCTGAAGGAAGGAGGTGAACCAGCATAACACTATGCCGCCCACCCCCAACTCCCTGAGCCGACCCAAAAGGATACCATGGTCGATGGTATCAAAAGCCGCTGAGAGGTCAAGGAGAACAAGGATGGATGCACTGCCTCCATCCTGCTTCCACCAGAGATCATCCATAAGTGTGACCAATGCAGTTTCTGTCCCATATCTGGGCCTGAAACCTGACTGAAAGGGGTCTAGATAATCTACTTCCTCCAGGATCCTCTGGAGCTGCAGTGCCACCACCTTCTCAACCACCTTCCCCGTAAAGGGGAGGTGGGAGACTGGATGAAAATTATCCAGCATGGTAGGGTCCAGCGATGGTTTCTTGAGGAGGGGGTGTACCAATGCCTCCTTAAAGGCCGCCGGAAACACCCCTCCCCCAAGGATGTATTTATCATTGACTGGGCCCAACCACACATCACCTCCTGAGCTGCCTTCACCAGCCAGGAGGGACACGGGTCAAATTGACAGGTGGTGGCATTTACAGTCCAGAGGATCTTGTCCACTTCCACGGGTCCAACAGGATCAAACTGTTCCCAGATAACTGGGTAAGTACGCTCCCCAGGTATCTCCCCAGACTCCATTCCACGCTTGGAGTCCAACTTAGAGCGAAGCTGGTTTAAGAAATCCTTTTCTGAATGTCAATGTCTTCATCCACTTTGGCCCCTATCCAGTGCTGCCCAGACTGCGGTTAACCCGGCCCCCAACTGGAAGATTTGCCTGCTTCCTTTCCCCCCATCCTCCCAGCCAGGAGAGCCAATGCCAGTTGCTTCCCCTTCTATGGATGGGTCTTTTGAGGACTGGTAGAACAACTGTTTTACATTTGGGTTAAAAGAAGAGGAAATTTGGCAGAACTTTCAACAAGTTCACCCAGTTAAAAGAAGAAAAAGACCTCAGAGAAATGGTCAGTATTTTATTCTTTGCTGCATCTGTTTTAAATAGTCAGAAACTCGAAGTATGCATTTTACTGAGGAGGAGGAGGAGGAAGAGGAGGAGGGATCTTTTATAGCAGGCAGCCCAGGATGTTGACTGGGGAATTCTGGGAGTTGAAGTCCACACATCTTAAAATTGCCAAGGAAGAGAAACACTGAGCTAGTGTGAATTCTGGTGGGCAGTTTCTCCATATCATAAACAAAGGTAACACATAAAGATGCCCCTGAGTCAAGCTCATCCCCTGGAGACTACATATCCACTTCCATGGGATTTGCTTGGCAGTACCATGGAAGTGACTTGCTATTTCCTTCTTCCATTTTTTTGTTTGCTTTATTTCCTGGTCTAGCTTACAGCCCTGTGGTTTCCTACTTTCACCCATCTAAGTAGTAATAACCTGATCTGACCTTGCCTTGCTTTTTTCAAGGTCATCCAAGGTCAGCTAGATGCTGTCACATCTGGTAACATGCAAAGCCAAATCTTTATGACTAGAAAAGTAGTACATATTCAAAATGAAGCAGGCTTATCCTGCTGTTTTCCTTTTTGCATGGCTACACTTCAAGAGGTACTGTTACTGTTGTTGGTTTTAAACTCAGAAGCATATTTTAAAACATGATCTTCCCCACTGCCCTCTGAAGTAACACAGTCCTAGCCTCTACAACTTAATTCTGCTGCATTTGTAGAGCAGGCCTCTGTTTCCCAGCATATATACTTGAAGGGTATCCGGAAGCTTCAGCTGGTCCAGAATGCAACTGCGCAGGCTATTTTTGGTGCCCCTAGAAGGGCACATGTAACACCATTGCTGCATGAGCTGCAGTGGGTGCCAGTTTGCTTCTGGGTCCAATTCAAGGTGTTGGTTATTACCTTTAAAGCCCTACCTGGCATGGGGCCAGGTTACCTGAGGGACCGTCTCATCCCCATTACATCAGCCCGCCCCACCCGATCATCCAGAGAGGGCATGTTGCAGACCCCGTCCATAAGAGAATTTCATTTGGCAGGGTCCAGGAAATGGGCCTTCTCTGTAGTGGCCTCCGCCTTCTGGAATATCTTGCCCCCAGAGGTGAGGCAGGCCCCCTCACTCCTGACCTTCCGGAAGGCCCTGAAGACCTGGTTCTGCCATCTTGCCTGGGACGGGAAAGTGAATAACCATTCTTGGGGGTGGCTCGCACCCTAGAGTCCCTCCCACCAGCCTGGATTTTATAATTTTCTTGGATTCTATTTATTTACTGTGTTTTATTATAACTGTTTTATGAGATTTTAATGTTTATATATTGCGCTTGATTTTATTGTAAACCGCCCGAAGTCCCTCTTTTGGGAGAGATGGGCGGTGGCTAAATTTGATCAATCAATCAATCAATCAATCAACCAATAAATAAATATATAAAGGGTTTGTTTGTGCTCGCTTTGTTCCCTGTTACAGGGTAGCACCTGGGCCAAGGAAGGACTCTCTCACTCGTTCTGCTTTCCACAAACCAGAAGCGTTTAACATCAGATGTGACAGCTCACTCCTGCAAAATGATGTTAGAGAATCATCAGAGATTTCATTGAGAGGTCACAGCAATTCCCATTGCATGAAAAGAACCATTAAAAATAATAAAAAAACAACAGCTAGAATGTCCTTTTAAATAGGTCGAGTTCCTGTTTGGGTAAACATGTTGATTTTTAAATTGCCCAACCCTTTATGACCTATGCAGTTTTAAATCTTGTCTGTTCCCAGGTACCAGTGACAGCTTATTCTTTAAGTGTCAAGAATTGCCAGTTCCAAATTGGGCATTTCATTTTAAAACTCCAGAAATTGGTCAGTATTACTACAAACAAGAAGTAGCTGACCTGCAAGAGGAAGAGTATCAATCCAGTAACAACAAGACAAATAGTTTGGATAACTTTATTAGAGACTGCAAAATCCTAAAAAGCTTCTTACTAAGTGGGGAAATCAGTAAGAGAACTTCTAGAGGATACCAAAACTCACTGTAAGAGGAGGAAAAATATTTTCTGTCACTGGATACCAGCCCTACCGCCTCTCACCACCAGATGTCACTTTTACCCCCATGAAAACTTAGTGATTGGCTTTATTGAAGAAATTCATGAAAATTACTATACAAGTTAGAAGTTAACCCAGTAATTTGTCTACCTCAGCATACACATGGAAAAGGATCAGAAAATCACTGGAGCTTATTTACAATTTAGGCAGTCTAGTAGCTTTTTCTTGCTGTAGATAAAGAAATATAGGTATACAGACATACAGATGTTTTCTGTAGCATGTGAAATAAGTCTTACTGAACTCTAGGGTTGACTTCTAAGTGGACCAAAGATTGCACTGATACCCTCATCTTTAAAGTTGCTATTGTTTGTTTGTTTGTTTGATTGGTTGAATGATCTTTCTCCCATGGGGCCACAGGTTCAAGGCCTGCCACTTCTTTGTGGGAAGAAATATTTTGACCTGTTCCTTGTTACTGCAGTGGTCTGGTCTAGTAGTGGGACTGTTGGCTTCTGACCTTGTCAGGATGAGCTCTCACACTATATGAATGTTTTTCCTCCTTTCAAGGACAGTATAGGATTTGAAGCAACAACCTGTAATCTCGTACAACTTTAAAATGTCAAATATTACTTGATTCCAGTTGGGGCTGGATCATGATACTGTAGGGACATAAGTTAATGCTTCTCCCCAAACCATGTTTCTGATACTTAGTGCAGGATGCACAACCCTTCCAGACCAAGGCTCACCAACCTGGGAGCCATACTCACCAGGAGGACATAAACTAAATTTTATTCATCCTTTAAACATTTTAATTAAAATTAAATGCCGCTCATATGATTAACTCTCCAGGCATGTTTTTGACACTTTCCTCCTTCTGTCCCATTAAAAGCTGCAATTTGATGAGGCACCTTGGAATGCCTTGTTCAAGGTTATCAAGGGCCACATGTACAGTATCTCCTCAGGTTGTTCACCTTTATTCTAAGGCAAAGTGAAGCTGGGTTGATTTCTCAGTTCATACCATTTACTAAGATCATGAACAGTGCCTTTCCCTGGCATTTTCCTTTTTCTTCAGGCTCTGAAAATGAAAGGTTGGAGTCAACTGCTGCAATCTCTCTCGCTCTTTCTTTCATACAAGCACACTCGCACAGAACATGTCTAATTAGAATTGCTGTGAAAATTGTCCTCTAAATGGCCATGATTTTGCATTGCTATGTGCCAGCCAATGAACAATAAGAGGGCAGATGGCAGAGGATGAAGGGTGGTGATGAAACAACTGTGGTTAATTCAAGGTTGTTGCCTGGCCTATTTTGTGCTCTCCTCCCATTCTTGGCCATGGCCCCAGACAGCCCATCCTAGGCCTTGTCCTCTGCTGGGAATCAGAACCAAGTCAGCTGGTTTCCAGGACAAGGGAGTCCATGAGACAAAGGCAGATGGCAGGAGGCGCCAACCTCAGGCCCTGCCCCAGACTGAACTTTGTGATCAGGAATCCAATACAGCTTGAGTCATCGCCCCTCATTCTCTCCCCCAACCCTCAAAGAGCAAGCAGGACTCAAGAGAAAGGCGCATGGAGCAAGTTGGACAACATTCAATGCATCCTCCCCATCCCACCCCTACTGCCCTCCCAACCCCTATTTCACCCTCAACTTTTCTCCCGCCTGCCTTTTATCCTTAGCCTGTAACAGTGACTAATGCGTTTCCTGAGACTGAGCTTCAGCCATGAGAGCCTTGCTTTATGGAACAGCACTGGGGGCCTGACCCACTTTACTAAGCCAAGTCCACATCCTTAGCCCTTGACTCAGAAAAACAGAACTGCAATCAGCTGGTTTTAGGAAAGAATTACAAAGCCTGTCTCTAATATTTGTTCACATTCTTCAGCCTTTTGACCCAGTCCCCTTCTTAGCCAAAGGCATGACTCCTCTAACAGGCAATTCTTGTCCAGGAAAGAGGGCATAATAATTCCTTATTTATGTGCTCTTTGTACTGCTTGCTGTAATATTTTCAGTCTGTATTTCATATAGGAAAGTGGCTTCCAGCTTTACTTCTTTACCTGATAGAAACCAGCCTTCTTGTCTTGATAGCACTGGATGAACAAGAGCTGCATTATAGATAAATGACAGGAACACTTTGGATGGGAACTCCTCCTTCTCCTTCTCCTTCCTACCTGATTCCCAATGAATCTGGGTGATTCACAAATAAAAAAACATTAAAAAACAATACGATGATGAGCAAGAATAAGAATAAAAGGTAGCAAGGTAGCAAAACTGGACAGGAGCAGAAACCAGCCCATAAAACCCAAAATGGGGCTTCACTCACCCTCACCAAAGGCCTGGGCAAAGAGCCAGGTCTTCATGGCCCTTCTAAACAATAGCAGAGTAGGAGCCATCTGGATCTCAGGGGGAACCTCATTCCAAAGGGCAGGTGCTGCTACAGAGAAGGTGCACTTCCATGGTCCCAATAGATGGTATTGTTTAACTGAGGGAACCCAGAGCTCACCAACCATGCAAATTGAATCAACGGGCAGACACTATGGGAGACAGGCAGTCCCCCAAGTAACCAGGCCATATGCCATCTAGGACTTTATAAGTAATAACCAGGATCTTGAATCTGGCAACCAGTGAAGCTCATGAATCAGAGGTGCTACATGGGCATACCAAGACATGCCCATCATTGTCGGGGCCACTGCATTCTGGACCAGGTGGAGGTTCCAGGTGATTTTTAAGGGCAGCCTTATGTAGAGTATGTTGCAGTAGTCAAGCTGTCAGGTGATCAGGGCATGAGTGACTGTCTGAAGGTCCTCCTGATCTAGGAAGGGGTGCAACTGGGACACCAGATGAAGCTATACAAAGAACTTCCTGGCCACAGTTGCTACTTGCTCATTGAGCAGGAGCTCTGATTCCAGAATGAACCCCAAATTGTGCACCACTCTTGAATGGGGAACTGTTACCCCATCTAAGGTTAAAGATGAAATATTCTCGGATCTAGGTGACCCTAACATCCACAGCCACTTGGCCTTGGTTGGATTGAATTGGAGACAGTTCTTCCATGCACAGCCACACTAGATTTGAAAATCACTGATTGGCATGCATAGTTTTCTGTTATCTGATCATAATGTCCTTACACTGGTAAGGAAAAATTGATTTGGGTTCCTTAAAATCCTTTATTGCATCCTAACCACCAGATCCCATGAGTCATTTTCCAACATGACTGCTCATATTAGCTTTAGAGGCCCTTCATGAGGTGGTTGGCAATTGGAAAGAAAGTGGGGCAAGCTCCTAGATTTGGGTGGCAATCTGATAAATTCACCCCATGCTGGAGGGCCCAAATAAACAGAATTCATCTTTTGATTACCAGAACAACTTCTCCCATGTAATTTCATTTATACAATGGCATAATTGATGAAAACCAGACAGAGCCTTTACTAAGTCATTAAGAAAGTAGGTTTAGCCATGAATAATTCCTGATTTGCTCTCTAGACCCAGGACACCAGGGATCAATTACTGTTCATAACTGGGGAAAGCAATAGCACCCTAACTCAGAATAAGCTCTAAAGCAGCATTAGAGTCAGCATGGAGGCTTGCTTGTCAACATTCAGGCAGAAGGGCCAGATGATTTCTCTCTTACTACTCTTTCTGCAATGATCTGCAAACATGTTCTGAAATCCATCCTCTCAGGCAAGCAGGTGATGGAGTTCACTGTATTGATTTTATTTAGCTGTTGCATTTCCTCCCCCCACTCCAATATTTCCATTTTCCCTTTAAGCCTTTTTTTTTTACATTTAAAGATTTGGCTTTATGGTTTTAGAAAGGAATCTTATTGATGTGCAAGACTACATAACCACCTGTTCTCTGTCCAGAATGACGTGAGGTCTGTTAAGTCCTGGGCCTTTGGGCACCAAGTTCCACAGGACCTTTCTTTCCAGTTCCCCTAGAGCTGAGCAGAAGGAAGAAGTCTTTGGTCAAACCAGTATGTCCATGGCTGCACAGGCTAGTGTGAGGTGGCTGAATCTCACTGGCAGCCTATCCCAGATATCTGTTATTGGGGAACTCTTCTTGAAAGGGATCTGCCAACCAACTTCTAAATTATTCCCACTTCTGGTTTGTAAGAGAAGGCTTCCCCATTCTGGAATAAGCATCCAGAAATTTTACTTCTTTTCAGAACTGATCAAAATACCATACCCCGCCCCCCTTCCTCTCTCATCCCTGGGCTTAGAATATTTAACCATAGTAAGACTCCTCTAAGAGTTACTTTTCCCCCCTGCTGGCTATTTAATTTTATTATTTTTACATTTACAATTATTAAAAAAAAAACACCTATTTTCTTTTTGAATTATGGAAGCAGCCCAGAAAAGGATAGGGCATGCATTTCATTGAATAAAAATGGAGGCAAATATGAATATTCCCACTCCATTTATCAGGAAAATCCTTAGTGTACCTAACACTAATTTTCCTCCAATGATACTGTTACACTGAAATGCAAGATTTCACTTTAGCTTTACATTTCAAGATGTTCAGCTTTTGGTAATGAATATTGCATTTGGAACAGCAAAGGTCAGGTGTTCAGATATGGGACCTATGAAGCTTATCTTTGTACTAAGTAAGTGAAAAAAAAGATGAAAGGTCCCCTGTGCAAGCACTGAGTCATGTCTGACCCTCTGGGGGGACGCCACTTTTGCGATGTTTTCTTGGCAGACTATAGTGGGGTGGTTTGCCATTGCCTTCCCCAGTCATCACCTTCCCCAGCAAGCTAGGTGCTCATTTTACTGACCAACCTTTGCTTTAAAAATTAAGTTCTTCTAGTATTACAGTTCTGTACAGGTGGGCGGTTTGATATGCAAATAGCCAAATTCAAATTTTAGTTTGCAGATTCCTGGTAGGGTTTCTTAGTTCATCTTTGTGATGTTGTTGAGTTACTTGTAAATTGTCTTCAGGAAGTATGAGTCATCATGTAGAAACAGAGGTGGAGCAGAGTAAATAGGAACTAAAAATGAAGCCTTAATTTTGTACATACAGTCCCTTCCTTATCATTAACCCTCCACAGCCTGTCACAGAGCACAGGTTATTCCTCCAATGTATTCTACCTTTAGCCATCTCAGTATGCTACAAAGATTCACCTGGTCTGTTCATTGTTCTAAGCAATGATTTAACTGTGATTTCTTGAGTAAATCACATTTGGCTAGATTCATATAATATTCTAAGCCTATACAGTCTACATACCATAATAACTGAGTTCACGCAACATGCTAATTACAAACCAAGTATAATGGACTAGTGCTCTGTATGACTCTGTGGCTGAATACTGCTTGTAAGAAGGAAATATGAATATGTATGTGAGATATGCATGCCAAAGATTCCAATCCTTTTTATTTTCTCAGTAAAAATTGAACAATTTTTCTTGTGCTGCATTGCAAAAATTGCGAGGCCCTCACAAATGATTTTTTTGAAATACAAGGGAAGTATGATTTAATCAGAGCTAATAAGAAATTTCCAAAAGGAGAAGAGAGCCGGATGTGATCTAGGAGTCAGACTGAGCCCTCTACCTGCCCCAATGAGTATGTAACAATGTGGGCAATGCTCAAAGTCCTGATCTCTGATATCACCCATTCTCTGGGCAATGAAGAGAGGCAGCCACAAATCCTCATGTCCTTCAAAACAAAGCAGATAACATGTTAATGTCTCAAAATTTATCCTCAGAATCTTGCCCCGTTTCCCTGAAATCTCTGTATCTCTGTATATACATAAGCATATACACACAGAGAGATGGCATCAGAAAAGATCCTGGTAACAAGTGAAAAAGTATAATGGTGTCCTTGTAATGAATACAGAAAGCTTCTAGGTGGGATGTCTGTAATCCTATCTATGATCCATCCAGCCAGCTGTTTATTCATTCCCTCATCCATCCATTTACAGTTTCAGGATATGTCTGCATTGTGATATTTAGGCAATTTAATATGGACCTTCAGTATGGATCTTAATATTAGGACTTCGAATCAACCAGTGAAACCTTGATTTACCAGACTTCTATGCAACAGGCTTTGCATGGACATGCCCAGAACAACTTCCTGTCTTTTACAAAATGTCAATTATATTTCTGCAATTTACCTAAAGATGGCACGGCACAATGGACATAAATGAAATCATTTGCATAACAAACCACCACAGTGTCATACTTCCTGATTCAATGGCCATTCATGCATAATGGATCTCCCTCCCTCCCAATTAGTCTGTTAAAACAAGGTGTCTGTGTATAAGTGATTCATGAGGTTTCCTTGAAAGAAGGAAAGGAGCTCTGGAACAGCAGAAGGGGGAAGGAATTTGTTCTTTGTGGAACCGGCTTGGTTGTATATTTCCTCAGTTGACTAATACTTACTTTAAAATAAAGACATGTTCTCTGTTGTTCCTGAGGTTTTCATTGTCTGAAACTCAGGTAAGTACACATGGTCCAAAGCACAGAACAGGAGAGGCATGATAGAAATATATCTTCTTCCTTGTAATGTATCACATCCAATAGAAAAGGCTCCAGGGTTTCACAGGAAAGCCCAAGTGTGTTTACAAGAACTGCCACTTCTTTGTGGAACAAGTTAAACAAGGAGGTTTTGAAACTACTCCTTCCTTCAAAACCTTAGACTACTAGGGAGTCCTGGAGGAAATTCAGGCAAAGCATTCAACTGTAACTTGATACTATGTGGGCTGAGAACAAATGTGGTTACAAATTATCTCTCTTGTTGCATGTTGTTGGAGAAGACACACTTGAGGTTTTTAGTTATGTTCGATATACAAATTATGAAATGTTAATGTTGAGGGCTGTGATGGCAAAATTTGAAAATTACTGCTTACCAAGAAAGAATGAGACATTTGAAAATCTAAGCATGGTAAAAGTGAAATTGTCGAGCACTATGTGGTTCTTATATCCCCAAAGAATCACACAGTGCTTAACAGTTTTACCTACAGAATCTCTCAACGAGGATAGAATTATTGTGGTACCAGAGACAATACAATCCAGAAAACTTTATTGCATGAAATAAGACCTTACCTTGGAAAAATCTCTTAAGATATGCTTGGCACAAACAAAGGAAATGAAGAACCCTGAAGGGGAAGCTGTCTGTGAGTAAAACCTCAAAAATGGGAAATGGCAAAAGCAAGCCCAATCACATCACAATCACACTGTACTCCAGAAGAGCTCATCAATGAGTCCTCATCAAAGAGCAAGGGATGGGCACTGCAAAGTGCTGCCCTGGGCCTGGTATAAGTCATCATTTCTATTAATGGCTTGGATGAAGAGGTGAAGGGAATGCAGGTGATACAAAATAGCCAATACCCTTGAAGGCACAGACATTAAAAGCAAAACCATGTTGATAAGTCAAAGAAATGGCCTAAAAAATAACAGAATGAAATGTTTAAAAAAAGAGAAATGCAAAGTTCTTCACTTAGGAAACAGAAATCAAATGCACAGGTATATTACGTGACCTACCTGGCAGGAATAGGGTTAGTCTTGGAATAGTAGTTCAGGAGATTTCAAACTTTTTCAAGCTACAGAATGTATCTATCCTCCCTCCCTCCCTCCCTCCCTCTCATCTATCTATCTGTATCCTAGAACCCCTGATCAGGAGACAAAGCTCTATTAATAGAAAATTGTTTGAGCGATTTTTTTAAAAAATTGCCCTTAAACTCTCATGGAATTCCATCAAGTTCTCATGGAACCTTAGGGTTTGAAAAATCCAGTATGAGTTGACAAAGTGAAGATGAGTCAGCAGTGTGATATGGCCCCCAAAACAGGAAGCGTAATTTGAGACTGCAATTGCCATATCCTTGGAAGGAAGAATTTTACTTCATTCTGCACTGATCAGATTCCACCTTGAATATTGTGTCCTAGGCCTGCACCATAAGAAGGATTCAGACAGGAACAGAGAGGGATGACAAGCATAGATCAGGGGACCAGAAATGAGATCTCATGAAAGCAGATTGAAGGAATTGGGAATATTTAGCTTTGGGAAGAGAAGGGGAGCATTGTAATCAGACCCTTCAAATAACCGAGCAGATGTCACACAGAAGATCACAACGTTCTCCAGCATCTCAAAATATAGGACATAGAATAACAGATTTAATTTATAGAAAGACAGGCATGGCTGGCTGGGGAATTTTGGAACACACCTTCAAGTTGCCAAGGTTGAGAAGCACTGACCTGTACAGTCATACATGGCACAGGGCCAGTGTCTTGGTGGGACCACCTATTTTTGCTCATTTCACCAAAGCCAGCAGAGTTTACATGCTCCAGACCCCGTATGTTAAAACAGTGCCATCTTGTGAGATATAGGAGTCGTGGCTTATCTGTTGCTGCACCTGCTCTGTGAGACAGCATTCCCTCTGAGATCTGGTTGGCCTTGAACCTGTTGGCCTTTCATATGGCATTCAAGACCTGGATATTCCCACAAGCATTTTGGCTAAGTTAGTTGTAAGTTGTTGTCTTAGTGACTGAAATGGGACATTTTTCCTTTCTTTCAACTCCAGGCATGTGGAACATTATGGTTTCTCTGTATATAGTTTAAAATGTGTTTTGTTCTTTTGGTTTTAATTTTTTGTAAGCCACCTAGAGTCACTGTGGTGAGATGGGCAGCTATATAAATTGTATGAATGACTGACTGACTGACTGACTGACTGAATGAATGTCAAGATACCAAATAATTAGACCATAAACTCATCACCACTGAATCCTCAGAATTAATTAAAAGAAATAACAATTATGGCCATGCAGATTCCCCCATTAGCAGAATTTACCCAATTGTGACAGAATTAACTACAAGCAGCTGGCAGAATCTGGCTGCCTTTCTAGCTTTAAATCAACTTTCTAGCACTCCTTCAAATGAATGCTAAACCTGTACAAAGAAGGAGCTGGCATAAAAACCTGCCCCAGAGGGCAGTTTCCAGTAACTGGAGGGAATGGGGTGAGCCCACAGTGATCTAAAGTGGCTAATAGGAGTTGGGCAGGTCCAATCTCTGCCCATTCAGCAACCAAATGTCCACTCAGTGTGTGGCAGCTGTGAAAAAGGCAAATTCCTTGTTAGGGAATCATTGGAAAAGGGACTGAGAATGGCCAACATCATCATGCCTTTATAAAAATCTATGGCAGTTCTTGGAAAAAAGATATAGACAAGGGCAACCAGATTACTGGGCTTGAATACCTTCCCTATGGAAAAAAAGGGCTAAAACACTAGGACAGAAAAAAGGAAACTGTGGGAACACAGTTGAGGTATAGAAAATAATGTTTGATATGGAGAAAATAGACATGGAAAAGTTCTTCTCCCTCTCTCAAAACCCTGGGAACAGGGGCCATCTAGTAAAGCTGAATGAAAGGAGATTTAGACAAAACCAAGTACTTCTTCACACTGCTCATGAGCCATGGAATTCATTACTATGAGGTATGTTGATGGCTCCCAGCTTGGAGAGCTTTAAAAAGGGTTTTAAAGAATTCATGGCAGACAGGCCTGTCAAGGGTTATTAGCCTTGAGATTCTGTGCTATCTTCAGACTGGAGGCAGCATGCCCCAAGTACCAGTTACAGAAGCCACAGGAGGAGAGAGATGTGTGATCATCTGGTTAGCCACTGTGAAAAACAAAATGCTGGATTAAGATGGGCCTTGGCCTGATTTATGCTGTTATGGGTTTATATTCTTAATTCTGGAGTTTCAGCTCCAAAATACTTTGAGAACATCAGGATGGGTAAGGCTGGTTTAGGCCTAGTTGATAAAAACTTAAATCATTATAAAAGATACCATAAAACTCTACTGCAAAAAAAAAAACTATTACCCCTTGTTTTCATACAGCATTCACATAAACACAAATTATAGGTTTGATCCTAAATGTGACAGGAACCAGCCCAGTGCATGCTGGGTTTAGATAAAATGAAGCCAATGCCACTCCTGGAGAAAGCATTTTATTTATTAATACAAGAATAGAAATTCTGCAATAAATACAATCTAATAAATAACATCTGAAAATAAATAAATATTAATATAGACCAACTTAGAATAACAACCTGACAGGAGGAGGGAGGGGTGGGCAAAGATGGAGAGAAAGAATGGCAGATGGGACCACATCTGGGAAATTCCTGCTTTGCTGGTGACAGTGTAAACCACAGAGCTCCACCAATCCTGTCTTATGGAGTGAATGGTACAGACAAGTGGTGGCCACTACTGGAGCTGGCTTAGACAATTATCCTACTATGGGTAGGTCTGCACATGGCAATAGTGAATGAGTGATCTTACCTAACCACAGAGGGGAAAGAAAGGCTTTCACGTGTTTGCACTAAACCAAGCCCCTCATGTCTGGTTCAGAGTCCAGTTTGCCCCTTCTGGTGAAGACGGCCTCTAGAATTAAGGTCCAGCAGAAGGTCCAGCCTGGGCATACTGCACAACCTGACTGGAGAGATGCTTCCCGTGTAACTGCCTGATCCATAAATGCCCTTTGGAAGCTTCCAATTGGCACAGCCCCTTAAAGAGAGCAAGGAGAATGCAGAGGAATCCAGCCATTGAGGGAGTGCAGTTTAATGCAAGTGGAGCATCAACGGTGGAGGCTGCCAGATGTTGGCTGCCCTGCAGCCAGGGCTTTATTGCTCATCATGGAGGCAGGAGGGGAAAGAGCTCTTCCTCTCCTTCTGGAAAATGAATGGCCCCCTATGGGGGGGGAGGAGGAGGGGGAGGAGGATATAATGTTAATATTGTACAAGAAGGTGGAGGAGAAAGAGATGAGAAGAAACAGGGTGTACAGATGTGAATCTGCTCACCCAGAGGCACAGCTTAGGAACAGAGAGCAATGCAGCACCAAGAAAGCAAGGAAGGAGGAGGGCAATGTTGAGGAGGGGCTGGGAGAGGGCAGCAGATTTGGAGTCTTTCAGAAGTGCTAGTCCTTGAGCGGCAGGTATGAATAATGTCAGTGAATGAGGTGAAGGCAGAGACAATGGCGATGGCAGGGATCAAAAGCCTCTGGCCTCGAGATGCAGCATGACAGCAGAAGGAGGCACTCTTTTGCGCAGCCGGTTGAAGTCTTTGGCTGAGCGCCACAGCCAGATCTGTAGCTCTTTGAGCAGCCAGAAGTCATCCATCTTGCGCAGGAAGTGGCTGGGTGGGGTCAGCTCTACAGGGGGCCCTGGAGTTGGAAGTGAATAGCCCAGGGAAGCCATGATGCCCGCAATTGAGCCCAGCAGCCCTTGCAGGCTAGCCCGGAAGTGGGCTAGGCTGTGGCGCAGACTTGGCAAGGCAGTTGGAGCTGTGCCATCCATGGTCCTCAGGTAGCAGAGCAGATGGCTGTAGGCCTGGTAATTAGCTGCTAGCCGGGCATTGTCATTCAAGCTGTGCCATTCCTGAATGTCTACGGTGGCACTTGGCACAGCTTCTACCCCAATTATCCGGGGAGGGTCAAAGTCCGGCTCATTGAAAGGTGGCCCCAAATAGTTGAGCTGAGGGGAAAAGACAAGGAAGTGTTAAACTCACTTGTACAGGAATACTCACTTCACAGTTCTTTCCACCCACCATCTCTACAAACACCTCCTCCCTCTCCTACACAGCGAGACAAGGAGGTGTAACTCTATGGGAACACAGGACATGTGCCCACTTGCACTTAACCACAAAGCAAACAATATCTTTTTTCTGCTGTGACCCCCTGAGGTTGCTTCATCTGATCCTCAGTCCACCAGTGGGAAAGCTGCAATTTTCTTTAGCTGTTCTGGTGTTAAAATACTCCCCCTTATTCCAACAGCCTCAAGGTGTGCAGAATCTGTCAGTCCTTGTCATCCATTACCTTAGAGGGAGATCAGATGTCTGGCAGTACCCAGGAACACAGATAAGAGAAGTGGACTAGGGATTAGCGGTGGGAGCAACCAGTAGGGTTTTTTGCTGATGGAGGGGTGGATAAAACCTTAGCTTGGTTGTGGGAAAGACCATTTGCGATTCACAGTGCAAAATGCAAGAGGATATACATCTGTGCATACTGTGGCCTACCCATGCCTGCTGACCAACCCATCCCTAGGCATGATGGGCAAAATGTCCCTCGATCCACTGACTTGGCAAAGACCTTACTTTTACCTGGTTGCATTCCTTGCACTTCCATACTGCAACTGCAGCTGGTAAGTTTCTATCTTTGAAAGATCCTTGCTTCCTGGCTGATCATTCTGCTACAAACACAGGCACACGCTGGCTTTATTCACACCTGCCTGCCCCGCTGGGCTGTGTTCCTGGGATTCCCCACCCCCTGCCAACAGTGGTGTCCCGCAGGCAGCAGGATTGCCCAGGCAGTGGGGTGAGTGGGTGGGTGAAGCACCAAGCGGAAGGGAGGTGTGTCAAACCCTGCGGGTGTGTGAAGAATCTGACAAGCTCAGGAGACAAATTAATTTCCTCTCTGTTGCCCCAGGGCAAGTAGAGGCTCCCCAAACAACATTGTAGCAGTAGCAGAGATCAGCTAACAGGCAGGCTGAGACGTGGCCATCACCATGAGACCAGCAGGAGAAGGTGGGGAAAGGAGCTGGGCAGTAATTAAATTTGAATAATAAATAAATAAAATATTTAAGAATGGGGGCTTTGTAGGGAAAAAGAATAAGGAAGGAAAGATGGTGCACTTGGGAGGTTATTGGAAGATACAATGCTTGTTTAAGAAATGAAGTGATATGGCCCTGCATCTGTCAAAGGCTTTCCTTTTCCATCTTTTCCATGATACTTTCAGCTTTCATATAAGGACAATGAGCCAATTACTGCTAAGCCCGTTCATTGATCTCAGCTGTTGTGCCATTCGCTGCAAGACTGTGTGCCCAGGCAGAGGGAGAAAGACAGCGCAAAATTCAATGTCAACTCACTTGTTACACACACACACAAAATGCTCAGATTGAAAATGTGTATGAACCTTAAAAAACAAAATGCTTCTCTACATCTCATCATTTATTTGGGATTGGATAATTTAATGGAGAAGATCCAAAAGCTGTTTAGAACACTGAAGAACCCATCTGCCAACAGATGCAGTGGTGGCCACTCAATTAGATCTAATTTTGTGTAGAAGGGATCTAGATAAAATTGTGGAGGATCAGGCTATCAGTGGCCACTAGTCTTGATAGTTATACAGGTAGTCCTCATTTAGTGACTGCCTCATTTAGCAATGATTTGCAGTTAAGGTGATAAAAAGTAACTTTGAGACCAATCCTCACATTTACAATCTTCACAAGTCTATAAAGCAAAGGAAAGCTGAAGTAAGATCATAAGCACAGTTGTGGTTTTACTTAGCAACTGCTTCGCTTAACAACCAAGTTGCCAGTCCCAATTGTGGTTGCTAAACAAGGATTACCTGTATATCACCTCCAGATTCAAAGGCAACATACTATAGATTCCAATTGCCATGATCAGCAATAAAGAAGAGTTGTTGCCCTCACATACTGTTTCTTTTGAGCTTTTCTGTGAAACTAGACAATACTGAAGATTGATTTTTGGCCTGATCCAGCAGAGTGCTTATCAACTCTTAGAAATTTAAACACAGGAACTTTCTCATAAAGACTTCTGAGACTCCATTGTGCTCAACAACCACCAGTTTCTGAGCAGGTAAGGGATGGGAGGAAGCTAAGGAGCAGAAGGATGGGCTAGTGGGACCCATGTAGTCAGCTTTGGCTTCCTGCAAGTGTAGGGGGGCGTCATCCCTCCTCCCACACAGCTCTCTGCCTGGTGGGGGGCTGCCTCATGCTCAGTGCCTGGTGCTTCTGAGCTGGCTTTGCTAGGCACCCATAGCAGGGCTGTGCTGCTGCCCCTTCTCCTTCTAAGTGCCCAGCACAGCACCACATCCCCCTGGGGGCCAAGCAGAGAGGCAGCCCAACCTTTGCAGGGAGCCTGAGTGGATGCTGGAACTTGCTCTCCTCTGCTTCGATCTTAGGAAAAAAAATAACAAAGGGTTTGCAAAGAGACCTGGTCCAACCCTGGCTAGACAACAACTTTCTTCAGCATGTCTTGGGAAAAGGCAGGTACCTTTTGGCACTTAATCAAGCCCATGCTAACCACAGACTCCATTCCCTGCTCCTCCCACAATCATTGCCCAGAGGACAAGCAAGGAAAGGCCATGGCAGAGATTTAGTGCACTTAAACCACACACCTTCACAGCTTCTAGGAGGCTTGCGTGGTGGGTAAGACATTTGGGTTCGACTGGTGCTTCCTTCCCTTTCTCCTGGCCACCTGAAAAGCTCTCTCTACCCATAGCTTCTATGGCAGTCTTTGGAAGTAGCTTTGCTTCCACAGAAACCTCTTGGCAAAAAGTTTGTAACATCCCTCCAAAAGCTGCCAGCATGACGGCCTGCCCAATTGTTTTCCTCCCCTGGCAAGCTCAGAGCAGAGAGCTTGTGACTAGCGAGCACTTTGCCTGGGTACCTTTGGGTTGTTTTGCTTTGTTTTCCCCTTCTGCTTGGTTGACAACCATTAAGCATTATGAAGGCCGACCTACTTAAGGTGGGTAGCCTGGGCAGTCCTCCCAAGGCATCAGCACAGCCTCCTTGACCATCAGGATCATCCCTTTGTCACTGTCTGAGTTCCTCTTCTTTTAGACTCCTGAACTGGCTCCCTCAGTTGACTTATGACTCGCATCAAGAGAGGAGTGGTAGTACTAGCACAATTCAAGTTCAGGTCAGTTCAGCGGATGGGCTGTAGGCTTTGCCTCTGCTCCCCTCCCCAGAGGAAATCTCAGGAAAAGCGTAGCCTTCATAATTAATAGTAAAGTGGCTAAAGCAGTGCTTGGATACAATCCAAAAAACGATAGGATGATCTCAATTCGAATTCAGGGCAAGCCATCTAACATCACAGTGATCCAAATATACACCCCAACCACAGATGCTGAAGAAGCTGAAGTAGAGCAGTTCTATGAGGATCCGCAGCACCTATTGGACAACACACCTAAAAGAGACATTATTTTCATCACAGGAGACTGGAATGCTAAGGTGGGCAATCAAATGACACCTGGAATTACAGGTAAGCATGGCCTGGGTGAACAAAACGAAGCAGGACATAGGCTGATAGAATTTTGCCAAGACAACTCACTCTGCATAACAAACACTCTCTTCCAGCAACCTAAGAGAGGGCTTTATACATGGACTTCACCAGATGGACAACACCGAAATCAGATCGACTACATCCTGGAGCTGACTGTAGTTCAGATCACGAACTTCTTCTTGCACAATTTAGGATCAGACTAAAGAGATTAGGGAAGACCCACAGATCAGCTAGATATGAGCTCCCTAATATTCCTAAGGAATATGCAGTGGAGGTGAAGAATAGATTTAAGGGATTGGACTTAGTAGATAGGGTCCCGGAAGAACTCTGGACAGAAGTTCGCAACATTGTTCAGGAGGCGGCAACAAAATACATCCCAAAGAAAGAGAAAACCAAGAAGGCAAAATGGCTGTCTGCTGAGACACTAGAAGTAGCCCAAGAAAGAAGGAAAGCAAAAGGCAACAGTGATAGGGGGAGATATGCCCAATTAAATGCAAAATTCCAGAGGTTAGCCAGAAGAGATAAGGAATTATTTTTAAACAAGCAATGCGCAGAAGTGGAAGAAGACAATAGAATAGGAAGGACAAGAGATCTCTTCCAGAAAATTAGAAACATCGGAGGTAAATTCCAGGCAAAAATGGGTATGATCAAAAACAAAGATGGCAAGGACCTAACAGAAGAAGAAGAGATCAAGAAAAGGTGGCAAGAATATATCGAAGACCTGTATAGGAAAGATAACAATATCAGGGATAGCTTTGACGGTGTGGTCAGTGAGTTAGAGCCAGACATCCTGAAGAGTGAGGTTGAATGGGCCTTGAGAAGCATTGCTAATAACAAGGCAGCAGGAGACGATGGTATCCCAGCTGAATTGTTCAAAATCTTGCGAGGTGATGCTGTCAAGGTAATGCATGCTATATGCCAGCAAATTTGGAAAACACAAGAATGGCCATCAGACTGGAAAAAATCAACTTATATCCCCATACCGAAAAAGGGAAACAGTAAAGGATGTTCAAACTATCAAACTGTGGCACTCATTTCACATGCCAGTAAGGTAATGCTCAAGATCCTGCAAGGTAGACTTCAGCAATTCATGGAGTGAGAATTGACAGATGTACAAGCTGGGTTTAGAAAAGGCAGAGGAACTAGAAACCAAATTGCCAATATCCGCTGGATAATGGAAAAAGCCAGGGAGTTTCAGAAAAACATCTATTTCTGTTTTATTGACTATTCTAAAGCCTTTGACTGTGTGGACCATAACAAATTGTGGCAAGTTCTTAGTGGTATGGGGATACCAAGTCATCTTGTATGCCTCCTGAGGAATCTGTATAATGACCAAGTGGCAATGGTAAGAACAGACCACGGAACAATGCACTGGTTTAAGATTAGGAAAGGAGTACGGCAGGGCTGTATACTCTCACCCTACCTGTGCGCAGAACACATCATGCGATGTGCTGGGCTTGAGGAATCCAAGGCTGGGGTTAAAATCACTGGAAGAAACATTAACAATCTCAGATATGCAGATGATACCACTTTGATGGCTGAAAGCGAAGAGGAACTCAGGAGCCTTATGATGAAGGTGAAAGAGGAAAGTGCAAAAGCTGGCTTGCAGCTAAACCTCAAAAAAACCAAGATTATGGCAACCAGCTTGATTGATAACTGGCAAAGAGAGAGAGAAAACGTGGAAGCAGTGAAAGACTTTGTATTTCTAGGTGCAAAGATTACTGCAGATGCTGACTGCAGTCAGGAAATCAGAAGACGTTTAATCCTTGGGAGAAGAGCAATGACAAATCTCGATAAAATAGTTAAGAGCAGAGACATCACGCTGACAACAAAGGTCTGCGTAGTTAAAGCAATGGTATTCCCAGTAGCAACATATGGCTGCGAGAGCTGGACCATAAGGAAGGCTGAGAGAAGGAAGATGGATGCTTTTGAACTGTGGTGTTGGAGGAAAATTCTGAGAGTGCCTTGGACTGCAAGAAGATCAAACCAGTCCATCCTCCAGGAAATAAAGCCAGACTGCTCACTTGAGGGAATGATATTCAAGGCAAAACTGAAATACTTTGGCCACATAATGAGAAGACAGGACAGCCTGGAGAAGGTGCTGATGCTAGGGAGAGTGGAGGGCAAAAGGAAGAGGGGCCGACCAAGGGCAAGATGGATGGATGATATTCTAGAGGTGACGGACTCGTCCCTGGGGGAGCTGGGGGTGTTGACGACCGACAGGAAGCTCTGGTGTGGGCTGGTCCACAAAGTCACGAAGAGTCAGAAGCGACTAAACGAATAAACAACAACAACAATACACAAGATCAACTGTTATACATTCCTCATTGTGCTTAAAAAAAGCCTAGCCCATAGATGCTCATTTCCAGAACAATTTCCAGAGCTAGACAGAAAAAAAAAGCCCTACACTTATTTTTACTAAATACTAAAACTAATTGTAACATGTATAATGTTATATATATAAAAAACCCTACACTTATTTTTGCTAAACACTAAAACTATTTGTAACATGTACAAGGTTATATCAAATGGGCTGACGTTCCATTGAAGTAATTTCCACTTCTGTTAGGCTTTTCCAATTCCTGCACTTATTGCTCTCAGCATTCTCCCTCAAGCCACTACAGTGCCTTTCCTAATCTTCACTTGACTTACCATGGCTCTTCCATTTCTTTATTTTCATTTTGGTTTCCTATTACACATCCTTTCCCAACCTGCTAGTCTCCAGATGTGTTGACTACAAGTCCCATCAGCCCCCAGCCATGTTGTTAGGGGATATTTATTTATTTATTAAATTTATATGGACAGCTGTTCAGTAAGCAATTCTGATGAGATGATGAGAGTCATAGTCCAGCAGGTTTGGAAAGCACCAGGTTTGGAAAGCAGTTTTTATTTTGCTTTATTAAAATCTTAGTCTGTCTGGCCTAAAGGCCTTAATTGCTTTCTTGACAATTAAGATGGACTGGGGATAGTGTTTAAAAGTGAACACTCACAGAATTGAACTGCACTATCTGATAGACCTTAAGATACAGGTACTGCAGGTGGGGGTGGGGCAAGAAGGTGAATGTGATGAAATGCATGTCATGATGTCACAGTACAAGCCCTGCAACTGATATACCTGCATCCGATGTTAGAATGCGAGTACAAAAGGCCAGGAATTCCTTCATGACATCACAATACACATTCCATCATTTTCTTTTCATCGTGATTTGTAGCAGTAGCAGATACCTGGGCTCTCAGAAACTGCAAAGCACTATGAAAATTATGGAAGCCTAACAGAAGTGGAAATTACTTAAATGGAACAGCTGCCCATTTGAAATAACATTGTACATGTTACAAATAGTTTTAATATTTAGCAAAAATAAGTGCAGGGTTTTTTATATATAGAACATTGTGCATGTTACAATTAGTTTTAGTATTTAGTAAAAATAAGTGTAGGGGGTTTTTTTCTGTCTAGCTCTGGAAATTGTTCTGGAAATCAGCATCTATGGGCTAGGCTTTTTTTAAGCACAAGGAGGAAAGTATAACAGTTGATCTTGCGTTAAGCAAAGTTTGGGACAAGATGACTTCCAAGGAATCTTTAATTTCTATCCTATGATGTAAATGTCATTATTTTTAAAAGGTTTACCGTCTTTTACAAAGGGAGGACAGGTTTGCAAGTGTGAGTTCAGTATGAAGCCAAGTACACATTGCAAGTGAAGAACTGGCTGTTATTGCCATATCTTTACTTATATAATTTCACCCACTGAAAATAAGTGTTGTCTGAAACCTGGCTCTCTGTGGATCTAATGTAACAGGTTTCATACGTAAATATCACCTGAATTTGGAAAATTGTGTAGTATCTCTGTGCACACAACTATATATTTTGAAGACACTAGCATCTTCCGCATTCCATGTGGACAACATGGGAATACACCATTAGCTGGGGTTGGCAAAATAAATTCCCATATTGATTGCGCCTTCATTAGATGTGGCAATATGCACGTGCTATAGGATTAGTACGTATACCAGTACTAATCAAATGTATCTTTTTCCATTCTAGTTGCTATAAATGATAAATAATTGTACCTTTGGTGACAAGTATTACAATATCAATATTTAATTGGGGACAGTTTTGTCAATAAATAATACATTTCCACTGCCCTGGATTTTATCAGACTGTAGTTTTTCAATCCCTGTACTAAGACAGGAAAAGAAGAAGAAAAGGTTATGATCATCATTTTGACCCCATTTTCTCTCTCTCTCTCTCTTTTTCACACACACACATTCACACACATACACATACCCCACCTCTCCACACATTTATACATTTTCTGCTTGGAAAGCAGCCAAGCTGAATATAGGCACAGTGGAGGCCCAGAGAGTTGGCTATAGGCTGAATTTGCTTCTGTTGATCAGCCTGTACCATTCAATTAGCTTAGTATTATCAAAAGCCAGTACTGTTTGAGAATGTTGTTCGTTTCTGTGACAGGGGTTATCGTTAAGTGAGCACATCAAACAAACTCAATGAATGGACCTTGGCTGCTGTATGATGGCACAATTCTTTTATTTTCTAGACTGTGAAGATCTGACCTGCTTGATCTGCCTCCTTAAAAGAAAGTTTCCAGAATGTTGATATACTAGAAAATAGGGCTCCTGCATTTTCCATGGTCCAAACCAAGCAAATTCCTGATTTTGATAGCATTTGATGCTCAGTGTCAGGGAAACCTGCCAAGGGGTAGGGCCTGAAATGCCAGGTAGGCCAGAGAGCAGGGATGCCATGCAAACTGATGAGGGGCTGCCCCCACTCTCAGCTCTCTGCACAGCCGGGCGTTTCCCTGGCAAGTTCTGACAGACGAGGCCTCACCTCACCCCAGCGGGAGATCCACAACAGATTGTAAACAGGGAGACTCCACCGGTGCCTGAAGGCAGGGAGGAGAAAGGATGTCAGATATTCTGCCAAGTGAGGGCCATAGCTGTGGAGAGAGAACAGTATTTCAGCTATTCACCATGTAGGAGGAAATTTTAGGTGCTGGCACAGAGTGTTGCAGGCACGAAAAGTCCATATCCCTAATTCCCTTTTCAAATAATGCGCAGAATCAGTCTGTTGCCTTTTAACACCCTTCCCTTGCAGTGGGCTTTCAGGATTCAATATCTGGTTGTGTAATGTTTCCCTTCTTATGCACCAGTCTTACTCATTATTTTATGAGGCTCCACATGACCCTGCTGTCTGTTTACAGCACTCCTATCTTTCCCTACCACTTCTTGCATCATTTTAATTTCCAGAAATACTGATTAAGAAAGAAAAAACAGAACAGCTGCCTGAGTCCTGTGAATGGGTGGCATGAGGAGCCTCTGTGCAGAAGTGGCCGGAGATTTACTGAGCCCACAAGCCAGAATCTCACAGAGGGAAGGATAGCCTGGCCTCCCTTTGCTGCGCAGATATCCAAAGGGAGAGCAACAGGGAGGCACAATTTTCCAAGGAGATGTCAGTTGGGTAGGAAGAAACAGAGATGGTTCAAGGAAAAGGGAAGGAAGGAAAGAATTCCTAGGAAGTTGCTCAACTCAGTCACTTCCATTCTTCCAAAGTATCTACACTCACGTAAGTGGCCGCAAGCGTGTGCAGCTGATGTTCCAAATAGCGAGTAAGGTCGTACATCTGCTGGATGGACTGTCTGGTAGTCACTTGGTCCGTGCGGTTCAGTGCAGGCACCCCAGGCAGGTTCCAAAGCGTGGCGCACAGGAAGGCAAGGATCCCCCACGAATCTCCTGCAGGGAGCACACTTGTAAGGAGCTGTGGGCAGAGGGAGCACTGTGACCGGGGGAGCAAAGCCTGTGTTCCCCACCCCTGACCCATCCCACCCCGCCATTCCCTAGAGCAGCATTTCTCAACCTTGTCAACCTGAAGATGGGTGGACTTCAACTTCCAGAATTCCCATGCTGGCTGGGGAATTCTGGGAGTTGAAGTCCACCTGTCTTCAATTTGCCAAGATTGAGAAACACTGCCCTAGAGAAATCACAGGAGGAAAGGGCATGAAGCCATCTTGTTCTCTCCCACTGTATATATTTTCCCCAAACCCATTGCATAAAACATATCTACATGCGTGGCTCAGACCCTGGGAACAAATGACTCTTTTAGCTTAGAGTGATTCAGGATATTCTGATGTTGGGCTAATGGGTGGAAGAGTCCACCAGAAAAGGCTTTTGTCAAGCAATCCTTATTCCCCATCAACCCTATTTGTCCCATTCTTCTTTCATGCCAACAAAATGGCTCCACGTATTCTTGTATTTCTGCCATCTCAGCAGAAATTTTTCTTTCTTCTTTTTTTTTACAGGCAGGGTTTCCCATGGCACCAGTTAAAAGTAATCAAGGCCAATTAAGATGCAAATAGCAACTTTAGGGGATGTGTGCCTGCATGTGTAGGTTTTCAGTAGGGCCAGGGCAGGGAGAGGAAAAATCCCTAGTACTGTTTCCCTGAAACCAAGATTGCTATTTTCATTATAAAACATGTTACTTGGATTCACCTCAAGTCCAATCCAGTTTAGCCCAAAGGTTACCTAGATTGTTCTAGGATGAAAAGATTCTTACATAATGTCTTTTTTCCTTTTTTTTTTTTTTGGAAGTTCCTATTCATCTTCCCTGCCTCCACAGTGTTGGTACATTCTGGAGATTTCCAGAAAGAGAATAAAAAATCTCTCTCTGGAAATATATACAAGTATGTCAGTTTTTGACTCTTGGTGACTGCCTGGACTAGTCCCTGTAGTTTTCTTGGCAACGTTTTTTGGGGAGTGGTTTGCCACTGCCTCCTTCCTGGGGCTGAGAGTGACTGGCCCAGGGTCACCCAACTGTCTCCATGCCCAAGGCGAGGCTAGAACTCACGGTCTCCCGGTTTCTAGCCTGCTGCTTTAACCACTACAGTACACCAAATTGGCCCTTATTCTTAAGGAGAATAATGTCTCCTTAAGGATCCCAACCAAATTCCCAGTGATGTTCAGAGTTGGGGCAGAGGCCTATGTCCAGGTAGGCATAATTTTAAGTGACCTAATATTTGATAGGGTAGAACAGACTAGTCAGAGATTCTGGATTAGTGACTTGGGATCATTAATGTACATTAAACATTATCTGTTTAATAGCAAATATTTTCACAGTAAATGAACAAATTGTTAAAATACATTCAGCATATACCCCAAACTAATTTTTCTGTCAAACTTTTAATTATTTGGTTGAAACAGTGTTCTTAGTCCAGAAGAGAAACCTTATTTCCTAAGTTTATTAATACACCATGAATGTAGTGATTAAAAATAAAAACTTAGCATTTTGAGAGTGAAATTTTGGATGCTAATGGAAAAAATAAATACAGCCAAAAACTTCTAAGTAACATGAAAGGAAGACTAAGACACATTCCTAAATTTCTTTGTTAGGAATGCCACAAAAGGGGATTCTTCATTTGGCTTGCTCGGTATTCATTCATTTATTTTATTTATTATTCAAATTTTGTTACCGCCCATCTCCCCCAAAAGAGGGACTCTGGGCAGTTTCTGTTTTCCTCTGTCAGAGACATCTACAATATATCTTTATTCCCAGACCAAGGCTAGGAATATGGTTTTGCCTGTAAAGCCGCCATAAAAACCTATCGCATGACTCATGCCAATGCCTCCCACTTGGGTGATTCACCTACAAAGCACGCAGCCCGCCCTGGCCGCTTGCGCTTCATTAAAGACTATCCTGTGGCATTTTTCAGTGCGCGTCACACCCAAGCCCAGCCCAGTCTCAATAATTCCATCTTACTTCAGTACTTCCACTGTTGTTCTACCCACCAGGGACAGCGTCCACCCATTCCCTCTCCTACACAATCCAGAGGTTTCCTTTCCTTTTATATAAATTCCTTAGGAATCTGTGTCATTTTCCTTTGCAAGTTTGAAGGGGGCAGGGTTGGTGTCTCAACAGTAGGAACTTAAAGGGTATTTGTTTTTAGTCCCAGATGGATGTCTGGTATACAGTAACTCCTGCCTGATCTTGATCATTCTTTCTAAAGAGAGTGAGGGAGGCATGGGAAGGTCCTGCTTGAGAAATTCTGCTTCATCACCCAAGACATTTTGCCATTTCTGGTAAGGAAATATTCAGTGCCCCACCCTTGCCCTCATTCTGGGCAGTTCCACACAGCTACTAGACCCTCAGATACATTGTCAAAATGATCACATGATCACAATTTGGGAGCTTGGCAACTGGTTTGCATTTATGACTGTTGCAGCGTCCCATGGTCACATGATCACCATTTTCAACCTTCCCGGCTGGCTTCTGGCAAGCAAAATCAATGGGGAAACTGCATGATTCACAGTGACCATGTGGTTGCTTAACAACCACAGTGATTCGCTTTCTATCAGCCACCAAAAGCTTGCTCAACCCTATTTGAAGGGTAGTTTCAACTGCAGGTGCCAGAAAAAAGGTCATAAAGTTGGGTTGGATTTGCTTAATGTCCACTTCACTTAGCAACCACAATTCCTGTCCCAATTGTGGTTGTTAAGTGAGGACTACCAGTAGTGGCTTAGTATCTATAAGGCAGGTGGAGAATAGCAACCAGGAGCCAAGGGCAGTTTGGAGTTCTCAGACGGCTCACCCCAAGGTTCATCCTTTCGGTTGCTCAACTGCATTCATTGCCATTCATTTTGTGCCATGTTGGAGCTGGAAGTTAATTGGATGCCCTGAAAAATGGAAGCAAACTTTTGTGGTCACACAGGTTGAAAGCTATACAGGAATGGCACTAACACTGCATGTGGAAATATCCCCAACATGCTGATGGTACCTGGACTTTGAGCTGAATGTTGGTTCAACAACAGCAATGGGTTGTTGTCCTCCCCCACTGCACCTAAAGGCAGCAGGTCAGCTTAAGGGATATGGTGCAGACAGCATGGCCATATGCACCCCCTTTCTTCCATGAAGCATCTTGTCACTCTTCTCCTGCTGCCTGAGGCAGCTGCCCCATAGGCCTAATGGTAGGGCTCATCCTGCATAATAACATTTTGATCCTTTTCTATAGTGGTTGTAATCACATGATAAGAGTATTTTTATTTTTCAAGTATATTGTCAAATTCAAGATCATTCTACATTTCATACAATCTCTGCTTGGATTATATCAAATGAGGATAACACAGAGGTACCTAATAGCTGCTAAATCCAGGACCCAAATAAATAGCTAATCCAGCTCCATAAAGGATAAGGGAAAATTGTCCTGATCCTCTCAACATTTCTGTATAATCAGAAAGATCCACCCTCTGTTTAGACCAGTGTTTCTCAATCTTGGCAACTTGAAGATGTGTGGACTTTCAGGTTATGCTTCTCCAGCATTTAAGGGATGGGCAAAAAAACACTTCTTTGCATCCCTTGTAAACTCGGCTTTGCTGAATGTTGGCGGCACAGTTTCCCATCTTTTGAGACTGGAAACATGCATAACATGTAGTGTAGGCTACAGTAAGCTTAGGACCATTTAAAAGAAAATAAAAGAAAATTCCAAACTGGAAAAAACCTGGACTACCCATTTGTACGTGACACACTGCTTTCCACTTCTTGCTTGATCATATGTTCTTGCAAATTGTTAAGCATTTATACCAGCCACCAAAAGCTTGCTCAACCCTATTCCACGGGTAGTTTCAACTGCAGGTGCCATTCATTCTGAATTAGAACACTTAGTACCTGCAGACTAAATTAGGTCTGTCCTAATCACCTATAGCAAACCAGAAACTGGCAGAATCAGTATGGATGATTCATCTCCTTCACTGTGATAGCTTTTGATTGCGGGTATTTCTTCAGCCTCAGATTGTCTCCTGGTCTTCCCTTTTAGACAAATGGTATCTTTGTTCAAAATGACCCCATGATATCAACTGATTTCTACCACCACCTATGCCTACGTCTGGCCTTATTATTAATCATTACTCTTTTGCAGAAGAAAAAGGATTTCTTCGTTCCCCACATTTCCCAAAACACATTCAGTGGAAGGCAGCTTAAAGCTGTTCTTAGCTGTTCCAGATTTAGAGTAGGGTTTTCTCTCTCCTTCTGACACAACTTTGGTCATGGACACAATCCAGGACATTTCATCAATGATGTGGTCGATGACAAAGTCATGCTCAGATCTGCCCAGCTCCAACTGATGCTTTGGTTTCTGTAGCCAGGTCCTTCCCCTCTGGTCACTGGTCACTGCCCGCCAGGACCATTTTGGCTTGGGCTGCAAGAGAGGCTGGTCACCTGGTTTTCACAGAGCCATCTGCTTGTGTAGGGCTGACGAGCACCTTTCAAAGTGTTTGTTGGGTCTTATGCAGGCTCCTTATATGTCTGGGTTTAGTGCTTTTTAAGAAGAACACTGGACCTGTTTTCCCCCCAAAAAACAACTTTAGTGCTCTTTTGAAAGCATGATAGTCCAGTGCTGCAAAGGAAGTCAGTTTAAACCAGGAAAGACAGCCTGGTTTTGCCGGCTGTATGTCCCTGATTCTGACACTAATGAGTGTATTACAGGTTTTCCACTACATCTGCCATTTCACACAACTGTACTTTTTTTTTTTTACTGGTTCTATTATGTGGGAGGGGAGTGCAGTCCCATGTTGTCTATTTCCATACCCTTTTGCCTATCTGCAGGCAGCTACTGTGGTGCTACTGGCAATGGCCACTAATTGCCATCACTGCTGTTCCTTTGCAGCACTAACCAAGGACAGAGCTCACTGATTATCCATGTCTCCTTCCCATTCCACTTACCCTCCCTCACTTCTGCCCCACCACATCCTGGCAGGTGATGCTCAGTGAGAGGAGAAACAAAGCCACCACCAATTGCTTTCCTTAACTTGTCCACACTAAAAGTTAGGACGGCGCTACTTGCAAACTGCTTATTGGGGTAGAATAGGACTCAATCAGCTGTCCTGACATACTGTTCCACCGACCGAAGAATTGGAGGACTGCACTTCACATGGCCACAAGGAAGAGCCTTTAAAATAATATCGGACCCAAGTATAGCCTGATGGGTTACCCGTGGCACAGCTCAAGATCATTGGTTTAATTGCTAATGTCAATAGGAAGCTGTAGTGAATGTGTGATACTTGGGATGACCTAATAGGCCAACTGAATGCAGAACATTGTGAAATGGCATTTCTGCAATGCAATGTCACATAGTGAAACATTTCACATACACCATCAGATGCCGTCTCCAAATTCCTAACGTAATGGAGAAACTATTTTTCAAAACAGAATGCATTAGCAAGCTGACACTGTATCTCATTGTTTAAATAAAGATTATGGGTAGCTTTCTCACAACAACACATAATTGTACCCCTATTTGCCGCTGCAGCAATAATCTCTTATAGGAAGCAGGAACAAGAACACCAGCTCAAATCCAGCACCCTGAGTACTATCCGAGCTTTAGTTAACACAAGCACACACACACTCAATTATCAACAAGGGAGTGTGTGAGAAATTGGAAACAAAACTCCATTCTCTCTTCAAAGTTCACTAGCATATTGCACAACATTTCAGGTTCATTTCCTAGCATCTGCACAACACAACACAATTTCAAGGAGCAAGACAGGAAAAACCTCAGTGTGATACCTACGAGCAGAGGTTAGAGATCTGGTGCCTTTCAGATTCCCCCAGTCCACTGATACTGTTCGTGTTGGCTAGGCCTGATTAAGTTCAAAACATCTGAAGGATAACACGTTGTCTATACCTGGGTAAACTAATAGTCTGTTTCAATATAAACATGCCTCTTTTTTCACAGTAAAGTTACACTCTTACTAGATGGTTAATTAGTACTTTATGCCAGGGTTTTTCAAACTAGGGTTCCATGAGAATTTGATGGGGTTCTGTGAGGGACTAAGTTAAAAAAACATTCACTTGAATGCAGCCAATTTTCTATCATTAGAGCTTTGCCTCTTAATTAAAGTTCTGGGATTATTATTATTATTATTATTACTTTCTGTAATTAATAGATTCCAAGGCTGGAAAAAGTTTGAAAAATCCTACCTTTCACTTAAGTGATGTTTCTTCATATTTCACATCCCACCAATACTGTCTTTGTATTTCTCCTACTTTAGGTCTTAGCATCTTTTTAAACTCTGCAGTGACTGGACTCACATGATCACCTCTGAGCATTTGTTGAAAAATGCACTTGCTTATCAGAACTTTAACAAAATTAATAGTTCAAAAAAAAAACCAGAAGACAAAAACCAAACTGCATGTATTTTTCAAACATCCAGTTCAGGAAGAATTTATGATGACTATTTTATTTGGTTCATATCAGTTCTGACTGAAGGCACAAGTCAAATTTTTCTTATAAAATCAGTCTATAATAATTGACCATGAACTAAGATCCGATTAATTTCTTTTGGGAAAATATATGGAATTTCTTTGGGGGAAATAGATACACATCTATAGGGGTGTGTGCATATATATATACATGTATAGTAGAAAAGCAGATTCAAGGTTTTAGAGAGAATATCCGCAAAGAAGAAAATAGCTTGTGAAAAAGAAGAGGTTGTTTCTCCAGCCCTCATCTTCAGGAATTCAATATCAAAATGTGCCTTAAGCAAACACAGTCTTATTGGAGCGTTAGGCTGCTTTGGAAATGCCCTCATGGATTTTCAGTCCAAATATTCCTTTTCTCTTGAAGGATAACTTTGGGTGGGGTGGAAAGGGGGTGAATCCAAAACTGTAGTGCCTGAGGTTGATTTGCTGCCACTGATGAGTCACCAGAGAACTCCTTTTTCTGATGCCTGGAGCATTTTTGCACTTTTAAAAACTCTTCCTTTTCTAAAAGGATGGTGATGTTAAATGCATGAAGACTTATACAGAGAAGGAGAAGGAGAAAGAGAAGGGAGAAGGAATAATAATAATAATAATAATAATAATAATAATAGGGGAAGCAGCCACCTGAATCACATGGGGTTGAGCAACAACGATAGTTCAACCACTATTTGATTTACAAGGATGTATGTATGGCCACCCACATTAAAGGGCTTTCCTCCAGGCCTGGGAGTGGCAAAAAAGGATGCTGTCTGGCATGCGTTGCACAGTCCTCATTGCTTAGCCCTGTTCCCTGTTCTGCTTTAGTTACTTAGCCAGGGAGGGGTGCTATTTTAGAGATTAATGCAGGACAAGTTAAAGAAAGTAGTTGATGGACCCCCTGGCTTTTGTCCCCCACCAAAGATCAACCCTAACCGAAAGGGAAAAGCCATCCCCCATCACTCTCCTTAACATAGGATGTAGCTGAGGCTGAGGAGGCGGCAATAAGAGCCTGTCTCTAGGCCAGTGTTTCTCAACCTTGGCAGCTTGAAGATGTGTGGACTTCAACTCCCAGAATTCCCCAGTCAGCAAAGCCTAGGCCTAGGCCATTCCCCACTGCTTTCCAACCACCCACAGGTTGAAGGAAAAGTCTGAGCACTGGAAGGCACAAGTTCTATATTCCTGAGACAGAAATACCATGAATCCATATACAGAATGTACACTCAGGAGTAGGAGGAAATCTAAATAAGTATAAGTGCAGGTACAAAACCAGGAGTTCTAATGGTAAGTTAGACACCTGTCATTAATTTCTAATTAGACACCTGTCATTAATTTCTGCAACTTACAAAACAAAAACATTTTCAATAGATATTTTTCCACTGTGGTACTTTAGCAAGGATTCCATTTCTGTTCATAATACAAGTATGTTGACCTTTTCTTCCATGAAAGAACCATGATCCTGGAGTATAAATACTCTTGCAACATAAATTTTTCCTGTATTTGACGGTTTCTGTATCATTATCTGATATAGAATGTATAGAATTTTACAACTATATTTTTATAATATAGTTAAATAATTTAGATGAACATTTCAAGATCTTTTGCATGTTATTTATTATAATGTTTCAAAACTTCCAAACTGGAGGTGCATTTGTTATGTAATTTCCTTTTTTTTTTTTTTGCTAATAATACTTCAGTAAAAAAATGTTGCTTTACTAATGTTTAAATGACTAATTAAATAATAAGATTTCTAAAATATTTTTCTGGAATTTCCAAGCAATTTTTCTCTGAGTCTCATTCATGCTTTATTTTCTTGTTTTCAAATGTTGGGAAACTGTTCCTTTGAGTATTTTGTATACAGTATGTGCTAATGGTATGAACTACTGAGCCATTTCTGTATAATAATTGCAAAAAGTATAACTGTTGCACCTAAATAACCATAATTATTTCGTTCTGTGGAATCAACTTAATCTTTAGCCATCCAGCTAAAATAGATTTTAGAGCACAGGAACATTTAATACACTAAACATTTCCCCCTTTTCCCAAGATAGAATGAGCCAAGAAATAGAGAGGTCAGGCTCCATGTAGATGCTGTCATACGTTTGGCGAGCGTATGTGGTGTGCTACCGGTATTCATTAGCTAGCCCAGGTCTGTTTTAGATAAACAGATTCCAAAGTCAAATTTTAGAAAGGGGGAGGGGGTGGAAGAGGCCTAGCCCATAAGGAGCAAAATGAAGGGTTAATAGAAAGTAGTTGAAAGTTAGATGAAATTAGTATAGAAATAGTTTTGTATAACACCGCTCCCCCACCCACGCCGTAAAATGAGTTAAACCTGCTTGATCTTTCCTTTCCCCTCACTTTAATGTCTTCTTGGCTTTCGGAAATATATCCTGATTGTGAAGGTGGGAACAATTAGTGATAAAGGTTGGAAGTCTTGGATTGCAATGCCCATATAACTGTGGGCCAGATGTTAAGTCAACCTCAGCTGCAGATTTCCTAGCCTGCTCTACACTGGCAAAGGACGGATGCCAAAGACCAAGTTGTAACTGAGGTGTGCTTTGCAAGGAAGAAAACTTGCACTTGATTTTTCTGGCATTTTGTTGTTGTTGTTGTTGCTGAGAAATGAGCCGTTACATACAGCTTTTAAGAAGCAACACGCCCCTTTGCAAACATGTTGCAGAAGTAAAACAGTTTCCTCAAACATACCAATGCTCTCTGGGAAACGCTACACCCCCCAAAATGCCATTGCATCTGTAATAAAGCAGGAAAGGTGTGTTTTGGTTTGCTTAGCAACCTGAAATCACAAACCATCAAACAGTAACTGTTTGTGATTATCAGTAAGATTTGCCAGGGAAGCCCACACTGAATGTCTGTAAATTTGGCAGTTCAGAGGATCCCATGATTGCATCTGCTCACACTTTAATTAAAAGCTGCATCCACTGAGCTGGTATTAAAAGCAACATCTGCAGAACTATGGGACTTAATGAGAAATAAAATGTTGATTGTAACGATTTTTTAAAAAATGATAAGGTTTCCGGTCAAGAAGTAGACATGCGGTTTTTTATCTTCAAGAAGATGCCATAGCCAGAGAACCCTTATAGTTATATTTGTGTTTATATTTATCCATCTGTAGCCCAGGATATCATATACAATCCCATATCATTTTATCACCAGCCGAAGGATGTAGACTATATTAATTGTTTATCCCCTCACACATTTGTTTTCTCTGAATTAGATATGAAGATTGCATTAAATGCAGAACTGACTAAGAGTCCAAATTCATGCTAGCTGAACCAAATTCATGAGTGCAAAGGAATTACTGTCATGTTTCTATCTGGATGTATGAGTAAAATCCAGAGTCTATGATCTTGATTAAGTTTGCCATTGTTTCTTCCATTGGATTAAACTCCTGCCCATCTTTCATTATTCTTGAGTCTAAGAAAACAGAATTGTCCACCACTTCTACTTTTTCATAGTCAACTGTACATTCTGCTGCCAATGTACATGCTGGCTGCCAATACCTTATCTTCTAAAATTAACCATTGGCCCCAATTTGCTTTCCTGATGAGATTTTTAAAGCCTTCTATAATTTTAGTTAATAAAGTAGTACTGCCTGTAGTAGATAGTGGTGACAGCCGAATTTTGAACTATGGCTATAACAAAGTATTTTCTAATAAATTTATAATTTTGTGTTTTTAAATGCTTTATGTAGTCTCTATTAATTTATTTGTTAAACTGTTTTATCTTATATCTGTCAATCCTCCCAGGTAAACCAGACAGGAAACACGAGATGAGCTAGTTCCACTTTATTGTAAGGCTACATTAACAGAATCTTGCAAGTCTGAAGTACAAATCTCCCACCCTCCCTGTTTACCGCCTGAGTAATTAGGGCGGGCCCTTCCAAAGTTTCTTTTCTTGGTCGTTACTCTGTTGAGGTCTCCTTTCTCTTTTATCTGATCATTCTCTAGGTGGCATCTCCCCCCCCTTCAAAGGTCACCCTTACATTCCATCACAATATCAAACTTTTAGTTATATTTGTACTTTGCTACTTGGGTCTTTTGGCTGTAAATAAAAATTAGTAGTCGTAGTAGTAGTACCACCTGCATATATCACCTGTTGGTGCTTCAACCTCCACATCTGATTCCAGCTGTCATCTCTGCCAATACTGCCATTCCATTAACATATTCGTATCAATTAAACAGATGTGGGGTCAACATGCATCTTTATCTCGCTCTCTTCCCTATTCTGAACTCTGTTTCCTAAGATTCAGTTTTTACAATTGTTTCTTGTTCATTGTAAAGATTACTAAAAAGAATAATCAGGTATTTTGGCATGCCCAGTTAACCTCAGTATGTTCCATATGATCTAGATCTAAACTGTCAAAGGTGTTGCTATAATCAATAAAGCAAAGATAAACTTCCTTCTTAACTTGCTTGCTCCAATATCTGTTGTAGGTTAGTAACTGATAACCCATAGCCCTCTGATCTGCCTTTTCTGAAACTTGCCTGTTCATTTGGTATTTCTCTTTCCATGTACATTTCTATGTAAGATCTTAAGTAAAGCTTTACTTGCAGTAGTAATCTGCATGTTCTTGAATTGCTATACTTCAGTATATACACACACACGCACACACATTTTTCAATCACCCAATCTTCTTTGATATTTGTTGACATAAAACTGTTAGCCTTTTAACTGTCTCATCTCCTTCAGCTTTAAACCATGTAGTGGGTATTTCATTCGCGCCTGGGACTTCCTTATTTTATAGCTGCTCTATTGCCTCCCATACCTCCCGTTTTAGTGGAATTGGTCCTTGAACAGCTTCTGTCTCTATTAATTCCTGTCATTCTAAAGCCGATTTGTATATGGTTTCAGTGTACTCTTTCTTTAAGCTAATTTGCCGCCATTAACTTTCTTCCAGGCTTCCTCAACCAGTTCTGTGCTGTATCTATGCTGTTTCACTGATCTTATTTCTCATTTCCCTTTTCTTGTTATTAGTAGTATTTATAACCAATCTTCCATTGGCCCCATTTTTGTCTTTGTATCCCATAGCACATGCTTTGGTATTCACGGAGGAGAGAGTGAATGGAGAGAGAATTGCTCTAATAGACGGGATTCAGAAAGATCTATGAAGAGAGTACGTGCTAAAAAGTGGGGGGGAAAGTTAAACAGAAAACAGCTTAATTGAATGTACAGGATTAAAATAATAATGAAAACTTTCCCACCATTGCTGTCAGCATCTTCATCTTTTGCTGCTTTCCTGTTTCCCATTTCATAGCTCTCTCTGCACTCTTTATCTTGTAGTTTCCATGTACTTTCTTTTTTCCAGTACAGGTCTCTTTAATCTATCATGTCTTGATCTTCTTTTCCCACTATAATGCAAATCCTTCATACCTGATCTCTCAGTACCCCTTATTCCTGGAATTTTATGTACTTTTCTTTCCTTATTTCTCCATTTCTTTCCACCTGATTTTAGTAACCACAACAAAGACGTCTTTCATTACAAGACATTCATACAATGAAGGAATTTTACTGTGCAACCCCACAAATCCACAGTGTGTAGTAGGGCTCCCTTCAGATAATGTGTGTATATTGTAGCATACAGCCTGACTTTGAACCTCAGGAAAGGAAAATCCATGGAGGGAGTCTACGGTTCTATTAGATGATGGGAACATTGCAGGAGTTATTTAAACAAGGATCTACTTCCAGTCATATAGAGTAGGATGATGGGTCTGTTTATAATGACAGAAGGGCCATGTGGGTAAGGACTGCTGACCTCTCTGCAACCTTTCACTCCAAGTACTTTGGTCCAAGCTGAGCATAGTTCCGGTATCAGGGCTTGCTTGAGAAGAAAAGCATGGGCAAAGGGATGGGAATAGGGAGAAAGAGAGGTGAGGAAGTAAGCAACAAGTGGGAGAAGGGCTCTGCATCCCTCACCCATGTGCCCCTCTATCTAATGAAAATCCCTTTCTGTTCTCTGGGCATTTAAGATGATCCTCAGGCATTCCTTTCAGAAGGACAGAAAGAGTCACATGGAATAGTCACTTGGAATTCTTCAATGGGTGGAGGGAGGGAACAACTAGGGAGGAGGCACAACAGCCTAGATTAACTTCTTCTTATATAGGGCAGAGGGTAACTGGAAGGAGGGATCCTTGTCTGATCAGGCCTGTCAGTGGCAGCCTGAACTGTACTGGTATGGAAACTGACTTATGCGTACATGTTAATAAAATGAACATCTGGAACCCATCATGGTGGCAGCCATGATCAAACTCAATCTCTCTTACCTCTAAAATCCAGGCCCCTGCCACAGAGCTGCAGAAGAAACCACTTAGTGGTGGATGGGAGTGAGAGGTGTGTGATACACAGAGCAGCAGTCATGGGCTTATAAACATCCATACCACTGTGTTCAGTGCTATTTAAATGTGATTAAATACCCATCGGATCTGAAAAATGGCCCAATACTCCTCTTTCTAATTGTTCAGCAGGTTCTAGAAGTTCAGACTGTAATTTCTACTTTATTTCTTTTGCACCATTTCATGATTAAATACTCATCAGATCTGAAAAATGGCCCAATGCTCTCTCTAATTGTTCAACAGGCTCTAAAAGTTCAGACTGTAATTTCTACTTTATGTCTTTTGCACTATTTCCATTCCCACCACCCTTTTGCTAAGGCAGTGGGAAAGCAGAAACATCAACAATTACACAGAACCAACATGAAGTTCCAGAAACCTTATTTACACCCCCCGCACAAAAATTATAATTCAGTATAATATCTTGAGATTTCTGGGATGCCACATTGTGTTTTAGTCTTGCTTTTGCTTAATTTATTTCTATTTATTTATTAAAAATATTAATACTATTTTATAACAAATATTATAATTTTATTTATTAAAATTAACTTGTGTCAGGCAATTGGCAATGGATGCAGAATTGCATGCAAATGAAATGACATACGGACTCACAAACAGGTTTTATTTTCTCTGTCCAGAAGAGGTGACAATTCTGATAATAACCAAAGCACAGGAATCCTACATCTGGAGCTTCTTGCTTTCCTGGGGTTTCAATGATCCAGTTCCAAAGGGTTGTGCTGGTCCTACACATCAGTGGCCCCAATTTTATATGGAGCTCCTGAGCAAGAAAATGACCTCATTGCCTCATCCTACAGGGTGTGCTGAACAGGTTGTAAGCTATTGCTGAGAAATAACAGGGTAAGCAAATGGGCATCTCTATATGACTTTTATTTTTATTTTTTTCTGAGGGAGAACAGTCATGTATTCCTTTGCCCCAGTAGTCTTTGGTATAAATTGAAATCTCTGCACTTTCATATAATCTATCTTAATTAAGCCCTGTCTAACATCCAAACTATTTTAAAGAGTATTAGAAACTGCAGAAGGGGAGGTTTTTTTCCCTAATAACCAGCAACATATTTCCTCCTTCCTTTTTTCTTGCTTTGCTCAAGATTCAGCCTGAAAAAGAGACCCAGTGAACTCCAATGTTTGGTCATGACCATGGGATATTTTAGACAGGTCTAATCAAGATTTGCTTTGATTGCTAATCAAGATAATGCTCTATTGTTACATCAAGAGGATCTTTTCCCTAATGGTTTAGCATGAATACCTGCCATTTCCATCTGAACCTTTACTGTGCTCTCTTGTTTATGGGACAACTAGTGGTGAATAAACTACCAATGCGAGGAAACTGGAAAGAGATTGCAAAAAAGACTTATGTTGTTAAGCTGACTGGCACACCATATGAACAAATTGTAGATAATCCTTTGTTTTGTTACCACTATCCATATGCATGGCCATTTACACAGAATCAAAGCATAAGTCACAATGAAATATATTTGCACCAACTTCATATACTTCTGCCACCAAATGTTTCACTGCACATAAGTTTTGCAAGGTGCCAGGTAGATTAAAAAGAAGCTATTTAAATCAAGGAAAGTAATTTGTCCTCTGTTTTGCAGTGGTCAGATCCCATTCTGTGGGCACTGCACTTTAAAAAGCATTCAGATAAACCTGAACAAGAGCAAAGAAAGGCAAGGAGGATGATCAGGGACTGGAGACTATCTTATGGGGACTGCAAGAATGGGCTATATTTAGTCTTCAGGAAAGACAATTGAAGGTTGTCAATGACAGTTGTCAAGGATGTTACACAGAAGTTGATTATGGCATGTTCTCTGTCACCCAATGGTGTAGAGCACAGGATAACAGTCTAAGTTAGAGAAAGGCAGATTTTGGCTGGGCGTTAGGAAAAACTTCCTAATGGTACGAACATTTTAACAGTGCAACTAATTCCCTAGAGACCTGCACTTTGCCAGATGGTTGCAGTAGAGGCATTTATCAGGGATGCATTAATCTGGATTGCTAAACTGAACAAGGGTTGGACTTGATATCTAAATGGATCCTTCCAACCCTATAATTCTATTAAAATGCGCTTACGTAGAAATAGCATTTTAGCCCCACATAAATTACATTTACCTTTCCTGACAATATCTTTAGTCCTCTAGCATGATTTGGGCACAAAGAAATTTAACAGGAACAACTATTTCTCTGCTCCTCCCCTCTCCCCCATCACTTATATTTCTGCCAGGAAAAACACCTCTTTATTTGACTGGCTAAGAAAACAGGAGTCCTTGCCGTTGTGGTTATCATGCAACACCACCCTTACTGGGCTAAGGGCCCTAGTGTTGGAGAAACCAATCAGGGAGGATGTGCCAATAGGCCGGGGCAACATTCTATAGAGCCTTCCATGCTCACACCGAACCATGGCACAAACACGCCCTGCAACCTCTCTCTTCTGCCATGTCCCGAGCAAGTTGCCTTCATCTTGCCCCAAGCAGTTCTTCCCTCCTTTCACTGCTACTCAAGGGCAGCCTCAAGGTGTGCAAACTCTGCTAAGCCTCCTCACCACCTGCCTTGAAGGGAAATCAGGTGCTTGGCATTGACTGGGAAGAGAAGCAACAGAGACAGGCAGCAGCTACTGTAAGTTCACACCTGCCTAATTTTAGCAGACTCAAGAATGGCTGATGAGCACTTCAGTTCAGCTGCAGGGAAAGGCCCGGTGGATTGTGCTGCTTACTGCAAGAATATCTTTATTTGGGAATAACCAGTCCCTCTCTCTCAGCCCAACTCACCTCACAGGGTTGTTGTGGGGAAAATAGGAGGAGGAAGGAGTATTAGGTATGTTTGCCGCCTTGAGTTATTGATAAAAAAAATAATAATAAAGGGGAGGTAAAAAAAAATTTAAAAAATTATTTGGGAGCAAATATGCAGTAGGATATCCCTCCAAGTACACATCCACTGCGTTGTGCCAGAATACATGCAGCTTTGTTAGGCAGCTCGATTCGCTGAATAATCTTAACTGAGGCTTATGGTGGACAGTATTATCTGTACGCTGATCTTCCCTGTGGCGTTCCTTCTCGGGTCTCTCTCTGGCCGCTCACTCGTGCCAATTTCTGCCACGCAGCCGGGAGGAACGCAACAGGACCCCAAAACAGATGGCAACGTTGGGAGCCGCTATTGGCTCGGAAAGCGCTGAGGTCACAAGCCCTGGGCCTTAAATAGGAGATCTGGCGGGTGCGGAGCGGCTGGGCGGGGAGTATCGCAATTCCGCGAGCGGCTGGAGGGGGAGCTGCGAGGGGGAGCTCGCCTTTCCTCTCTTCGCCGCGGAGTTCGGCTCGCCTTGCCAGCTGCCGTCCTCAGGAAGAGAGCGCGTCCAGCTGGCAAGGCTGGATCGGAAGCAGGCGAGGGACAGGGATCGGGGCGACGGGGTTTGCTTCTTCGTCTCCTTCTTCTCGCCATTTCATCATTTCCCGACGCTCTTCTCCTATCCAGCCATCTCCTCGACTTCCCCGCCGCGGCTCCCCTGCCGCTGCTGGCCTGCTCCCACCCCACGCGCGGAGCCTTCGGCTGACCCCTTCCCGCCGGCTTGGCTGGGGGGCGGAGCGAAGCTGGCCCTGGTTCAGCGGAGGAAACCGGCAGCCCATTAAAGCAGGTGTCACATGTTCCTTCACCTGGGTCACTTGGCATGTGCAGGCTGCAGAGTTTCCCTTTAAGAGCCTAACCTGGAGAGTACTGAGCTGTGGTTCCCATCGCATTTCTGGGTTCCTGCCCCCCCCCACAAACATAGTGGGGCCCAAGCAGGTCTAGTATGTGGGAATGTTTATATTCCCACCCACTTTTCTTCCACCATACCGCAGCATAATAGACTTGTGCAGACGCTTGTGAGTTTTTTTCCCAACCCCTCCCCCCCACAAACACACATTATAATCATCTATAACTATTGTTCCCCAGCCACACACCTCTTGACCTGAAGATCAAACCTGCAAAATTGAAAGGGGCTGCAGATGCCAAACCAAAAAGAAAGACGTGAGTCATTGGAATGAGCAAATCAAATCCCCAGCCAAAATGGGCTGCTTTTGATGGATCCCTACACAGAATAATAGTTGAAGTCATGGCAATTCCCACATGCTGGGTCACAAGGTGTTGGGGGGGGTGGAATATTTTTAGGAAGTCATCAGTCTGCCAGGACTTACACTATAGCACAAGAAGTTGGAATCAATGGGGGAGTGATGAACAAAGCCCAGATTTGGAGGGGGGCTCCCCCCTTAGCATTTGGATAGCAGCAGGATGCCTGATTTCACCTCCACCAAATTGGCAAACCAAAAGCTGCAAATTCTCAGAACACCAGCAAGGGAACACCTCCCGCTGTGAACATTTCAAAAGGCTACAAGCTGACAACCAGCACAGACAAAAGCAGCTATAAACTGGAAGTGGGAGTTGTGAATCATAAAACAGCCCAGGCGCTAAAGAGGAACAACTGTGCAGCCAAAACAAATATGCCATATCAGAGTTGGCTAGAATGGACATTCATAAAAATGCCTGTGTGCTGTTACGAATATGTTAACACTGGAACATTCCAGAACAGAAGAATTCCATAATGTTACTTATAAAAATACCCTAACACCATGGAGACGCTTTGGTATTTAATGCTGCCTAGTAGCCCGTGGAAATACCCAGAATGGGGCTCTTTACAGATTCTGTGTTTTTGCAAAAACGCTCTAGTTCTGGATGGCTGCTTTCAAACTCAAAGAATATCTTCCTCTAAGAGAGGTTCTATGAACATCACCCAGGCAAAAAAGGCAAAGTCAAGATGTCCCAACACCATCCTTATCCTGCTAATTTTAGAAAATATTTAATTTGTAAAATTAAGGGAAGTCATGCCAGTTACTGGGATGGTTTCCCATCTATTTTGCCCCGTAAGGAACTACTGTAGGGGGAATTAGAGTGTTTTTTTAAAGGATATTGCTGCTGATGTGATAGTCACTTTCTTTCCCAGACTACAAAATGACTACAGAAAGGGACTGCAGTCATTTGATGGATCAATATTCATAACATTTTAGAATTCTCTTTCCCGAAACCAATGGACCAAGCTATTGTGAAATATAGTTATGAAAAGAACAGGCCATAGTAGACAACAAAGCACAAAATTCATATGGGAATGTGGACATCAGAGCTGTTATCTTCTACCATATAAGTTTTTGAGCAGAAGATAACACAGGATCCCATTTCTAGAGTCAGTTCAAAATGCCAATTTTGACCTTTAAAACCTGGAGACCAAAGAAGATAAAGCATCTAAAGCATCTATTGTCTCCACATGCATATGAAAAATTTCATCTAAGGACTGTAACTAACATATTGAATCATTGGGCCATCTCTCTGATGGAGACCCAATCTTTAGAAAGACTTGTATTTGCAGAGAATAATATTGGGAACATCTTTATCATTGGTTAACAAACTTAAAATTATAGGTTGATGATTACTATCTGCTCTGAAGCCAACATTAAATAATCTGACCAAGGGAAATAAACTAGTCAATGTTAAACAATAGTCTATCACACTTACTCCCCACCCACAAATAAATGTGAATTCAGCAGGATGATCATGTATAGGTAGTCCTTGACTTACAACCATTCGTTAGCATCCGTCTGAAGTTACAACAGGGCTGAAAAAAGTGATTTACAACCGGTCCTTGCACTTAACAACAGTCGCAGAGTCCCTGCAGTCACATGATCAAAATTTGGGTGCTTGGCAACTGGCATGTATTTATGACGGCTGCAGCATCCTGGAATCATGTGATCACCATTTGCAACCTTCCCAGCTGGCTTCTGACAAGCAAAGTCAATGGGGAACTGTGTGATTCACTAACAACTGTGTGGTTCACTTAATGACTGCCACAAAAAAAGTCATAAAATCAGGTGCGGTCACATGATGCCTCACTTAACAACTGCACCACTTAATGACTAATTTTCTGGTCCCTATTGTGGTTGTAAGTCAAGGACTGCCTGTACCATTGTACCATTTAAATTTATTAAATTTAACTCATTACAAAGTCTTTTTAGTAACAAATCAATGAGTTGTGGTTTTAAGTGTATTATGCAATATTTATTAAATATCTTATTTGTTAAACTGTTTTATCTAATGCCAAGTTCAGATTATATTTGTAACTTGTTTTTGGGCCTTTTGGCCATAAATAAAATTGAATTTAAAACTGAATTTACTCTGATCATTCATTCATTTCTTGTTTTAGTACCAGGAAAAAAAACCTGTTTATTTAACTGATGTGTTTTATCTTGGCAGAGTTTCTATTTTCACACTGCTACTGCTGATTTTACTAGTTTAGGTATATGCCAATTTTACAGTAGTGTAGTACATAACACTGCTGTGGCGTTCTTGGTGCTCTCTGAACTTGGTTGTTTGCTTGCAGACATTTCATTATCCAACTAGATAACATCATCACTGTGAATGAGAGTGGGGTTTGCTGCCTGTTTATAGGAAAAGGAAACTACACCCCCACCAAAACTGGCAGGGCAAGCTATTGCATGCAAACAGGCAGCAAACCCCACACTTGCTCACACTGATGATGTTACCTAGTCGGGTAATGAAACGTCTGCAAGCAAACAACAAACTCAGAGAGCACCAGAACTCCATAGTTCAACCCTGAGCTACAGATACTCTCTTCTATTGGAACATACACTTCTGTGGTTCTGGCCAATGTTTAGCTACTGTGTAGGTATGGGATTTAAAAGGATGCATGAAAGATAGCACGGGGCAATTTCAGATGAACAGATGCAAGCATTATCATTCAGAAGACATTATGCAGCCATTCTTTCCATCAAAAGAATTTTGGAAGAAGCAATGGAAAAAAGAGTTACAAATGAAAGACTTCCATAAAATTATGAGAATAAGGCAGAAAAATGGGATGTTCAAGTCATTGTCTGGAAACACTCATGGTGCGCAAGATTCCCTACTATGCTGTAAACTTACTGGGAGGTCACTGAAAAAGGTTAAGAACAAAGATCCTCTGCACAGGGGATGAAGACTAAGGGGAGAAAGCCTAACAGACAGGACAGAAAACAGAAGTACTCCGTTGACTGCTGAAGCGCCTCCTTCCTCTACTTCCATTTCAAACCAGCTCAGGTGATATGTTCAATATGTAAATCTCAACATGTGAGAAGCGATGAGCAATCCCTTCCCTCTCTCAGATGTGCAGAGATATCTGAACACATGACTGTCCATGGGTGCAATACAACTGTCATCTCAGAGCCTCTGTGTCCATACAGAGGCTTCCACTGACTGGCACTTCCTACCATGAGGGCTTCAGCTAATAGGGAAACCTTCTGATGTACCCCAAAGCTCTAGATGCAAGCAATTGTACCCACAGAGACTGACCCTTCAATGCAAGAAATAGCAGGAGCTAGAGAGGGGCAGCACCCCTCACTGTTTCTCTCAGACTGAGATTTACACACACAGGCATTACTTGAACAGCCGCCAGTTGCTCTAAGTACTATGAACTTTAAAAATTGATATGCCTTTACCTTCTTCCCTCATATTCCTTTTTAGGACCTGCCTGTTTAGCTTATCTATCAACAGTAAAGGAACTAGCAGTCCAGAAATACACCACAGACTAACACTTGGTAGGATAGCAATAAAGGCCTTGGAAAAAATACTTAGATCCCATGATACGTTTATAACTACAAAGATCAGAATCATGCAGGCAATGGTTTCCCCTGTGATATTCTATGGAAATAAAAGTTGGATTTTGAAGAAACAGGATAGAAAGAATATTGACACTTTTGAACTTTGGTGATGGAGAAGACTTGAGAATACCATGGACAGCTAAGAAAACAAGCCAATGGATCATCAATCCAGAGTTCTCACTCAAGGCACAAACAAGGTGCAAGTTGCCATATTTCGGACACATTATGCAAAGACCTAGCTCTCTGGAGAAGTCTGTTGTGCTGAGAGAGATAGAAAGAAAGAGAAGAAAGGCATGAGCAGCAGCAAAGGGAATGGACTCAGTAAGACTGGGATTGATGCACTATTGAAAGGTCTGAAAAACCTGGCTTGAGGACAGACCATCCTGGAGAAGGCCTAACTTGACGACACTTAATCATCATAATCAGGTTTGGTTAAGATAGCAAATTTAAGAGTATACATGTACACATTAAAGCTTAGTCCTTGACTTTAAAAGGTTGACATTTTGCTGCACGGGGATGATTTTGCTCCCTGCATGGGCAGTATTTTATAACCTAAACAAAAAGCCTTCAGGCCAAAGTGGAGTGCAAGATGAAGTCAGTAAGGCACGTGGCATAAAAACTTTCTGGGTGTGAAGACATTGACAAAGAAAGGCAAGACTTCTATCAGTCAGACATTTACTTTTGGTCTCCCAAAGAATAAATAATGTAGCAGAACCTTATTCCTGGATTTTGGTGAGACTGTGAGAAATCTGTAGATTCTTCCTCTATGCCTGAAGGTCTGAAACTGCACTGAGCCCATCTTTTTTTGCAGTTGTGCTTCACCAGCCTGGGCTTGGTTTCCCAGCACGGCAGGCATTGTGACTGGACTCTGCCAGGCAGCTCCAAGCTCAGTCTGAAACAGCTTTTCTTTGCTCTGAAGCAAGTTGGGAAACTATGTGCTTTGCTGCCTTACTGGGCAGTATAGGGTTAATGGCCGCTTTAAGTAATTGCCTAATAATGCTGTACTGTAATAAAGAAAACGGACTGCCTCTAGCACTGTGGATGGCCTGTATCCATGCCACCTCCCTGCAAACCAGCCTCACCCCAATTTGCTGACCTTTTCCAGTTCAGGGCTCCCCATAAAAATAGTCCTGACTCCATTCTGTGATTCCACCCTCATCCTGCTATTCTAATCCTCAGCTCTCTGTAAATAGCTCTGCTTATGCCCGTGATTCCTGCAAACCTGTCCCTGGGATTACAGATGCAAATAACTCAGCTTCACCCCCTGTTTCTCATCTATAGGCCAGCAACCAGCAATGTCAGTTCTAATATCCCAGAACAGCACTGCCCACAGTTCCAGTATTTTAGCAACAGCAGACCTGCTGTTTCTAGATTCTAGAATTCTGCCAATATTTTCCAGCCTGACATGTCTTGCAGCCTCCTATTTTCTCTTTGATTTTAGGGACCATGAACAAGCAGGAGTAATTTAAAAATTTGGAACCTGATCTTGCTTTATTATTTCAAAATGAAACCTGTCAGAAAGAATTGCTTTCTTTTGGGGAATCTCACTTCACTGATGCACGTGTTGTCCAGTTCCTGAGGATGAAAGAAGGGTATTGAAATATGACTCTGCATGTGTTCAGGTCTCCTTTTCCCACTCTGCTATGCCACCACAGACTGACTACAAAACAAAGCCACGCATTCCGGGCCACGGAACGGATCACGCCTACTGGCTGGATGGCAAGCAGCACCTGCTCTTTTTAAAAACACCTAAACCACATTTATGAATGTGCATCTGTTTTTAAAAATTGGTATTTGAAGGAGAAAATTGATGTGAGATAGCAAAGAAGGGGTCAGTGATTTGTGATATCTAAGTGTAAACATCTGCTTTCTTTGATTGCAGGAAATGACATAGTTTGTCATTATAAAGCAGGGAAGGTGATATCTTTTTCTGCCAATGGAGGAGTTTGCAAGAGTTGAGATATAAATTTGCCATTAGCACAATGGAAAGGTGTATCTATGCCAAAATGTTCTGCAGCCAGCATTTCAACAAACTTCGGGGTGGGGGGGAGCACGGCTCATTCACTCAAGGGTTTTGATTTCTCATCACTGCACCATGGGTCACTGGTGTGCATAACAAGAGTCTACTGATGCGACTTTTCCAGTTGTTGGAGGATGCATTGAGGTGGCCTGGAGACAAAAGAAGGAAAGCGGCTTGTACCCCAAGTGAGCCTTGGGCGAAGGGCCCCTCCTTGCAACTGCCTGGGTGAGCCTCTGCATAAACAGGAATGGCGGGAAGAAGAGAGGGGGAGGGGGAGGGGCAACAGAGATTGTGCCTGGTTAAGCCCTGGGATAGATTGACCCTGACAGATGTTTACAGTGGTGCTGAAGAAGGGGGGTTATTACAGAGCCGCAGACTAAACAGACCTTTGTGCAGGGAGGGGGCGATATCACCCCCTGCCCCCCAGTTCTACCAAACCTACATCTGAAAAGAGGGGATGGAGGTGGCAGTTCCAGAGTATGCTCCCAGATCCCATGGCAGGGTGGGAGCCACCTGGGAAGGCGGGAAGCTTGTGGGAAAAGACGCCCACGGCTGCCCCAGTATTTTATCCCAGACTGTTTCCAAGATCAAGCAGCTCTTGAGGAGTGGGATTCTGAAGTGGTGAGCTTTGGGGTAAGAGATGTCCTGTGAATGGGCAGAAGGCAGCACAACTTGGGGGGAGAGGCTGACTAGAGGGAATTCCTTGTGGGGAAGGGAGGGAGCCAGGGTGAAACAATGTTCCATTTGGACTCAGAAAACCAAGGAAGTGCCTGACGTCAAAACCTTTATGAAACAGAGGGAAAGGTCATGTCTGGTGGCAGAACATTTCCATCCAGCAAACATCTTTTTTGGCATGTTTTGGTCTGCCATGCATGTCTATGGGGTGGAATAATGTGGGATGGTGGAGGAATTCCCATCATTTCCCAGAACTAAGAGCTCCCAGGATCATGGTTCCTGCCAGCAACTGTCTGTCATCCTAATTCACTAATCCAGATCCAGTGGAAGTATTTCAACCCTCCGTTCAAGGCCAGGGTGCCGTTTTAGACCACCACTGTGTTAACATTCCCCTTACCCATTCAAGGCCTAGAAGCAAGCAAAGATAATTTGCTCACATCCATTTTAGCAAAATTGCATTTGAAAATTTGGGAGGAAAGAAAACATGCCCTCACTTAATCTGTATTTACTTTTATATTTATACACTATCCATTTTGGCTCTCTGTTCAACCCTCCACAGTAGGCTTGTCAGCAGCTTGCCTTCAAAGCACCCTCTGCTCCAAATCAATTGCCAACCAGGGTTCGCTTCTTGAATGGAGTCTCTGACTGCTGGTTGCTGAAGTCAACAACTAGGTTCATATCTCCAGCCATGGTTAATCAAGGATTTTTGAATACTCCACAATCAGCTGGATGCACACAACATACTAAGCCGTAGTCCACAGCTTACTGTGCACAATGACTAAGTTCACACAACCAGCCAAAGCCAAATCAGTGACAAATGTTATGTGAACTAGACCACAGAGTGAGAGAGGCACTGGGACCTTTGGACTTTCCAAAAATGTAAAGGTGGCTGGTGTTGGGAACAAAATGCTTGACTATATAGATCTTTTATATGATACAGCAGGGCCATTCCTATGTTCTGAAAAGGGAATTTTCCCCACTTCTGTGTGATGGCCCTTCATGTACTCTGAGTGTTATTGTGCCCTTCCTTCATCTTCTCTTCTTTGGGTTAAGCATATTTAGTTCCTTGAACCTTTCCTCACAGGACTTCTTCTACATACTTCTGACAATCATCATCGACTCCCTGTATGTCCATATCCATTCTTAGGAGCACCTTTACATTAATAAACAAAAACTCAAGCTTGCCTTTTAAATGGAGCCTAGCTGATCACTCTTCTGTGAGAGGAGACGGGGAAGAGGAGAAAGCTGCAAGCATGGAGTCCCTCCTTGAGGGGGAGATGGGCGGTGACAGGAATTTGATAAATAAATAAATAAATAAATAAATAGACAGACAAGGAGTGGTAAGACAGGCTTGGCTCATTTAAATGAATTCAAGTCTCCCTGGCCAAATGGATTATATCCCAGGGTACTGAAGGAACTAGCAGAGGTACTGCAGAACCACTCTTAGTATTCTTTGAGAATTCCTGAAGGCACGGTGAGGTCCCACAAGACTGAAAGAGAGCAAATGTCCCCATCTTCAAGAAGGGGAAGAAGGAGGACTCAGGAAACCCAGCCCTCTCAAACTTGACAGCTATACTGAGAAGTCCTCAAAGAGATCTTCAATAGCAGTGCACGTTTGTGAGCACTTTACAATTAACAGGAGCCAGCATGGGTTTGTCACTAACAAGTTGTGCCAGACCAATTGTATCTATTTCTTTGACAGAGTTCCTAGCTGGGTAGATCAGGGGAATGCTATAGACATGGTATACTAGGATTTCAGTAAAGCCTTCGGCAAACCCTCTCATGAAAAATTCCTTATTAAAATGGTGAAAGGTAGACTAGATAACACTACTGTTAGATGGACATGGCTGAACAATTGTATCCATGAGTGCTCATTAATGGCTTCATTTCAGTTGGAGGGAATACGATAGCAGTCTTCAAAGCTTTGGAGAGATGTTGCCTAGAAGAGGCAGTGGACTTGTTCTCTGTTGCTGCAGAGGGCAGGACCAGAACCAATGATTAAAACTATAAGAGGTAAGTTCAACTTAGACGTCAGGAGGAGCTTCCTGACTATGTGAATTGTCAGCCAGTGGAACAGGCTGGTATATAATATGGTGAGTTTTTCTTCACTAGAGGTCTGCAAACAAAGCTGGATGTCACCTGTCAGAGATGTTTTAATGGATCCTGCACTGAACAGGGGGTCGGACTAGATAATTTCTAAGGTTACTTCCAACTGTATGATTCTATGACAAATTACTAGGTTTTGGATATTAGGGAAAGCTTCTTAATGGCAAATGCAGTTTGACCACAGAGTCAATTGCACACAGATACTCGGGATATTTTTCCCTTCAAGCAGAAGCTAGACAGTCATCTACTGATGCTTGAGCAGCTAGTCATGAAGATGCTCTAGTCTGAGCAAGAGGCTGGATTAAATAGCCTTCAAGGTCCTAATAATTCTGTGGTTTCATGATTAGTAAAATGAGTACACCATGGTTATCCCAAAGGAAGTGGTGCAGCCATACCCCTTTCTGCTTGAATTGGTCCCAAGGGAGTGAAAGTAGTTATGCATTCTAATTCTCAAATAACAAAAACCATCTGAACCTGAAAGAGAAGGCACAGTCTGGAGAAACAGGATAGAACTGGGCAGTAATTAAATTTGTGAATAGACAGTAAACACTAAGCAGATAGTAAGGTCTAACAATACACCTCTTATCAGTCCCCACCTGCAGTGATTACTGAGGACCAGGGTACTCTGTGGATAAGTCACACAGCAGACAAGATGCTTCAGGATAGAAGCTGACTCTGGGACTTGATGGGCTTTGGTTTCCATTTGCTTCAGTGTATGGGACAGGTGATCTCATTCAGAGAAAAAGTCACAAGACAAAGTTTGTTAGAGAGTAGGAAGAATTAGACTTCTTTTTTAGTGAGAACTTACAAAAAGAATCATAAGTACTCCAAGAAAGTAAAATAAGGATTTAATGCACAAGACAGCAATTAGCAAGCTTTGAGACCCCATACCATTTTATAAATTCTAAGCCTTAAATTTCAATCTAATCCCACACCAATATATGCATAATCTTACCCACTTTAGAGCAGAGCTGGGTGGGGGGAAGAGGATGAAGAGGATTACTTTCTCTCTGTGGTTGCCTCTTCCTGTTTGGTGTTGTGTTTTTCATATGTGAGCCCATGGCATATGTAGGATGTGCTTAAGGGAGTTTACCATAAGAACACTCCTGTTATATATCTGTACAGTATGCAGTGATAGCTGTGAAAAACCTCTTAGGGGCATTACAATAAAGAATCTGCCTAAAGTGTTGTTCACCTTTTGAACTCTTGGCTTAACCCAGGTTGGCACCTCCAGGGCTCCTTCCTGAGTTTGCCCTTTGTGTTTCTTGCCATACTAGGGCTTTCCCATTTATCAGCAACCTGCAAAGGAGTTGTGAGTCATTTGCAAAGATAGCCTGCCTGTAGTCTTCCCTTTCCTGAAAAGCAACATGCAGGACTCCCTGATAAAATTCCAAAAAGGCTGATGAATGGTCAGTAAGCAACAATGAACGCATGGATTCAGGCATGAACCTTATGAGTCTGAGAAATAACCGGTTTTCATTTCTGGTTATCTCTTCCCACAGAAGCGACAACATGTAGTTCACAATATTGGATCTCAAAGAAGTTAAGCGGGGTTGGGCCAAGGTAGTCCCTGGATGGAAGGCCGTCATAAAATGTCAGGGTTAGACTTGGAAATCTCTTGGCCTTTCTTGGACGGTCACAGAAAAGACAGTGGTAGCAAGCCATTTCCATATTGTTGCCAAGACATTTCACAAACATGTCCCTGAAGTTGCCATCATTGACTCTACTTTTTTACTTTTTCTTTACATTACTTTTTTAACCTTCCACATCATTTGCTGAGATAAGCTACGTCCCCAAAAGCATTTCTGCCTAGAATGAAAACCGAGAGTCCTATTCCAAAAGATTTTTTAAAAAATAAACTCCATGAGAAAAGAAACAAACAATCGAGCAGGATGAAAACATCACATTACTTGGAATAACAAATAAAGTTTCTTCTGCAAAATCTAGAGACTAATCTTCTACATGTTTGCTGAGAAGCAATCCCAACATAATTCAAATACACTTACTTTCAACTGAGAGCAATTTTCAATGTCGTGCCCACAACATTAGTTTAATGGTATGGGACTACATATTGTTGCTTTCTGTTCCAGTCTAGCGAAAGCAAAGCTACTGCGGCATGATTCGTTTTGTGTGGTTCTGCTGATTTTCCTAATCATATGCCATGGTGCTACTTACATTTTTGCCATAAATACAGAATCCTAGCCTGTGGGACAACTGAAGTACTTTGGCCCCACAATGAGAAGACAGGACACCGTGGAGAAGATGCTGATGCTGGGGAGAGTGGAAGGCAAAAGGAAGAGGGGCCGACCAAGGGCAGGGTGGATGGATGATATTCTAGAGGTGACGGACTCGTCCCTGGGGGAGCTGGGGGTGTTGACGACTGACAGGAAGCTCTGGCGTGGGCTGGTCCATGAAGTCACGAAGAGTCAGAAGCGACTGAACGAATAAACAATAAAAAGCCTGTGGGACCATTAAGATACAGTATAAAGCGCTTCACCAGGCAGGACTTCAGCCTAAGTAATTATGCACTGGATTGCTCTGCCTCTCAAACTCTTTGTGTGCATATGCAAATGCCGTTAATGTTGGCTGAAAGGCAAAAGGGAATTATCTTTAAATAAACATGCATGTTTTTAGTCCATATTGGTTTTCCATGGATATATGAAACAGAAAAATGATTCTACAGTGTAACTCTATCCATGTGCAGTTAGAAGAAAATTTGTATTTTCCTTTCTAAGTTTTTTTCCCCTTTTAGGATGGCAGGCTAGCAGCTCAATCTTATGTATCAATGGACTGAAGGTGCAGCTGGATCTGAGAGCTTTGCAGAAGATGAGCAAGCATTTCTGACTCTCGTACAATTTCAATTGCAAAATCCCTTCACTAAAAATAAAGAAAGCTTGGGGTAACTGGGAATGGATATTTTATACAGAAGCACCAGGAGCTCATTTAATCCCTTTATTCAGTGTTTTGCACCTGGCTGCTTTTGGTGGCTCTAGTAAAAAAAGAAAGCGTGACTAGACCTACATGTGTGTAATCTTGGCCACTCCAACTCTACATGTCCAGGCAGAAGCGTTATTAAAGTTGGAGAGAGCACATGCAGCAGTACATTGACACAGGTTTACACTTTTACCTTCACCGTACATGAGAACGGCAATACTTGGTTTTTAAGTTTTCAAAGTGAAAAGAAGAATTTGGGTTCTAGCAGATGTCATTCTCAGAGGGTCAATCGCCAGGAGTGGAGCTCAATTTGAGAAGCTTATCTTTTTAGCCATGTTAATCTACTACAGCTTAATCATATGGCATTTAAAATACTAACTAAGGTATTCTAAGGAATCAGTCTACCAGATTCAGGTATAATGTTTTTTTCCATGTTACATTTACCAAGTTATCAGTTGATTGATTGGTTCAAAATCAAACCTTCTTGACATTAATTTCAAAAGTGAAACTGTGAAAACTTTGACCACCTGTCAACTAAATTTCCGAAGGAAAAAAAATGAAAACGCAGGAGATCCACCTCTGGGGATTGCCCCTCTGCTGCTGAATGGGATGACCCTTAGATGAAAGTCTCGAGAGTTCCCAGTGCTCCGCCAGAAAGAAAGGGAATAACTGGGCCGAAGAGAACACCGAAACGTGGAAAGGGAAAACTCCAGCGTTGATTCTTCCCTGCTCTGCCCGCTCTTTCTCTTGCCGTGAGCTCTGGATTTTCAAGTGTAGCTTGATCGGTTCGCCCTGAGAGTCAGCGGCTCGGTGGAGGAGAAACGAGCTTCTGCAACCGCAAACGAGGCTGCGTGCAAAACAAATGGCGCAGCTGGAGAATGGACTTTGGCGCGGGGGTGGGGGAGGCGGGAGACAGCGGGGTGGTGGGGGGAGATGCTTGCAGAAGCCCTGAGGTCGGCTGGGCAGAGATCAGGCCGGCCTTAAGGCACCAAGTCCTGCTCGCGCTGCTGTGGAGGCTGGGATGGGAACCGGAAGAAGAAACCGAATCGTGGTGGGAAAGGGGCCGAGGCTCTCTCTGAAGAAGAACTGATGCCGCCTTTCGGCATGCATAAAAAGAGGTTCCTAAAACGGGGTGGGGAGGAGGGTGTGTCTTTTTTCCCACCACACGTATTGGTAGGAGTCGCATTGGCTTAGAGATGGAGAGCCATTCCAAGTTAGGGAGCTTGTAGCGGTCTGTTTTTATGGTCGGAAAGGTGAGATGGGCAAGGGGTTGACTTCTGCAGTCGTAACCTTGATAGTATTAAAACAGACGGGTTGTACTTGTTTATTTGATGACTGTCCCTTTTTAATCAGTTCCTACAGTGAGTCAGAGTAATAACAACGGCTGGGAAGATTTCGTATAGTACATTCTGTAGACTTGCTCATCTCAACAGAGCAATGGGGGCCTTTCCCCATAGCAGAACTGAGTGGGCTCCACAACAGCTGCTGCATGCCGGACAGCTACTAAGTAGCAGTAATTCCCAACTTCTTGCTGTCAACTAATTTTTGCAGTCCAGATACGGAGACCTGTAAAGCTCCCACTATCCTTGGCTCAGATTATACCAGCATGAAATGCCCATTTCCATCCTTCTTCTGTTGCCTCTGTTTCAAGACAGGGCAGTCACTTGACTTCCCTTCCTGGTAGAGGGTGACAAAGCCTGAGAGGCTTCACATGTAATGCTGGAATAAGGGGGGAGCCATTCGTGGGCTGGCGACCAGGTGTGAGCAGTGCCAAGGGGAAACAGCAGAAAAAAGTTTGCCAAGGCATTTTGTTCTGTAATTGCTCACAAGGGGGGAAATGTTCTAAGTAACCTTCTCACTGCCTGAAACCAGAAGGTTACTGAGGAGCAGTCCAGTGGATGAAGTGAGGTTGTGAATGGTTTTCCAATCTCTGATTTTAAACAAAACAGCTCAGGAATAGATTGTTTTGTTTTGAAATTCCAAGGAGAAGAGAATGGACCCCCCCTGTAGCCAGATGAAAAAGGAATTTTGCCTCTTCACCAAATGTTTGTCAGGAGAGAAGGCAAGGTAAAATGAGTCATATCATTGGATCGTTCACCTAGGCCAGCCGGGCCATGCTGGCTAGAATTGTGGTTGCTAAAGTTGGACACATCTGGAGGATACCAAGTTGAGGAAAGTTGGCCTAGGCTGAGAAGATTGTGTCTGACTGGTCCAAGAAGCTACAACTGGAGTTCAGTGGGCAGCTGCCATATCAGCATCCTGATTAATAGTAAATACTGTAAGCACCTTTCCAATTAGCAGAAATGGGTTTAATCTACAACAGATTATGCAGAGGGCATAAAATATGAGAATAAGAGATAGATCTAGGTTGTACTCATTGTCCTGTGGGTCCTTGGTCCTTAAAAAGTTTATCAATTAAGTGTAACTTGGTTGAACCTGACCATGGCTAAAGCTAATAAACATTACACCCAATTTACCCAAGGTCTTTTGTAAAAGCAGGTACATTCAATGTATTGGAAATATAAAACCACAGTTATTGAAAACTGAGTTATAGAAAATCCTCCAAAGTCTTTAAAATAGTTCACAAAATACCCCTAGCATTTCTTTCTCTAAAGGAAAGCAGGGAGAACTGACACATCAAACCTTCAGAATGGTCAGCCCTTGACTCCTGTTCCATAAGTGGGATACATACTGGAGAATAATCAGAGTGATAGGAAGGATGTTTTGGAGTGCACATAGGTAGTTGGAAAGGAAAAGGGAGAGGCAAGCTTAAAATGGAGGGCGCAGTTAATTCATACATGGGACAGAGACACAAGAGGAACTGAACTTTTAGAAGGAAATTGTACTTCTAAAAGTTGTAATTCCACTGGTGCAAGACAAATTCCTAGCACCCTTTAATCTTCTCTGAACAAAGTCATTGCAAAATGCCAGAAATTTTCTTTCTAATTCTATTTTCTGTGTGTGCTAGTGGGTTGAAGGCCTGCTGTCTTAATAAACAAGGTTTCACTTTTGGAACATAGTACATCCTTTCCCAGCCTGCAGCTTTCCAAATAGGTCAAAGATTTTTGGGGGTGAAATTTAGGATGCCTTATAGAGTGGTACCCTGAAAGAAGGGTTATCACTTTTCCACAGTTCCCTGGATAATCTTAGGTGAGCAAAATAATCATTGACAAAGGGTTAGCATCAAAAAATTGTTCACCAGTGACATTTATCCTTATTTTCTCTGCTTGATTCAAAGTGTGTTTTTAATATATAGTGGTTGTGAGGAAACCTCAGAAGTATGTGTGTTTATACAGAGTATAATGCAGGGATTTCTCTAAGAGCCAAAAGGAGCCTGGCAGTGTGAACTATCCAATGTCCCTTGGCCAGTTGGGGAATGGTTCTGTCTTGCATATCTCAAATTCAAATGCCAGCGCTGTTAACTTTTTGATGCTCCTGTAAAAAGGCTCATGAAGGTGGAACAGAGATCAGTATATCTTTAAGGATCAGTATAACCTGTGCAATACATAATCTTTTACCAATAAGCCATGTTCTTACATATAGATTAATTATGATGGATCATAACTATCTAATTAATCTTTTTGGGTCTCCTATCTGTATATGGCACACTGCAAATGATATGGCACCTGTTTTGGTTTTTATGGGGGGCCAGCAGCATTGGCCAAATGCCTTTATTACTATTTTCACTTTCAAAACCAACCAACCAACCATCTTTCACTGTGGTCTACATCTATTCTCATTTTGCAGACCCTAGACTGAGAAAATACTTGTTCAAATATTCATTTGGTGAATTTTTGGCTGACCCCAAAAGGAGCTGGGTGGGCTGGAGCAAGATGGTACGTTGTTAGTTGCTTACTGTCCTTACATTTGTTTTGTCCCCTCAGAGCTGTTGCAGGCTGAGCAAATGAGGAGTCTGCAGATGATACTGGGGAGCCCCAAGCAGCCAACAGGCTTGTTTGCATCAATGACAGAGTCAAGGCTATGCAGAGGAAAAAAAGGACAGTGAAATTAACCAGACAGTGGCTGTGCTTTGTAAGGATTTTTCCATTCTGAGGTAAGCTATATTGCTCCAGGAGAGAGGTGGGTAAAGTAAAGTGGATAGTGACAAGGAACAGAAAAAGTGTGAAACTGAATGAGGCGCAAGGAAATTCCTAGATGAACAGAAGATTTTCTATAGCTTACATGGTCTACTGAGGTATTTCCAGCTGTTTATGTAACAACACCACTGAACATATGCCAGAATGCTGCTAGGAATAAGAAAGCCATTATTGGGTCTTCCAGCAGATTTTTAATTTCTATGTCAAAGTTAGAATTTTTTAATCACATAGGGGATGAAGGGTCATTGATTTCAGGGTAACTTGTTCCCTGGTAAATATATCTAAGGTTGCAACCTTAGTGGAATATATTATATTTACAGCGAATGAACAAATGGAGGACCATCAGTAACCACCTACTTATAAGCAGCTGCAGTGAATGAGAAATGTGCACAGAATGGAGAATTGCTACAAGGGATGTGAAGACAAGTGAGGTCAGAATAAAGGATGCGGAAAGGATTGAAGGCACTAAGGCTTGGAGGGCTGAGGGATCAAGTCCAAGGGTCATAACATTGAGTTTGAATGTATAAGTTCCTTTTGAAGTCATTTAACTGTATGCTAAATTAAAGAAGTGAGATGTACAAAAACTATACAAGTGTGTTCTTAATATTGTGCCGTAGAATACGTGGATGCTACATTATACTTCCTTGACAGTGAGAGACAAAGTCACACCAGACAAGATGGTGAAGAAATCCTTTTGGACTAGGACTCATGTCTCTGCAATTGAAAGCAAAGACATGAAACATTTCTTAGGTCCAAAAGTTGTGAAGCAGGGCCACCAAGTGTGTGCAGTGCCCCTGGAGTACGGTTGACGAGATCACGTCTAGACTGTGCAATGCAAAAAATTTTTTAGATTTGGATGCAAGCCAAGAGGTTTTACCGTTCCAGCTCTACAGTATACAGAAAATGCCAAACACCTTCCCCCCACCCCCCACCTTCCAGATCTATGCTGAAAGGATACTTGGGATAGTAAATACTGAGACTCTAAGAACATCATTGTGGGCCTGCAGAACATGGAAAGAGGCATCCGGTAGATGGTCCAAAGACTGGGAATGAAACTGTAGGCTATTCCTATTGTGTGCTTACTCAGTGGTAAATTATACTGAGTTCCGTGGAACATACTGTATCTTGCAAAGCTTTGCATTTTATTGAGCGCTAGTCCCACGGTAGAGGCTTAAATCTGGGAAGAATGAGCCTAGGGTTGCAGCCCTACTTCTACTAAGTGTGCTTAGCATCGCATTCTTTGTATAACAAGAGGCTTCCTGCAGGGTGACATATGATGGATTTCCATTGAAGGAAAGCAACCGTTCTGGATGAAAGACCTCAAGCATGCAGAGAACAAGCCATGTGTTGAAATGCTGCAAGGAAACACGTTATTTCAATTGCTGCATGTGGTGAAGAGTTACCAGATTTTGGCACCAGATTTTATAGCAAGATATTCTTAGGAATGAAGTATTGATTGGAGGCATTGGCTGATAACAAAGGACAGATAGCAGTTTAGGGATTGGGGAGCAGCTGAGAGTATGCTGATGTTTCTTTGAAGTGTTCTCTGATTGCTGCCTTTGCTTTATGTAAAAGTCATTCCCATGCTTGCTTACTTGGAGGTAAGCTTTCTTGATCTCAGTGGGATTTGCTTTGAGTAAACTTAGAGGAGAATAGGCCTGCACAACCTCAAAACAGTCCTCTGCACCAGCAACATGCTGAAGCCCTTGTTTAGTTGACTGCAGAGGCTTTCTTGCGGGGAGGCTCCATAAGCGCGTTTCCCTACAGTTAAATGCAGAAGCCGGCGGAGCTGAAGTAAACACAGAGCTGAGCTCTGCTGAAACTAAATCTGACCAGCTTAGTCTAAAACCACAGGGTGATGTGAGCTTCCAAGAGTATCAAGGCTAGAAGGTGGGGCAAGAGGAAAATCCAAATTTCTGAAAGCCAAAAAGGGTGAGGGGCAGAAGTCACATTGAGAAGTCCCTGTGTACAATATGATTTGATAGAAAACTACCATTTATTAATCACTGTGCAGAATAGAAATTACTAAGCTTAGATTCTAGTCCCCACTGGGTTACTGAGACATGTGCAAACAGAGCCCACAATGACCTATCTTGATCAGGCACAGATGCACTTAACCAGGTTAAATATCCAGCTACGAAGCATGCAGTCAGTACAAAGATCTGAAGGCACCCACGGATGTTTTCCTTTTGGGATGCAGCAGATTCTTTGTCACGGAAACTCCAGAGATGCTTTCTGGCTTTTCCTGACTGAAAACTCTCCAAGTGTAAGACCACCCTGTGTTGCAAGGTTAAGGCAAATTGATCCCCTTTCAGCTTGTGAGTCTTTCTCTCCATTGCAAACTCCTCAGGAGAAACCAAGCTGTTGGCAGGAGTACATGAGAAGCAACTTCCCCTGGAATTTCGAAGCACTTGTGAAAAGAATGGCAGTGCAATTTGTGATCGCTTTGTTCAAAGTATGCTGTGGGAAATCTTAATTAGAGGTCTTTCTATCTAGCATAGTGGATCAGAGAGAATCTGGTATTCTGAGTGTTTTTACAGGGATTCGCAGCTGGATTTGTAAATTATCTCTGAAGGTCCTCAAGAAGGGATTACAGGCAGAAGGAAGAGCCAATAGGTGTAATAATCTATTTAACAAAGGTCTCTTAGCCTAAGCAGTTGTATGCCAGAGCACAAGAATAGACAAGGCATGCTTGCAATAAATAGCACCTCCCATTGTTAGAAGCAAAATGGGAGATCACTAGCCTTTTCATGATCTATCTATACCAAGAAAAAAACTAGCACTGCATATTAGATGTTAGACTGAAAAAAATAATCTTGTGTTCTAGTTTCTATAGATAGCAAACTGTCCTTCCAGATGGGGTGAAGAGGCTGTAGATCAACGCAGGTGGCTTTTTTTTTTTTTTTTGAGATTGAGGAGCTAACATTGAGTTAGGGATTTTACCTCATTCTGGTTTGCTTTTTAAAATCTGCTGTGGGTTTCTTAATAGGTGCAGCAAACAGATTGGAGGTTTCACACACCTATTTCACTGCTTATTTCCGTTTTAAAAAGCAGGAAATTGCCTCGCTGTAATTTGAGAGTACAGAGTGGAGAAAGCTTCCACAAGAAAATGAGGTCTGTTTTAACGCCCTTGCTGTTCTCATGTAGGTCCCAGCAGGTGGCAGCACTTAGCTAACCTGACCAATCTTAGAAAAGCTAAGAAGTGTCAAACTGGTTAGTTGTTAGATGGGAGACCACTAGGAAATCCCAAAGTGGTAGCCTAGCCTGGAAAGAAAGAAAAAATTCTGGAAAGAAAGCAATAACAGCCGCCATTGTATTGCTGCCTAGAAGACAACGTGGCCTGTCTAGGTAGTCACTAGGACTCAAGCCTAAAGCAAGGGAGTCTTTATCTTCTATTGTTGCATGATCCTCCTCTGCAGCTTGTACTCCCATCTTTCATCCTTTAACCTCACATCCATTTCTTTTCTTTTTCTGTGTATGTCCTGCAGAGGCTCCAGCCCATTTCCAGAGTTCCTCTCCAAATAGCTTCAATCCCCTGTTTTGGGACCAAACTCAGCAGCAACACCCTGTCCTCATCTCCCTTGTGTTGGAATTATCAGGGATCAACTCAGCATTGTCTCATGAGCATAATAAGAGGGTTTGTCTGGTAGGTGTGTCTCTATTGTGCTTGTGGGAAGTCACAAGGGGCCCCTGATTTCCTCTTCCTCCTCCTCCTTGAGTCTGGGAGACACACAGTCTCCATCTTACCTCATGGGCAGACATGCAGGCAGGAGGGCTGCATAATGCAGGCCTCGTCCTTTACCATCTTGCTTGCACACAAACTTTCTATTCCACATAGAAAGTGTCTACAAAGAATAAGTGATGGAGTGCCTTTCTACTATGAACCTACCTCTATCCAGCTCTGCTGAATAAAGTAAGCTACCTCTACTTTTCTTCTTCTAACTGCTATGTGAAGACTGAATTTATTTCTGAACATAATTAAGCTGGATGTGCAAGTTCTCATTTTGGTCCACGCTTCTACTCTGCAAGATTGCTGTTAGCTGCTTGGAGTTCTTTTATTAACATTTAAAAACTCCATCACCTTGGACTCCCCGTTGATCTCCTTTTTGTGGAAATCTCCCCTTTCCTGGGGCTCCTCTGTCCTGTACACTCTCCTCCGTTGCCGTTGCTATATTCAGACTGTAGTGTCCCCCCCCCGCCCCCGCACCTTTGTGTTCTTTTCCCTTGGCTTCTCCTCAAGGCCTCATGAGACTGTCCTCATCCATTGCCTGCGATTCAGTGCAGTCAGAAAAGAGCCTGATTTTCCCATATATAGTCAGGGTACGTACCATGCTGCCTTTTGCTTAAGACCTCAGACATCTCTCTCTAACTAAGTTCTAGTGACTAATTGTTCCACATCTTCTGGGCTAGCATCCAACACGCCTCTTGCCCATGACCCAGATTAGTATAGATTTGCTGTTCCTACCTGTGATATATGCTTTCCTCCCTCCCTGCCCTCCATCCTTGCCTATGTGGGCAAGGCCCATCACTTGGACCCCCTTGCCTTGCTTTGCCAGATCTGTCTCTCTGCACCTTGAACCTTTCCATTATCGGTCTAGCTGTTTCTCTTCCTGACTCCATCTTTTTTTTTTCCCCTTGGTGACACCTTAGTGGTCGCAAGTAGATAGATTTTGCCTGCATAAATGGATCACAGCTAGCCTAATAAGTTGGAGCTGAAGTTTAGGAAGAAGATATCTAAAGAATGAACAACTGTTCTTATCTTTCAGGAACCAGAGAATATCTTCTTGTAAGAAACTGGCTTCTTATGATCCTGGCTTCTTCTGACTATTGTCAAGAAAAGTGACAGAGAGTTCAACAGGAATAGTTGTAGTAGTCATCAGGATTTTTATCCTGGACTTTTGCTCCCCGATTTAGCAGGTGCCTGGGCTATACAGGGGACTTCTGCAAGAGTGAAGCTTAAACCTGATCTTGGTCTTAAGAAGCTGAAATAATTGTGACTGCAGAGTTGTTGTATAGAGATGAGGACTTGTGTTTCAGTTGTTACGCTTCTTCGTCTTGGGTTGGTTTTCCTAGATTAGTTCTATGAACTGGATTTTTTTCTAGAATGTCTTCAGAATACCTGCATACATCAGGTTGGAGAATACAGGTATAAGAGGAACATCTGGATATCTCTAAATTAGAAGACTGTGTGAGCTGCTTTCTCTATGTAAATGCCATGGCATCATTTCTGTTCAGGCTCCAGGTGGTCCTTGCTTAATGACAATTGGGACTGGAATTTTGGTTGCTAAGCAAAGCAGTCATTAAGCGAATCCGACCTGATTTTACAACCTTTTTTGTGGTGGTCGTTAAGCGAATCACTGCAGGCATTAAGCAAACCACGTGGTGGTTAAGCGAATCACATGGTTCCCTTCATTTTGCTTGCCAGAAGCTGACCGGGAAGGTTGAAAATGGCGATCATGTGACCACGGGACGCTGTGACAGTCATAAATGTGAACTGGTTGCCAAGCACCCAAATTGTGATCACAGGACTGTGAGGACACTGCAATGGTCATAAGTGCAAGGACTGGTTGCAAGTCAGTTTTCTCAGCACTGTTGTAAGTCCAAACCATCACTAAACAAATGGCTGTTAAGCGAGGACTACCTGTAGTCATGCCATTGATGGAATTAATAAAAAGCACAGGAGGAAGTTTAAAGAAAAGATATTGGCCTCTTCCCAGAGTGTGCCTAATTATGTGTCAGACCTGGTCCATGAAACAGTTTATTAAGCCTTGGCAGCCTTATCTGTTTTAACCATGTGGTATACTGTACATTTTGCCCACATTTTCATATCTAAGCAAAGGAATTTTGTTTTCAAAGGTTGGGAGATGCAAAAATATAGACGCTTTTAGACATTCAGTGAGATGCCCTGGTGATAGTTATGCAGAGATTCTGTTCTTAAGCCTGGCCACCTGTGTTGTGTGTCAGGCTACACTTCTGGTTTCCACACCCCTGCTTGGAGGGTAGATTGGTCCCCAAGAGCATAGGACTTGGCTATCTTGTTCTATAGCACTTGACCAGGAGGGTGAGAAGCTGCTGAGAGTGCGTACCCGTAAAACTGAAGTCTTATTCAAAATGTCTTGTTTGAGCCTCAGTTGGTTTGTTTTCGTTGTTGAGGTGCATCACTGTCTTGTCACAATAACACAAAATCATCAGACAATTTCTACAACTTTTCTTTTCTCCTCTTTAATTACCTGGCTGTGGGCTTAGGATCAGCAAACCGAGACCAGCAGCAGAAGTAATGAAGAACACTTTACAGGAAGGGCATGCATGAAGAAAAGTGTGTACCTCTCTGTGTGTTCGTGTGCACATATGTCCATGCAAAGATATGGGTGAGTGGGAGAGGTTGGACGGCAGGGGGTCTACCTCTCAGAACCGAACAGCTGCTTTGAACACATCTGGTTGTGGGATGGAAGGCAGTAAGAAAATCAAGTGGGAAACAGGGAATTTACTTACTCGCTTTTGCTGTGAACCTTCACCTGCTCCAATACCAGGATTTAACTCCTATTCAGGAAGTCAAGTGAGAGGCGTTAACGAATGTGTAATAGTGCATCAGTGCACCAGGTTGGATATTCAGAGCCGAAGCTGGCTCTCTGGTGCCATAACTCCTGTTGTCAAGTTAGTTGTCAGAAGAAGAATCCCTCAAATACATGCAGGAATGTCTTCTCCACAGAGCTAAATCTACAATTTCCAGACAGTCGAGTCCTGGCAGCCTTCATTTTGGGTATGAAGCAATATCTGTGTCAGAGTATATGGTCCTTGGAAGAACTGTACAGAGATCTCTGTATAGGACAGACTGTATGAATTAGTCTGCTTCCTGTGGTGTAGCTGATTGTCCTGACACTGATTGTTTACATTCTGTCTCTTTGCTAGTTTTAAATAGCCATGTGGAGACTCAGATAGGCTGCGTGAAAAAGATGCCTGTGAGCTGAACAAGGTCTGATCTTATACAGATTCCTACAGTTCTCATGCACGTTAGGTATTTTCCCCTGCACTTCTGTTTTGAGCAGGGCCTGGCGCTACCTTTCCCTGAAAGGAGCAGCTTCCTTATTCATGCGACATCCATGCTCATTTTGAAGTCTACATGCCAATCTCTCTCCAAACCATTGGAGAGCAGTATCAGACATGTTGGTCCCTAAACCAGTTCTTCCACTGTAGTCACTTTCTCTCTATACTTCAGATCCATTCCAAGTGATAATATGTCTCCAGTTTGTTTGCCAGATTGGTGGTAGTATGAATATGGAAGCTAAGCCAACGGTGGAAGCCTCCTTGCCCTGCCATCTCTCAGCAGCAAGATGAATACTGCTGTGTAGAAAGGGGATGCTGATGTGGTGTGCACATGCATGGCTGTTGGGAGCATAAAAGTATGCACCTTCTTGAGGTGGACGTTCACGTATATGTGGCTGAGTACCTGGCTGGATAGTTTCTCCAGGGTATTCTCGGTCTCTCTGTTGGGGTGTTTCCTTCCCAGACACCTTGGTATCCCCACCTATATCACAGAGTTGGCTTCCTGTGTGGACAGTGGATTTCTAACTGAAGTATTTCACTGTGGAGAAACCTCTTGGGTTCAGCCGGAGTTCTATCTTTGGAGTTCTCTCCAAAGTTCTCTCTTCGGAGGAAAGGCTCCTACCTCTTTTTTGTTCACATGCAGTAGAATTCCCTGTTACCCAGAGAAGCCCATGTGACTCATCAGCTTGTGGTGGCTACATTATGGCGCTAGTGCACAGGGTTGAAAACTACTTGCCAAAAAGTGAACGCTTCAGCAATAAGTGGTGTCTTTTTGTCTGACTGGCCATAGCTGCATGCACACTTGAATGATCTTGCATGTGTGTATAAAGAGAGGGTGTTGCTTATGAAAAGTATGCCCTTCCCTAGTACCCATTCCCTTTTTACCTATACCTTCCATGAAACTTTCCACATGGCGTCTCCAGCATACAAAATTATCCATTCTTTGTTCTGCTACTCAATTACTATCATGTTGGAGAAGTTCTAAAGCTGGTTTAAAGCTTAAGTATCCCGGAGGCTAGCCATCACAGCGTGTTGTTTAGGAACATTTCCCCCTAATTTTGGCTATCCTAGGAAAAAAAAGTTGCTCTCTGCAGCTGCCGGATGGGAGTGTTAGAGCCCCGTGCGTTTATCAGTGGGACGTCTCTTCTCCTCTCCTTCCTTAATTTTGCTAGCTAACTCAGCCAAAGATCAGAACCATCTGGCCGAAGGGAGTCCCAAGAGCCGATGGGCAGCATCTCTTTCCACCGTACCTAGCAGGAAGAGTTTGGTCTCTTGCTCATTATGTTCTGTCTTTGCCTGCCTGATCCTGGAGGGATGAATCAAAGCTGGTCTCCCCGGCCTCATGTTTTCCGGCATCTTCCCTTTCAGTTTCTTTGCTCTTGCTCTGCCTTTTCCAACATCCAGAGTGAAAAAAAATCCCAAAGATTTTTGTTTTGTGTCCTTTTTTTTTTAAAAAAAGCTTTGTTTGCTCTTTCTTTTTAAATTACTAATTCGGTGGGAGCAAGAGGCTTGCCTGTTCCTAAATGGCATGATTAGACTGTCAGAAGAGCCAGTCCAGGGAAACAAACCACTTTTGACCTTTTAAGGCTCCTTTTTACATTTCTATTTTATTTAAATACAAGCCCTCCCCCAGAAAGCCTGGGGAGTTGTCTGCAAAACATAAAAACCCCATTGCTTATAAAAATTACACCCTGCAGGAAAATGTACTCTCATTCTAAGTAATCTTCCCCCCTCCAGCTTTTCAGCCTTCTCAAAGTAGCAGTGAGAAAAGTTTTGCTAACCAGACTGAGATATTAAAACTCTACCAAGTAACAAAAACAACACCCCAAACCCCTCACAGCACTTAGAAAGATTCAGACACTTCCCAAGTTGGGCTCTCCCCGCTATTTCTATCCGCCCCCCTGCCAAAGAAGGACATTTCCTCATTTTGGGGGGGAAAAGTGTTTCAGGGTGGCTTTTCTTCCCCTTGTCCTGTTCTTTGTTTAAAAACAAACGAATAAACTATCCTTTTATTTTAGTAACCAAACATTCCTTGTTTCTGTTTTGGGACAGCACTTAACTGAAGCCATGGGGAAGGGAAAAAACCCTTTTTAGCCGTTGTCTAAAACGTTGGTGACTTTGATTTTCCTCTGTCAATTTGGGATGTTATTCCCTTGCTAAGTAGCCTTCTCCTCTCTACCCCCCCCCCCCCGCTCCTTTCAGTAATCACAAACATACATGAAAAAGAGAGAAGGGGGGCAGAGGGAAAGTCTTAAATCAGTCCCAAAGCCAGACAGACGTTTTAATCAAATCAAATTAGAATCAGCAGCGGCTGGAAAAAAAGTCAAGGCGCACAGCAAGAGCCCCACCCCACCCCCCTTCTCAAAACTTGAGCGAGATGCGAGCCCTTACCTGAACCCTCCCCAGCAACACAGAGCATAGTAGACTCAGAGTGTGGGCTGGGGGCGACACGGCGGGTTAGCAGACCAACGGCTGTGCTCCGAATGATCGCTGCAGATCCCGACGCGGAGTGAAAAATTCCCTTTCTCTCTGGCTGGCTCTGCCCCGGGTTCCGTTCCTTCCTTCCTTCCTTCCTTCCTCCTTCCTTCCTCCTTCCTTTTTTTCCCCTTCCCTATTTGTTTTGGTTTGTGTTTGCTGGGTGTTAGGTGGGAAAAGCTGTCTGTACTTTGTTTTGTATGTATGCAAAGTTTTTACCACGCGCTCTCTCTCTCTCTCTCGCTCTCTCTCGCTCTCTCGCGCGCTCTCTCTCTCTCTCTCACTCTCCTCTTCCACCTCCTGTGATTTGTTCTTTGATTGGTGTCCAGGAATGTAGGAAAAAGAAAGAAAGAGAAAGAAAGAAAGAAAGAAAGAAAGAAAAGCATAACCCTCTTCTCAAAGTGGCTGCCTTTTAAAAAAAATTAAAGTGTTAAGCAGAACCAGGTTGCTTTCAAGAATGTATTTGATACAATTGTCTACCAGCACCCATTCATTTTCTTCCCCCTCCTGCTTGCTGCTCAGCCTGAGGTGCCCCACTTCCAGCTCTTCAAACTCTGGAGTGGGGAGGGGTCCAGGAGAAAGGTAAAAGTCCTAGCAATAGGACTCTTCTGAAAGGAAAGAAGGAAGGGGACTTTTCTTGGGTTGTTATTGCAAAAACTATCCAGAGGAAATGCCAGCCCACCACACTCCTCCCCACCCTGTTCTCTAGATCTCTGGATGCTGCCAAGTTTTGCTAGTGGCATTAAAAAAAAAAATTAAAGCGGGGGGGGGGGGTCTTCCAGCAAATATAGAAAAATCAAATGTGTTACAAGGGCTTCCTTTAGCTTTTGAGTGAGGAAGAGAGTGGGCAGGCTGCCCTCTGGATGGGGGCAGGCTGGGGAAAGGGACCAAGGGCTCCTACCTGCTCTCCACGCCATCTGGTTAAAGCCCCAGTCCGGTGCAGCCCTTGAAGGTAGGTGTGTGGCTGAATGCTTCCTTTCGCTGAAGGGTCTGCATGGAGTCTGCTGCCTCCTTTATTCTGGACCAGGATTAATAATCCCATTTGCCAATCCCACTCACTGGGGTTTGGTTGTGGGGTTTTTTTGAAATGTGGATGTGTGCGTGTGTGCAAGCATGTGTGTGTGTGTTTTAATTTGGGGAAGATATTCATGCAACCTTTCTTCTACCCCCCCTTCTGACGTGTAAAGCTTTAACCACAAAGCTAAGCCCAGTCCCTGAGGGGGGGAGTATATGTGGGGGGCATAGGGGGAGGAGAGGTCCTGCAGATTGCCTCCTCTCCCCTACAAAGAGACAAGGCGAGGTGAGTGTGTGAACCCACCCTGTCTCAGGCTGAAATGCCAGATTTGGAAAGGGGGGTGGAGGGAGAAAAGGGGTGGGGATAGAGGGAAGAAACTGACCCATTCTTTTTCTCCATTTCTTTCGCCTTCCGTGCGCTTCCCATTCTCTGTCCTACAGTTGCCCGTCAGTGACTCCCTTGGACCAGACCTTTGGCCTCAACTGTGAAAGGCTCTTACACCACATACCAGTCCGAGTGCCAGGCATTGGGGTTCCTCTTAATGCCCCACTGCCCTTGTGTAGGAAACAAAGCACAATAGCTTGTTGGTGGGTTGCTGTCAAGGGTTTGCCCCATTCTCATAAATGGAGTGCCCTTTAGTCATTGGCAGGTGACTAACCCCACGCCCCCGTCCTGTGAAAGGGAGGGTGTGCCCCTAGTTCCTGGCTGCACAGCCACTCAAGAATATTGGGAGCAAGGGGTGACCTCCCCTTCCTCCAGGCAGAACAAAACAAAACACCCCCCAGCATTTTATACCCACTCGTCTCTCATTTAACCACATTGTTCTTCTCTTCCGCTCTTCGTATGTCTCATATCTGTGGGCCCCAACACTAATTCATTAATCAGCAAAAGTTTTCCCAGTCCTCTTTCAGTCCACACTGGGTGACTCAGCACTCAGCTCTGCAACATTAGGGGTAACCTCCCTGCCACTGGATGGGTTCCTTGAAAAGGATGCAAGGAGGAAACTGGAGAGGCTGCATAAAAGTTTGGGCAATTGTAGGAAGGGAAGAAAGGGGGGGAAAAACCAGGATGGATGGATGCTGAAGAAGGAATCCTTTAAAAGCCCTACCTTGCAAGTATAATTTACATGAAACATTCTGTGCTGAGGTAATAAACAGCCTCCCAGTACTTCTTGAAAATATGCGCTATATAGACATTATCATTTTAGCAAAAGGAAGCCCTGCCGAATTCAACAGGATTTGTACACAGACAACTGAGTGGAAACAATCAAGTTTTGGAGAGTCCCCAGTTCTGCAATTCTTGCACACACAGCATCTCCATTAGCAAATTAGCAGCATCAGTGGTTCTGACCCATCAAACTTTCACTGCATTATTTTGTTTCTTCTATACTGCTCTCCAAGTAAAACATCTTAGTGTTGAACTTTGAGATTTTTAGTAGAAGTTCCTTTTTGCTAAGATTTTGAGCAGCATTGAAATGGTTTGTTTTCTTTAATTATGTTTAAAAAGTTATTTGACAAAAAAAGCCCACTCTAACCCTTTCTCTGAATTTCAATAGCGAAGCAATTGTTTGTTTTCAATTACCCTCCTTTGATTAGGACCGACTTTGCTGATGGGAAGCTTTCTAACTAGATGAGGACTTGAGAAGTAAACTTTATATTTAAAATAAACTGTCACATGTTATTAAAGCTGGCATGCCAGGTATATGGCAAAAGTGGAAAAATACCAAAACTCTGTTTATTCTCATTACTAAATATTTACATATTTAGCAAACAAGAAAAAAAAGTAAAAAAGTTTTGTGCTGTTTGAGGAAATCCAATCACTTCATCCAAAATTAATTGCATTTGTGAATATATACGTTTTTTCATTGTTAAAACCTGACTCGTTATTTACATGGAAAAACTATTACGAGGCTTTGAACTTTAAGGAGGAGGGGGATGGAAACCTATTCCTTTTTTCCCCTTGCAGGCTTTTGCGTAATGCTTTGTGTAAAAACAAAGGCACTCACAGACACAACTAATTGTAGTGCTTTTTTTCTTTTTTCTTTCCTTTCCCAAAAAGTGTTTTGCGCCTCCAAAAGGTAAAATTCAGAATGAATCTCAAATACAATCTGAGCTTAAAGTCCTCAGGTTTTCAAACGTTTAAACGTTTTAAGCCCTGAATTCACCATAATTTGGACTTTCTGGTTTTTATCTGAAATAACAGTTCAGTCATAAAATGAAGATTTATGTATGTCAGATTTGGCCGATGTAAGCACAGAATAAATACATCTGTTGTAAGCAGGGGTTGCTCAATCTATATACTTAAAAGAAATGGAGCTCTGCACAAAGCCTTGCATTTTTATTTATTTATTTTGGTCTAGAAACAATTTTATATGTTCATAAGACATGCAGAGATTTGGGGACATAACACTTCCTCCTCCTTTGTTTTTCAGTCCATTACAACAAAACATAAAATTAACTAAAATGGACTATTTGGGACAACAGGGATTAATCTTAAAAACCTAAATTGTGAGCTTTTAGTCTTTACCTAAAGAATGGATACTTTCATTTGTAAATGTCCCAGGTTTGCTTTTCTAGGAGGAAAACACTAAAGATAGAGCTGGAGAGCTTTGAATATAAAATACTCATTACATGAAAAATGTGTAACGTATGTGAAGCTGTACAGCAAGAGACTGTCTTTGAAATAAAGAGTATCTGCTAAAATAAATATGGGTGACAAACAGCAAGAACTGATTTTGAATGGTGTGTATGTATAAGCTGTCAGGAAAATTCACACAGTTTCAAAAGTAGCAATGCTATTCACAATAGTATGCTTATCTTGTACTTTACAACTATATTCCTTTAGAACATGGATTGTTGGTGGTCCATGAATAGGATAAACTAGAGGCCTGGATCTAGATCCCGATCCATAGTTTCTGATTCTTGAAAAGATTGTGGACATGAGGGCATGTCCTAGGCATTAGGAATTACAAAGTGAAGGAACAGAAGTATTTCAGGCAATCTATGTGTCATGCATGTCCTGATCCAATACATGTCAAGATATCTAGGATAGAGGAAATGGATTATATACTGAAGGAGTTTAAATTCCAGCGGGATAACTTTGCCTCTTTGGCAACCACAGCTGACCTGCTCCCCCCCCCCCACAAAGGCCTTGTTATCTTGCCCTACAATGACTTGACTGATTTCCTTTAGACCATGAGTGAGGAACATTGGCCTTCCAGACATTGCTGAACTATAATTCCCAGTAACCCCAGTCAGTATAGCCAGTGGTGACAGATGTTGGAAATTATAGTTCAGTAACTTATTGACACATGTAGGCTCTGTATTCCAACTTTAGGTTTAAAGTCCAGCTATTGCAGAGAAGAGCTCTACAACTAACAGACATCAAGATCATATTTGTGACACAAGCAACTAACTGTTTGTGACACATGAAGGTTTTCCTCTTCCATTGTCTGAAATTGGACATATTTTGTACACTGCCACCTACATGAATGGTCTTTTCCTATTGTGTAGGTGTTGTGGCCATTGGGTTTTTGTAATTATAATGCACAAAAAAAGTTTGCTGCTAGGATATCTCGTATCTTTTTCCGCACTACACAGGAAGCTCGGTGTAATGCAGTACAGTACTAATTTTTTTTAATGTGTTTTGTTGCTGAAGGAAGATGTTCTACCTATCTGTCAGCTCCCACTGGAACTTGTAATCTCTTGAGATGGCCTGCAAAGCTACAAATTAGTTAGAAAGCTCATCTCTCAAGAAGTGGACACCAAACTACACTTCTAACTGTGACCACTCTTACTACATAAAGGGTGGTAGGGTACCTCCCCAAAGCCCTATACAATAGTTTCTATTCTTTCTACTTCAGGGGCATATTTGAGAGGTGCAGAGCAAGCAAGAGGAAAGTTCATTTGGAAATAGACATTTAACATTGGCAATAAGACTATAGTAATACAATCCTCCCCCAAAATCTGTGATAAAAACTGTCAAATGCCAATGTACAGCAGAGTATCGTACATCTTGTGTGATAACATTCAAGAGTTGACCCTTTCGTGGGAGGAGGAGGAAACTGTGCATCCTTTTCTGCTCTATCACAGGATAGTAATAACCATGCCTAGGTGTAAATAGAATTTTCTATGACCTTACAGACTGATTCATGATACTATAGTAGGCTTGTGCCACAAAGGGTTTAAGCAAGCATTCAAGGAACTATACATTTTAGAAACACTCCAGCTGAAATTATGATGCAAATTATGTCTTTGTATTATAGTACACATTCTGTATATTTTATTCTGATATTGGCAGTGTGGGCTATCTGACGTCCAGGGAAGCAATGGTGAACTGAAGACAGCAGAGCCGATGACTGCAGCAGAATGAGGAGCCGGTGAATGGACCGGCTTCTTGGAACTCCTCTCCAGACAAGGATAGGGATTGGGAAAGCCCCCACATACTCCATACAGCAGCTCCTCATGAGGAGACCATAAGACAGCAGTCCCTGGCAGGTTTAGAGCTCTGGGAGCTGGGGAATTGCCATCTTTGCCCAAGCCATGGTTGGCGCCTTTCAAATGGACACTGGGTTCACATACTTCCTTTCTGAATCACTTTTGGAAATTGCATGTTAACGGGGGGGGGGTTTTTTGGATATTAAGAACCTTCAGAAAGACAAGTTTCTTTACACTGGGTGAGTTTCCTTCAATCCTTGGTGAAAGAAGTGTTATGCAAGTTTAAGGACTTAAAAAATTCTTATTTTGGAATATCCAGCAAAAGGGTGATTGGAACATTGATTTTGGAAAGTTATAAACAGACTAAGCAGCCAGATCGATTTGAAATAAGAGTTTGAAATTAATTACAAGAATCCTTTCTGTGGGTTGTTTAGAATTCTATAAAAATTTGTGCAAATTTTGAAATTAAGTGTAAGAAACCTTCCTGTGGGAAAATGTTGATTAGAAAAAAACATGATAAGATAGGACTTTGAAGGTTGGACACTAGAGGGATCCAGAAAGAACTAAAGATTATAATTAAAGGCGAAAAGACCCACTAATACAGAATGGAGCAAAATAATATGACTTTGGAAGAATTCAAGAATATTTGGGAACAGTGCACTCAAATTATTCTTAAGATTGTCTGCTATTATAAAAACAGACTTAAAAGAGGTTATAGAAGAGGAACAGATTTTACTGGACAAAACAGAGACAGGATGATTGAATGGGGATCTGAAGGTGGATTTTAAAATGTCAGGCTGCAAGAGTGATACGGAAAAAGATGTTACACTGGATTTACAAATGAAACCAGCTGATGTCTTAATAATTAAAAAGGATATACAAATAACAAACCAGAAGTGTGACTTGGGTAACTTTCTTATTTTGGATTTACAAAAGAGATGTGAAAATTTTGAAGCAGCTTCTGAAAAGAGAAAGAGAAAATGAAATCAAGTTCTGGGACACTATTAAAGAGATTAAAGATCAAGATTATTAAAAGCAAAGGGAAGGAATATAAAGTTGGTTTATTTGATCAAGGTTAAAATATATATGTTGTTGTTTCTGGTAACTCTTACTGGATTTTGCTGACCAGGACCGAATGACAAGGCTTTAAAGATTTGCTTATAGACAAAAGATGAGATATGGGAAGAAGAGATATTTTGTTTTATTTTTAAGGAAAGTGATAAATTACTGTGTTAAAAGGAAAGGAAAGGAATCTAGAGTAGGTTTATTTGATTGAGGTTAGTATGTATGTATGTATGTATGTATGTATGTTGTCATTTCTGGTAACTATTAATGGACTTTTGCTGATTAGGACTGAATGATGAGGCTTTAAGAATTTGTTTATAGATAAGAGATGGGAAATGGGAAGAAAAGATCTTTTGTCATAGTATCAGAGAAGATGCTACAGAGAAGATACTATAGAGAAGTTACTAAGAAAATACAACAAAGAAAGTGTGTGTGTGTGTATAAACAAACAAACAAACAAACTTCAAATCCATCTGGCCCTTTAGTGTTTATAACTTTCCAAAATCTATGTTCCGATCACCCTTTTGCCGTTTATTCCAAAATAAGAATTTTTTAAGTCCTTAAACTTGCATAACAGTTCTTTCGCCAAGGATTGAAGGAAACTCACCCAGTGTAATGAAAATGAAGCTTGTCTTTCTGAAGGTTCTTAATATCCATGTACAGTATGTGTGTGTGTGTGTGTGTGTGTATCCTTTTTTAATTTTTTCTTTTTTCTCTGCACTTCTTATTTTTTATTTTTACTTTTTTATTTTTCTTAGTTTATATTAGTTTTTTAAACTTTGTATATTTAAACTTTAATAAAAATTATTATAAAAAATATAGGAGACATGGGCTATCTGGGACACCAATAGTCAGCAGGCAGCATTGTGAGCAGGCATGAGATTGGAGTCTGAGAAGATACACAGAATGAATTTCTACCTTCTGTCTATTGAACCCAACACACATTATCTTGGTTTTACAGAAGTGAGCAAACACAAGTCTTTATAAAGGTGTTTTATTTCTCTAACCATCTGCTCTAGAGACATGCTTTTTGAGAAGCAGAGGCTTTAGGATTTTGAGGGACATAGGCTGGTTTCAGATGTTTTAAAATGGGGAGGGGGGGAGAGAGAGAGATGGACATACAAGAAGACCCATGCATTTTCTATCTTCTGAAACACAACTTTTACATCTCACTTCATAGTAAGATGTAAATATACCTAAGAGATGAAGTATTTGTGTGCTTACTATGTCTGGACAGTATAAAGAAGTACAAGAAAGATGCATAAATGCTTTGTTCTGCATATCAACAACGGAAGCTGCTTTGGGTTGAATAGATTACTATATGTCTTGACAAAATGCACCACTTGGACAATGCTGTCCAACTAATTGATTTGGAGTAACTCTTCTATCACAGTTTTCTGTTACTCCTTTCAGAAAATGGATTGAGCACATTTGCAAGACCACATGTAAAAACCCATAATGCATTAGAAACCATTCTTCAGTAAAGTCATGTCTTGATTAAACAGTCTTATGAAGGTCTCTTTAAGTCTCTTGTAACTGTTTTGAATCTGATAGTTCTGTTCCCTTCTTGGTGTTCCCTTCTATTGGGCAGGGTTTTATCTATTTTTCTGAAGCCATATTCAGAAAATTATAGAAAATTATAGATAGTTCAGCTTAGTAAGCAAACTTATAAAGATTTTGCTAAGGAACATCGGATATCTGGGGAGGCTGAAGAGATCCTTTCTAATGCAGCCGCTTCTTGATTTCCTCACTGGGAGCTAGGTCTCTGTCAGTAGCATCCTTGCTTGACTTTCAACCCAGTGCAAAGCTGAGCCATTCCATACATGGTTGCATGGGTCACCAGCTGGCCTTCGTAGCCTTGGCTGACTGCCTAGTTCTGCCATCCGCAGCCTTGCCTTTCTCACTTCCTCCCCCCTTCCTCTTATGCACACAGGAAGTGCTGTGGGTGGCTGACCTCACCAGAGAAGGGTGAGTCGCTCCCTTGCCCTCCGGTGGCGCCAGCCCCAGCCAAGCCTCCCACTTCCGACCTTTGATAGAGCTTCTTCCCAGCCTCTTCTCTGCCAACATGCGATGCCTTTTTTTTTTTTTTTTTCTCTTCTCTTCTGGCAGGAAAGGCAGTGGGATATGAGAATTGCCTGGAGATTCTCTATGCTTTTCTTTCAGTCTGTAGTGATATCACTAGGGAGAACCCCACAGACATTGGTCTGAAATCCTAGCCATTAGTTACTCTAAACCAGAGAGATGTCTGTTTACACTGTTCTCAGTGATATAATGTTATGCTGCTGTCACTGAAAGATAGTGTTCCCTGCCTTCCTCTCAGATCTTCCTTCATCTCTCATCTCTTCCTCCCCCCTCACCACATGCTAAGGTTCTCTTCTGCTGACATTCCCACAGCTGCTCTTTTCAAGGTTGAAACCCTCATGCCCAAGATTCCCTTTTTACTATTTCTTCTCCATCCACCAATGAAATGGAGAATCAGGGAATTCTGTGAGCGGGAAATGATTGCTGGGTTTTCAAAGCTCAACTTCCACTGGAGTGGGGATCGATGCACCATGCAATTAAGAGTCAGGGCTGATCTTCGGCCAGATGTCTCCATGATAGTGGCACTTGTGGAGCGCTTGGCAACCACAAGAGGAAAATCCATGCAGTGCAAATACAAAAGAAAAACCAAAGTTACATTTACATATGTGTTTTACTTCATGTTACATCTGCTTTTACTTCTGTGGTGTCTGCAGTAGTAGGTACTTCTACATCTCCTGTCCACATGGCAGAAATGTTGCCAATTTCTGCTCCTTGAACAGCATCTTTATATGGCACATTCCATTGAACAAAACAACATCCTTGTGTGCTTGATCCAGGTTCTTGTGAGACTTACCATGATCAGGTTGCTCTACCATTCTGTAACCTTGAAACTGTAACCACTTGTATGTGTCTAAAAACTGGATGGCCAGAATAAAATTGCAGTGACCCTGGAAAGCAATCATACTGGTTATTCAAGATGCAGATACGCTCTTATTTACTTATTCTATTTATATATCCACCCATCTCACATAATATAGTATGTCTATATACGGTGTATGTATTATACAGTAGATATACACACACACATACATACTCATACAGATACAGCGTGCGTGTGCCAAAAGTCAGGCCCCATGGATGATTATATACAGTAATTTACACTAAATGTTCAAATTGGCTGCCATTTCCTTCTAGATACTTCCTTACTTATTTGATGCATGACCTTTAGACATTCCTAAGTACAGGAACATTTTCTCTGATGTTTGCAAATTCGAATGTGATGTGATGCAAATTCGATTGGCCTATGGAGCCTTACTTTACTTTTGGTACACCATGCTCTGTGCGTGCGTGTGTGTGTGTATGGTCTTTGTGATCATACAGCATATCTGCTTGGACCACAGAAACATTTTCAGTCATTTATGGGTGGGTGCTAAAACCAACCAACCAACCAACAAACCCTGTATATTTATGGACTTTTCCTGTCCCCAAAGATGAAAACTTTTATGATATAACAAGATCATATTTTAATAGTTGTTTAAAGAAGCTGAAAAGTTAAAGCAAAAGTTCCAGCAACTGGTGAAAATGAAAAAAAACAAACAATAATTTGGTGGTGAGTTGCTTTTTATAGCACATGCATAAAAGAGCCTTAATTTTCCAGTGTGTTTATCCACTTATATTCCACCTGAAGCAGATGGGTTTAGGAAAGACTTTTTTCCCCATCTTCACCCCTTGTGTTGTTTCATTTCTACCCAAAGGCTATTTGAGGAGAGAAAAAGTTTGTTTGAAAGACTTCATTCCATTCTGGTAAGTTCCTTACTTACCCTGCTCTTATTTTCATCTTCATTTTATAGCCTTGAGCCTTGTTTACTGCAAGCATTAAATGCTGTCCTGACTAAAGAATTACTCATATTCCTTTAGGGTGTCCCATTTAACGCTTCCTTGTAGCTTCTTTATCTTCACAGCATCTTGCTTAGGCATTTATAATGGAGAAAGTATCTGCTTAATTTGGGATAGCCTCCTTAACATTCATGTGATCAAAGCTGGGATCTACACCGCAGTTCTGGCCTTTGCTGTAGGCAGGGCCTGCCCACCTGGTGGTAAATGCCACGAGAGTTTTTTCTCTCTTCTATTCCCCCCCTCCCTCTTTTCACCTACTAGGCATGTGGGGGAAGGATAGATTCTTTTGCAAGGGGTCTGAACTGCCTGCCTGTAGGGATCTTTTGAAAGCATACCTCTGGCTACAGTCCAGGTGCTCAGACTGTAGGACATGTGAGGAGATGCAGGAGGACAAGGGAGAGGAAAGCTTTGCTTGGCATTAACTTCAGTCCGGGCAGGCCCTTCTCCCTCATTCCTTTCCAAGCTAGATTGGGTGGGTGAGTGGCTGGGAGTGGAACAAGAGGGGAGATGAATGCTCCTGTCTAAAATCAGGGGCCTCAAAACAGAGCCTTCATGTCACTGCATCCAATTCTGTGGGTTGTCTTGTGTGGCTCTGTGTACTCAGCTGAGCATTTTGTAGAACTGTGACTTTCCCAGTTGATATGTGTTGGATGAAACATTGGGTTAAGCCATGGTTCATTCAATCAATGAGGACCAACTGGATTCACGCCATATGCTAAATCATTAACCATAGTTTACCAATCACAGTGGTTAGGTCCTTACAACATGCTAAGTCAAAAGCTAACAAACTGCTTAGCGTGATTTGTGAACATAGTCAGTGTTTTAGTTCTTTAAAGAGTCTGAGTTTTAGTTCTACGCTCCAGGTAGACAAGTTCATTCTCAGAAGAGAACGTTGCTCTGAGGCAAGACACATCTCAGATACTCCAGGTCTTTTCCTGGCCTTTAAAAGAATTCTCAGTAGGAGTCCTGTCCAAGATGCTGGGGGTGCCACAAGGGCTCACTGTCTCACCTAATATAAAACAAACAGAGATGTTTACCTCTCTGGCAACCCTGAAATGAGCCAGTTCACACATTCAAACAGCTATGCTGAGAATGAGGGCTGTGATAAAGCACTCATGGGATTTCTTCAAAAGCACACAGCCTGAGACACTCCCATAATTACCATGCCACCACAAAGTTGCTCAGTGTGGCACAGCAGTGGCACAATAACTGGGGAAGCTGGATGGTGAATTTGCCGCTTGACCACTAAAGCAAATCTGACTAGTACATGGATTCACTTAATCAATATAAAAGCCAAATGAATCATGCAGATTTAGTGATGAATTACCTTCCTATATAGGAAAGGTTCAATCAAGACTTGCTTTACAGATTTTGGAGGGCAAAAGGTACTTCCAGCCTTGAGCTTTTCAGTACTACTGAGGCTTTGTTTTTCACAGCTGACTGGAAGCAGATATGAAGTGTTCGTTCAGCATAAGCCCTTAGTATTGGCACTCTACCATGCAGCAGTGTCAGTCCATTGGCCAAACTCCTGCTATACATGTGCTTACAAGTACATTAAGAAAAGGTGCCTAGCAAAGTTAACAGACAGTGCAGCAGTATACATGTCTGAGCAGAGGGAAGTCTCACTGTGAATTAATTCTAGGTAAGTGGGCATAGGATTACTGCCTAAATTTCCTGTTTGCAGTTCCAGCTTGCTTTGGACTTGCAGCAAATCAAATGTGTGACTGGGGATTGTCCTTTCAACAGCAACTCCTGAGTGCTGAATGTTGATTTATGTTGCTCAAAAGAATAAGACACTTTAACTACTGACTTCCGTTCGCTGATATTCATTTAATTTTTAATCACAAAAATAAAAACGTTCTATTAAATGGCAAGAACAAAAATGCAGAAGTCGTGCTGGTGTCCTCATTATCCATTTCTACTAAAGCATCTTGAAAAAATAAGTTGTCTCTTATTCCACAGTGTGCTGGAAACTAAGCATGCTCATAGAAATAAATTAGCTAAAACAACAAAAACAAAAACTGAAAGCAGTATAGAAAACCTGGAGCAAATAGTGGCATGAAAAGTAAATGACAGAGACTGGCAATTCTAGAGATATGAATTAAAGTGGAAGCAACTCTACTTCTCCAGCATTTTCAAACCAACTTTCACCCCATGAGCCAATAAGCTTAGCATATCCATATCTAAAGATGGGGAGAGGTAGCTCATTGATGGTTTCAGTGATTCATCTCTTCTTCACATAATAACATGATGATGGAAATACGTCTAGTACCTGCTTTTACTCTTGGATAAAGAAATAAAGTAATGGTTTCTTCTAGTTTCGCTAACATTTGCCTGTGATTCAACTTTTCTTGGATCTCACTTGAGGTAGTGATTAAAGTTGTTAGAGACAGTCTTCAGTAAATGTATACAAGAACACCTGGCAACCAATGCCCTTAGAACCCATCGTGTCAAAGGAGTTGATACAGTTGGAGCCCTGAGGCAATTGGCTGGTGGAAACGACACAGCTGTAACATAACAGTTGTATGTCCTTTGCAGCCAAATCTCTCTGGATCATATGGTGAAATTGGAAACGCAACCATGCACATCCCTACTGGGCAAATTGATGGGATCAGTCTGCACAGACATATCTGTTTTACATACCAACTAGTCCAATTTCAGATGTAAGTTGGCACTATCTGATAAATTTCAGAGATTCTCAGACATCTAGTTGAGTAGAATCATAGATGAAGGGGGCCATTGAGGCCATCCAGCCAACCTCTTGATCTTTTTTTTAATAATGATTTTGTTAAAGATTTACAATAATAAAAACTAATACAAACTAAAAAAAATAATTAAAAAATAGAAGGTGCAGAAAAGAAAAAAATAGAAAAAGAAAAATAGAGCAGAAAGAAAAAATGAGAATATAGTAAAGAAAAAGAAAATAAATATATAAAGAAGTGACTTCCCCCTTCATCACAAGTATAAACAATTTTAGTAACTTATCACCTTCTCTTAAAATAAAACAAATGATCTTTCTTCCCATATCCCATCTCTTATCTATAAACAAATCCATAAAACTTCATCATTTTAGTCTTGATGTCAGCAAAAGTCCATTAAGGGTTACCAGAGATAACATATATTTTAACTTTGATCAAATAAACCAAGTTTATATTATTCCGTTTACTTCTAACAATCTTGATCTTTAGTCCCTTTAAATAATGTCCCAGAACTTGATTTCTTTTCATTTTTTCTTCCTTCTCAGAAAATTTTTCAAAGCTTTAACAAGCCTCTTTTGTAAATCCAAGATAGGAAAATTATCCAGGTCACTCTCTTGGTTTGTTATTTGTATATCCATTTTAATTATTAAGACATCAACTGGTTTCTTTGTATGTCCAGTGAAACATCTTTTTCCATGTCATTCTTGTAGCCTGTCATTTTAAATGCACTTTCAAATCAGTCTCAGTCTTGTCAGGTAATACTTGTTCCTCTTCTGTAGCATCTTTTAAACACAGTCTATCTATAGAGGCAAACACTCTTAAAATTAACTTTTGGTCCATTGTTCAAAAATATCTTTCAGTATATTCAACATTAAAATATTTTGCTTCATTCTGTATTAGTAAGTCAAGTTTGAGTGTTCTTCTCCTTTACTTGTAATCTTTAATTCCTTCTAGCTCCCTCTGTCCAATTTTTAAAGCTTTATTTTATATATTTTTTAAAAGAATTCAAAAACAAAAAGTATTTTCCCATGGGAAGGATTCTTGTAATTAATTTCAAAATCTTATTTTAAAGCCATCTGAACCCTTAGTCCATTTGTAACTTTCCATAATCAAAGTTGTAATCCCCCGCTTGTTGCTTATTCCAAAATAAATAAATAATTTTTTAAAAAATCCTTAAACTTGTATTTAAAACTTCTTTCACTAAGGAAGGAAGGAAACTCAACCGGTGTTTTCAGACTTGGTGTTCCAAATATTCCTAATAGCTGAAAAGCAATTAACAAGCAAATTCCGAAAGTGATTAGAATAGGATGTATGTGAATCCAGTGTCCTTTTGAAGGCATCAACCATGGTTAGAGCAAGATGGCTATTCCCTCATCTCCCAGAGCTCTAAACCCACCAGAGACTGCTGTCTTATGGTCTCCTCATGAGGAACAACTGTCTGGAGCACTTTTGGGCAATCTCAAGCCCTTTCCTTGTCTGGAGAGGAATTGTGAAATGCTGGTCTACTTGCTGGCTCTTCATTCCAATGTAGTCATCGGCTCCATTTTTCTCAGAACTGTCTTCAGTTTGCCATTTCTTCCCTGGAAGTCCACCAACCTCTTGCTCAACTCAGGATATCTGACATCCTGACAGGTGGCTGTCTAACTTGTGTATGAGCACATCAAATGAAGGGGAGCCCATCACTGTTTTGGGTAACTGAGTCCACTGTTGTACTGCTCTCACTGTTACAAAGTTTTTCCTAATGTTCAATCAGAGTCCGCCTTCCTGAATCCACTATTTCGTGTCCTGTGTTCCAGAATGATGAACACCTTCTACCTTGTGACATCCTTCCAGGTATTTGAAGAGTGCTATTGTATTTCACTGCCCCATCCCACCTCCAGTCTTCTCAAGGGTTAGCATTTCCAGTTCCTTCAGTCACTTCATAGTTTCTGGAGTCCTTGTCACGCTTACTCTCTGAATCTTTCTTAAGGTGTGGTGCCCAGAATTGGACACAATACTCAGGATAGACACAATACTCAGTATCAGAAAATAAAGTGGAACTGCTTCCTGTTCCTTGGAAATTGTTGATGTAACCTCAAATTGCATTTGGCTTTTTTTCAACCATATCACACTGCTGGCTCACATTCAGTTTGCAATTAACTACTACTACTAGATGTTTTTCACATATACTGTTAGCCCTCTCCCTGTGAATTTGATTTCTGTTTTCTGAATAAAGAACTCTGCAATTTTTAAATGTCATTCTGTTATTTTCAGCCCATTTCTTTGGTCTATCAAAATAGTTTTGAATTTTATGTCTGGTTTCTAGAGTGTTAGCTGTCCCATCCAATTATGAGTTACCTGGAAATTTAATTAGCATTCCCTCCAACTCTTCATCCAGATCATTTGTAAAAATACTGAAGGATCCAGGATCCAGGATTGAAGACAGAACAATATGGTGCTCCATTTGGTACTTCACCTTACGCAAGTTTGGCAAGGAACTATTGATGATCATTCTTTGAGTGTGATTTTGGAGTCTGCTGTATGTAACTTTCTAACTGTCATGCCATCCAGTCCACACCCGCTTGCTAATTATCATATCATGGGGTATTTTGTATGTAACTCTATTTTATTTTTATTTCTGCAAAGCATTTGACAATCTACTACGGAAGTTATCTGATCAACAAATAAGAAAAGATTAGTTTGCTAAGAATTGTTCTTCACAAATCCTTGCTGATGTCTGGTAACTACTGTACCATTTTCAAGTGCTTACAGATTAATCTCTTTATGACCTGCTCCAGAATCTGCTGAGATATTGATGTCAGATGGACTGGTCTGCAGTCCCTTGGAGACTCCTTTTTCTTCTTTTTGAAGATAGGAAGATAGGGATAATATTTGCCCTTTTCCAATCATCGGGCACTTCACCCACTCACCAGGATTTCTCAGACATACTACATAAACATTTGGCCAGCCCATGAGCAAATTCCTTCAGTATCCTAGGACGCAATTTATCTGGCCCTGGAGATTTAGGCTCCAAGTAAACAGATATCCATTGACCATGGTTCTATCAATCTCAAGCTTTAATTCTGCCTCTTTGTTCTGCTCTTCACAACTGCTTAGTGGAACACAAATTGTCTTGTTAGTGAAGACAGAGGCAAAATAGGAGTAGCTCTACCATTTCCTCATTCTCTGTTAGCATTTTGTTGTCCTCTGTGAGTAGCTTGTTTTGTTATTTAATTCTATAATTTTACTGAAAGGTTTAAAAACAAGAGTAAAAATTAATACAAACTAAAATAGAATAGGAAAGAAAAAAGAAAAAGGAAGAAATAAAAGAAAACTAAAGTGCAAAAAGGAAAAAAGGGAAAAAAGGTAGAAGAAAGATAGAAAAGAAAGAAAAAAGATATAAATAAGTGGCTTCTGATCTTCTTTACAGTGGTTATAACTTTACCTCTTTCTCTAAAGTTACATCATGACTCTCTTCTTTCTATAATCTATTCTATCTAATCGTCAAAACCATAGATCATAAGTTCATTTATAGCTGATTTAATTCTTTTTTAAAAATTATTTTGAAGAATCTGAAATCTTTTTTTATTGTTCTTAGCACCCTTTGCTAGCCTCAGTTCATTCTGAACTTTAACTTTCTTGATACCCTCTCTACAATTTCAGGCATACTTCATGTACTCTTCCTTGGTGATCCATCTCTCTTTCATAAAATGTGAAATCAGATTCTGTAATTATTTAATCACAGAAACATAAAATGTATGAATTCAAAAGAACCTTATAGACCATCTAGTTCAAATCACCTGTTCAGGTAGGAATCTACTAAACTATCCCCAACAGGTAGCTATTGAGCAACAGAGAATCCACCACCAGTGCAATTAAACCATGCAGAGTCTTTCAATAATACAGTATAGTAAATAGGTCATAACCTCATATTGCTGAGGGGCAGTGCTTTATCTAAGACTACAAAATAAGCTGTGGCATTTCAATGAGATGATCACAATGGAGCCAAATATGAAGAGATGCCAAAAAAGTACAAGTCCTTTTTTATGGAAGCAACTTTCCCAGTATTTAGATGAGCCCTAATTTTTCAAACAAAAGCTGTACAGTAACCACCATTCCCCACTCTTCTGTCTCTCACTCATTTATTTGGTTTTTTTCTATCCTTTGCAGAAAGAAGGAAGAATCCTGCCATTGGCAGATAACCTTTTTTTCAGCACTGCATCACCTCCTGGTGGCCAGGAAGTGCAGCTCTGTGGATTCCCATCAGACTTCCCAACTCATTCTGGCACTTTCAGTGCAGACAACTTGGCAACTTCTCTTGCCAAGTTCTTAAAATTCTCTGCTAAACATGCATAAACTGTAATGTTTCAGAGGCTTCCAATCTGGCCAAATGCAGACAGATTTTTCCTGAGGCCGACAAAAGCAAGGCTTCTGCCTAACACCAAAATGAAACCGCTCTGTGGTCAGATTTCAAGCCATTACTTGAAGTATGGAAGTGCTGGAATGCCTTAATGCTAGCATTGAACATGGGGGGGGGGGGGGGGACGGGGATCAAATAGCTATTTTGTGGCTGCAGTTATCATGTTCACAAGTGTTAACCATTACAAGTGGAACTTGAAAAGAATCAGTCTGAGGGAAAATTAGTATTTGCAAGGAATATACACAAATAGTTATAATTGGGCAAAAATAACAAGCAACTAGTGGTAGTTTTAGAATGGACGTTTTAACAACCCCAATAAGCAGCATTCACAGCATCCATCTGAATGAAAGCCAAGCTGGTTTTCTGATTGTATAGGTTCCCAAATTTTGTATTAAGGTGATCTGCCAATGAAAACCACTTGGTCCCATTTATCAATTGTTCATAATCCACCATAGTGTGGGAATTAAGGCTCTTGTTCCCAACAGAGATCCGTCCTCACAGAAGGGAATGCAGACAAGAGAACTTCTTTACATTTGTTATTATTTGTTATATTTATAGTGTCTCTAAACAAGGATGCATTTAATTATCAAGGGTATAATATTATTCCATGCATGCTATTCAAAAGTTCTACTGAATTCAGTGGAATTTATTCACATGTAAATGTATAGGATTGTTGTCTGTGGAAATTGTGGGTTCTCTGGAGATTGTTAAAAGAAGCTAGATAGCCACCTTTGAAGAATGGCTGAATATTGGAAGGGGTTAGACTAGATGGTCCTTGGGGTCCCTTCAAACTTCATTCCTATTGTAAACCACCCAGAGTCCCTCCTCGGGGGGAGATGGGTGGTGATAAATTTGATTCATAAATAAATAAATAAATAATTCCAGGATTCTAGAAAAGCATCTAAGCATACAGTACGGCCATCAAAACTTGTGACAGTAACTTATTCTTCCAGCGGACACTGGCTTAGACAATACTGGCATGGCATTCATTTTCTATCTCATGAAGAAATACTATTTCATTCAGTAATTTCTACTCATTGTTTCTGGAAAGTTATGGATTCTTTTTATTTCCCAGAGTTGCGTATGTTGCTCCTGACTGGGATTTTTTTCAGTCCACAGGACAGAGGATTCAAGTCAGCCTTTCCAGTAACTGATCTTCCTTCATATTTCTGCATGTACATATGCTTTCTATAGGCACACAACATCCTACAATACAAAAGACACTGTAAGGTGCATGGCCAAAACTTTTGAATTATATTTTTAGGGTATATAATTGCAGATTAAATATACATTCTAACTGATTGTTCCAATAGCTGTACTGCACACTTGCATATCCATTAATGAATCACATTAATGGGTAGTGTAATTCAATTTGAAAAAAAAATGAATTGGGATAAATGTACAAATTAAAGGCAGTACCAATTAAAAGTTGATAGCCACTGAAAAGCTATTTTGCCAGTAGATATGCAAAGCAGTTGAAAAACGTAGGGCTATGCAGGGCATTTAAAAGAAGTGCTTTGAAAAACACTTTATATCAGTGTTTCAAAGCTGGCTGGGGAATTCTGGGAGTCGAAGTCCATTCATCTTAAAGTTGCCAAGGTGTGTGAAACACTGCTTTACATGTTACACTCTTTCTGCTAGAGAGATGGAGCTGTTATATCATACCCACATACTATAATAGCTCTGTCTCTCTGGTCTGAGAATTGGAATAAGGAAGGTGTGTATCGTTCATAGATCGTCTATATGTCCCTCTTCCTGCAAATCTTTCCATTAAAAGATCCATATCTCCTTGGGGAGAGATTGAAGAATCTCTCCCTTGGTTTGTTCAAATGTCTGGGTTATCACTGACACCGAGAGCAGTTAAGTTGTTGGAAAGTATTGATTGTTAGGTGTAATTTAGGCTGGGTTCATGTCGCGTCGCGCGACCAGTCCTTCGCCCTTCGGTCTATGGGATTCCCTGGGGGGGAATGAGCCAACGATTCCCTCGCAAGGGTGAGGTCGAAAAAACAACGGTAGGTACAGGATTCTTTTGTGGTGAGAGACGCTACATCTCAGGAGGTTGCTGGTACTGCCTCCCGCGTGCCACGCCCCCACCTCCTTTTATTCAGCAGTTCTATCAGGGCGGGGGAGTGAGTACAAAGAGAATAGGGAAATACAAGTCATGCCCTTATAAGGGAATATACAGCATTCTGAGGCTACGTGAGAGACGTGCAATCTAGCTGTGCAGTAATGGAGTCAGGTTCGTCACATTTCTACCTTTTTTATTTAATTTGTCCTCCCCTCAGAGGGTCTGAGTCGGGGAGCCAGGGACTCTTCAGTCCAAGGAGACCCATCCCAGCGTCCTCTTCCGGGGGGTAGTGTGACTGGGGGTCCTTGTCCATTTCCGATTCACTATCAGAGGACCATCCCAAGAGTGGTGTTTTCTCCATACCTACAGCAGTGACCAGGTGTTGAACAGCAAGCTTTGTCTCGGATACCTCTGAGTCCAATGTATGAAGTCTCTGCTTTAAGAAGCGGAGAACGCGACCCAGCACACAGGGGCCTATGGTGCATACGAGAATCAATAACAGGAGGGGCCCCAACAGAGTGGACAGCAGTGTGGTTAGCCACGGAGAAATGCTAAACATATTTTGATACCATGACATGGATTGTTGGCGCTCCAATTCCCTTGTTTTTAAACGGGAATCGAGCTCTTTCATAGAGTCCAATACTACTCCTGAGTTGTCGGCATAAAAACAGCAGTCTTCCTTTAGAGCAACACACAGTCCCCCTTGTCTGAGGAACAGAAGGTCGAGACCCCTACGATTTTGCAAAACCACTTCGGATAGAGAGGTAAGGGAATCTTGTAGCGCCACAATAGATTGTTCGATGGCGCGAAGGTCAGTGTCAATGATAGCACTAAGGTGACGCAGGTTCTGATCATTGACAACAAGGGCTGACACACCGGTGGCGGCTCCGGCCGCACCTAAGCCCAGTAGGACTGATAAAGTTACAGCAGTCACTACTTCGCGCTTAGCTTTGAGGGGGTAATGAGGGGGCTCTAGGATGGAGATAAGTTCGTCAGGGGAATAGATGGAGATTTTGGGGAGTAGGAGCACCTGAATACAAAAGGCGTTAGTTCGTAACAAAGTATCACCATATACACATGCGGTGAGGCCAGAAGAACATGCCCAAACAGAGTTGTTCCCAGGGATAAAGTATTGCCCTGTCAATCGGGCAGAGATATTATCAGAGGTAGTGTAGAGTACACCGTAGCCACCATGGCCGGTGTAACCGTTGATGTTCAAGCGATTTTTTGGAAGATAGAGGGCACAGTGATCATGAGAAGAATTAAGGCAATATTGAGTATAGTTAGCAGGAACACGGCCAAGGCAGCAGCCCTGCCCTATTATAGAGGTGATAGTCAACGTGGTGTTTTGCCAGCGGCAGGAGGAGGCTGAGGTAGAGTTTCGGATAGGGTCAGGAGAACCGACTGCTTCATAGAATGGTGGAGAAGAAGACAAACAAAGCCAACATCGAGATGTGTTAGAAGCGGTGTGGACAAGGGAAAAGGAGGAGTTGAGAAGAGAGACAAGGGGTTTTTTTTGTTTGTTGAGGGGTTTAAGAAAGGTGGAGTGAATGTCGTCGGCATTGGGCCCAACAGGTGGGGACTGAGGGAGAGTGACCTGTCGTTGAATGTAGAATATGTTGCCATAATGAAACCCGGGCCATGTGCCATACACACGACCTCCCCATTTTACACCTGAGTCCCAGGCATTCCCCTGAGCTTTTCCTGCAGCAGTGAATTGTACAATAACCGGATTACATCTATTCCAAGCCCAGGGTCCTGCCGCACCCTTTCTGCCTGCGGTGCATCTAATGTCCTTTCTCAACCGAGTGAGAGTGATGTAATCAGTCTTATATGGAGGGGTCCAGTCGATGTAGCCGGTGGAAACGCAGGACCAAGATTTGCAAAAGTAATCTGCTAAGCCTCCGCAGTCGTGCACGTGATCAGGGCTGGTGTCATGTCCTGGGCACACGTACAGGGGATAGCTTTTAATGGCGGAGTGGCTGGGCTCTGGGGTGCCGTCCAGCCTCCTGTAGGCTGTCACTCCTAGAAGCATTTCTGCAAAGTCAAAATACAGGTTAGGAAAACAAGATATAATTGGGCTATAACAGGAGGAGGTATTCAGGGCCTGACCCAAGGCATCGCGGATTGTCCAGGTGATACTGTAAGGGCGATGCGATTCCTGGGCGTCGGAGGCCAGCAGGCGTCGTCCCTGCCAACGGGCGGGCTCAGGAAGGGAGAGTTGAAACAAGGTGAGCGTAAGGCGAGATGAGGTGGCGAACCCCTTAATTAATTTTGTTATTTCACAGTGATATTGTCCTAGATCGGTCAACTGTACGTTGGTGATGGCAAGGGTAGTTTGGCGAAAGTGATAAGTGATGGAATAGGAATCGCCATCTTGGAGAAGGGTGTTGTTGCGGAACCAGCGCCAGAAGGTGCCTTTTCTTTCGATGGGAGAGCGTTGAAGACATTCCATGGCGTTGGACGCTGAGCTGCGGCCGATGGTGGCAGGGTAGCGTAAACGATGGGTTCGAATGAGAGAGGTTGTTTTAGGGTTCGTTGTGAGGGGAGCAGAGATGGAAGAGAGATAACAGAGAAGGAGGATCAAGGAGGTGCTTGTCAGGAGGCTGCCCATGATACGGCCGGATACAGCGAGCAGGAACCCAGAGCACTCGATCAGGAAGTTGCACAGCAGCGTAGCCTTTTCCCCAGGTGACGAGTTGCGCAGGGCCTTTCCACTCAGGGCTGGGCAGTTGCCTAAAATAAACAAGGGGACGGGAAGAGGGAACTACTGGCTTAGAGAAGTGTCGAGATGCGGCCGTAGCAGGGGGGGTACCGGTAAGATTAAGGAAATTCAAGGTAAACAAGGTGAGATTAAGGATATTTTGTAACATCGGGAGGCTCGGGGGGCCTAAGGCCTTTTTCCCCGTTTGCCGATCAAGGGCATTCTTTAGGGTCTGGTTAGCCCTTTCCACAATAGCCTGACCTTGGCTGTTGAATGGTATACCAAATCTGTGGGTAATGGACCACTTACGGCAAAACTCAGCAAAGGGAGTGCTGACGTAAGCAGGGCCATTGTCAGTTTTCAAAGTTTTGGGACATCCCGATGTGACGAAAGTGCGAATACAATGATTGATTACGTTTTTCGTGGCTTCTCCTCTTTGCAAAGTTGCCAGGATGAATCCCGAATAAGTATCCACAGATACATGGATATACTTCCAAGGTGCAAAAGAGGGATAATGAGTGACATCCATCTGCCATGTGTCACAAGCTTGGATACCCCTGGGATTAACTCCCTCAGGGATGCACTTTGCCTGCAAACTGCAGGTTGGACATTGTTGAAGAATGGCGGTAGCTTCTTGATATGTAATGCCAAATTGGCGCACCAAGGCCTTTTTATTTTGGTGGAAATAAGCATGGCTGTCCCCTGCTAAAAGCTGCGGAGGAAGAGGGGAAGAGGCCATAATTTTGCAAGCCTCATCTGCCATGTGGTTGCCTTCGGACAGGAAACCGGGTAGCTGTTGGTGGCTTCTAATATGCGCTACAAACAAAGGGGATGTTCTGTCCTTCAGGAGAGTTTGAAGCTGCAAAAAAAGCGTCATGAGAGAGGGGGGGGTAACAGGGGAAATATATGCATCAAACATGGCCACAGCCATTTGAGTGACATACATACTATCTAATATAACATTCAAAGGCTGTTCTGGGAAAAGAGACAAGGCTAACAGAAAAGCGGCTAATTCAGCCTGTTGGGCGGATGCTTGTGGGGCTGTTAGGCGTTTTTGCCATTTGCGATTATTTTGCCATATGCAAGCCCCTATGGTTTTGGAGCCGTCTGTAAAAACAGTGAGGGCTTCCTTGAGTGGCTGCTGAACGAACGGCGAGGTTAGTGTGAAGGGTACTGTTCGCAACAGTTGCAATCGAGGATCAGGGGGAAGATGGCATGACACCTGGCCACACCAGTCCTCCAAGGCATCCTGCAATGCAGTGGAGTTTTGTAGGAGGGGTTCCCATTGAGTAACCTTAAGGGGAATGTACAGGGTGGAAACATCCAGTCCCATTAGGGCTCTAATCCTCTTCCGGCCTTTCTCAACAAGAGAGGCCATTTGTGCTGCTCTGGTGATGATGGATGTCTTAGGTGTGTGTGGCAAGTGTAGCCATTCTAAAATATGTAGATGTTTGTTATCAGACGTTTGGACAATGATGGCAGTCAGTAATTGATGTGTTGAAAGAATGGCAAGAGAGGGTGGTTTGTCAGTGAGCGCACGGTCCACCCATTGGGTCGTAAGGGCGGCATTAACCTGTTGTAGGGCATGCAATTGTTGTTCTGTAAGGTACACCTTGTCAGCTGGATTTGTCAAACCCACTAACGCTTGGAATAAAGGTGATAACATGGGTGTAGTTAAAGCGAGGTATGCGCGGGCCCAGTTAATGACCCCCAGACATTGTTGTAATTGGACCAAGGTGGTCGGCTGGGGAAGCGTGAGCATAGGTAGAAGTGGGGCAGCCGTGGAGGCTAAAACTTTGTGGCCTAGATATTGCATTGGATAACGAGACTGGACCTTTTCTGGTGCAATGTGCAGCCCTGCCGTTGCTAGGGTGGCTAAAAGAGTAGGAAAAGTTTTTTGAACTGTCCCTTTCGGGCCCTCAGCAGCGACTAAAATGTCATCCATATAATGATACACAAGAAAATGCGGAAATTGGGATCTATAGGGTTGCAATGCTTTATCAACAAAAAATTGGCACATTGTGGGTGAGTTCAACATGCCTTGTGGGAGGACCTTCCACTGGTACCGAGCAGTAGGCTTTGAATTGTTGAGCTCCGGTACCGTAAATGCAAAAAGAATTCTGTCCTTTTGTGCCAAAGGTATGGAAAAAAAACAATCCTTGAGGTCTATTACAATGAGGTCGTGCCCTTCCGGAATCAAGTTGGGGTTGGGAAGTCCACACTGCAGAGGTCCCATGGGCTGAAGGATGGTGTTGATAGCCCTAAGATCCTGTAGGAGGCGCCATTTGCCAGACTTCTTTTTGATGACAAATACCGGAGTATTGTATGGGCTGGTGGAGGTTTCGATATGGCCTTCAATTAACTGCTGCTGGACCAGGATATGTAAGGCGTCCAGTTTCTCTTTGGTGAGTGGCCATTGATCAACCCATACCGGCACAGAGGTTTTGAGAGAGAGAGAGAGAGACCCTAAAGGGTCCTGCAAAGCCATTAGGGAAGTTGAATAAAAGCGTGGAACTGTGAAAGCAAGTCACGGCCCCATAGGTTGCAGTGCAAAGGCAAGATATAAGGCTTTAGATAAGCTGTAATATTAGAATGAGCAGTCGCAGCAGAAAGCCAATAAGAGCTGACCTTAGCGGCCTGTGCTCCGCCTACTCCTTGCACCGAGGAGGCTTCGGCGAGAGGCCAGGAGGAGGGCCATTCAGCGGAACGAATGACAGAGACGTCGGCGCCGGTGTCAATCAAGCCTTCGAAAGAGCGACCATTTAGTGTGACAAGGAGGGTGGGTTTAGAGGTTTGGACTGGTTGCTGCAAGGCAAACAATGATGGCATGTCAGGAGAAGGGAGAAGTATGAGCGTGGCGACAACTGTTCCTTTATCTAAGGAAAAGCACCTATCTCCCACTCCTGCCAGAGCAATTTGTGTCAAATCTGACGAGTCATACAAATAGGGAGCAGCAACCATTCCCTCAAGCGTGAGCGAGGAGTTGGGAATGAGCAAAGCAGGGGTAAGAGGAGGAAGGGGTTTATTCAGCGTGACAACGAGAGGAAGGGAAAGGACAGCCCCCGGATCGTCATACAAAAGATCCTCTGCCAACTCCACAGGGAAGCTGGTGATGGGTAATTCAGCCTTTGGGGCGGGGTTAGCTGACAACCCCCGATCTAGTTTTCCGAAGGCTGGTGAAGGGAGGAGTTGTTGCGACACTGCGAGGCCCAATGGTAGCCTTTACGGCACCTGGGACAAGGAGTTTTAGGTTTGGAGGGGGGGGGCGGCCCCCTTTGAGTGGAAGGGGGCGCCCCACCTCCCCCGGGTGCACGGCATTGATTCTTAAAGTGGCCTGGCTTCCCACAATTGAAGCAATTTCCATGACGAGTGACTGCGAGGGCTTCCGGGGAATGGAGCTGAGGGGAGGGGTTAGTAGAAGGCAGCGAGGTGGTAATGGCGGCAGCGAGAGCGCTCACTTTGTGAGAGGTGGTACCAACGATTCTACAAAGTTGCAGGAAGTCTGCAAGTTTTACACCCGGTTGATTGACTGCGGGTTGCAGAATGGTCTGGCAGTCATGATTAGCGTTAGAGAAAGCAAGTTTCATTAGCAGCTCTTGTTTAGCCGTGGCATTATCAATTTGTCGGTCTAAAGCAATCTGAAGGCGACTTATGAAGGAAGCATATGGTTCATTTGGTTCTTGCATAATTTTCAAAAACGTTTGGGTGGATTGAGAGTCGGAATCATCCACTCTTTTGAGAGCATTCATGGCGCACATGTGAATGATAGCAAAACTACGACGGGGGGAGTTCTGTTGCTGGACTAAGGTTGCGAATTGTCCCTTTCCTAATAATTGATTTGCGGTCACCCCTGCGGGAAGACCTCTTCTAATTTCTACTTCCACCCCTTTGTCGTATTCAGATTGCCACACAACGTATTGCGCCGGGGTCATAAGCATAGAAAAAAGCATTTTCCAATCATACAATAACATAACAGTGTTAGCAGTAACTAAAGAGTCTAAAACTCCCCTAGTAAAAGGAGAGTGCAAGCCGTAGGTGGTTACAGCATCTTTGATTTGTTTCAAAACTTTAAGTTCAATATTGTTATACAAATTTCCTCCCGCCGCCCCTAGGCCGATGGTCATGGGAAAGGCAGAGGGACTCTCCATTTCCAATGAGAGGGGGGAGGAGAGGAGTTCAGTGATGGCGCCTCCGAGGGGGTGGTGCTGAGGGGAATCGGGCGTTGGAGCTGAAGGGGGAGGAGGAACGGCTGGGTATGGAGGGGGTGGTGGTGAGACAGCATCGAGATGGGCGGCAAGAGGGGGTGGGGTTTTTGGGTCAGGAGGAGAAGGGCAAGTCTCCGGGGAAGACGGGGGAGGGTAAAGAGTGTTGATGGCCGCCATGACAGCCTTCCAGGCAGTCAGAATAGGCACGGGTGCTCGTGGGGTATCATGAAAATATTTTCCTATCCTTTCCCAAGTGGATGCTTTGAGCGACCCCTCTGAAGGATAGACAGGGCAGTGTCTCTCCATGTACAGTAGGAGTTGAGTCACCGATTTTTTTGAAATGGGAAAGATGGTCGTACTGTTAGCCTTTTGACAAGAGTTAGCCTTCTTCACTAAATCATAAAGTTCGTCCCTATGAACTGACGAAACTTTGGAGAGTGGGGAGCCCATTACTTACGATTGCAGAGCCTTTTCCAGGTGCGTAGTAACGAGAGTGAAGGCAGTGCACCTCTAGACAGAGATCACACCGTGAGACCGAAGGGATCCCGGACGAGCCCCCAGTTGTCGCGTCGCGCGACCAGTCCTTCGCCCTTCGGTCTATGGGATTCCCTGGGGGGGAATGAGCCAACGATTCCCTCGCAAGGGTGAGGTCGAAAAAACAACGGTAGGTACAGGATTCTTTTGTGGTGAGAGACGCTACATCTCAGGAGGTTGCTGGTACTGCCTCCCGCGTGCCACGCCCCCACCTCCTTTTATTCAGCAGTTCTATCAGGGCGGGGGAGTGAGTACAAAGAGAATAGGGAAATACAAGTCATGCCCTTATAAGGGAATATACAGCATTCTGAGGCTACGTGAGAGACGTGCAATCTAGCTGTGCAGTAATGGAGTCAGGTTCGTCACAGGTTCACACAATGTTGCCAATCTAGGGTAAAATGGAATTGGATTGTTTATGGTTCAGTGTGTTGTGAGAATTTGTGCTTAATTGGCCTATTAAAATAAAACTTACTTTAAAAGTGACCGCAGAAGACCATATCATTGGACAACTTTTGATTCAGGGCATATAACGTGCCCTGTTCTAGTTAGATGGTGTCCTTCAGTGAAATGTATGTGGGTTCAGTTCCACTCTCAACATATATCCGTATATATTTTACTGGCAAATTAATCCCTGATAACATTTTTATTGCTGTCCAACTAAATTCATGCTTTCTTGCTGCTTATTAAATGCTCATGTTAGGTAGTATAGTGTAGCAGGTCTAAGTAAGGGAGATATGGAATTCAGTGGAGTCGGGGTATTTTAAATGGTTGGCCCACCTTACCAATGGGGTTACTAGCATGAAGCCTTAATATTTATACAACCTACTTGTGCTAGGTTAATAGTAATTATTAAAAACAATAAGAACATTAAACATTACTGGTGCCATATTCATAAAATGGGGACATTCAAACATGCTTTTTGAAAGAGACCTAGAACAATGTATTACCCAGGTGCTTCGTTCCTTGATAAAACAGTACCTATACACAAACATTTGATTATACTCATTGTTATTTCAATTTGTGTTCCCTCATTTCAAAATATATACATAATGTAACCTGTGTATGTGATTACACTGCATATAGTTTCTAACTGATATTTCATGTGGACAAATACTATTTGAGATTGGCTTGCAAAGTAGTCACTAAGATGCTAGCTTGCAAGGGAATAGCATGGGCAGTTTGGAGAAAAACTGGGCTTTGGTTACAGTAGTGTCATACTTGCCAAAATATGCCAAAATGGACCTTACTGTTGTAACAGTTAGTGTTGTTACTGTTACTGTTGCTATTAGTAAGGTCAGTTGTAAACTAACTTCTCTATCTTACTATAAAGTCCTGTGAGGCTTGATTGGCCTAAACCATGATGGACAGAGAAGGTATATATCTATGGCATCAACCATGGCATATAAAAGACTGCAGCTGAGTATGTAAGACAAATACGTAGTAAAGTGTGAATTAATAAATGAAAGAAAGGAAAAGAAATATGTTGTATGTCTGAAATAAGAGGAAGGGTAAGATGTAATAGATCTGAATGAAAGTGGTCTGATCTTGTGCAGTGGAATACATAAATAAATGCAGGGGTATGTTTAATTATGGGTGAAACTAAAAAGTGTGTCAGAAAGAAAGAAGGTTGAGTATATATGTGAAAATAGCAATACATAGGTTGATAATAGCTGCATGTTATGGTCCAGTGAATAGTGGTAATGGAAGAGCTAAGGATGAGCTTTGGGGGAAAATGTGTAACATTCTGAATAAATGTGACTCAGATGAAAAGTTATTTTATTAGGTGACATGTATTGATATGTGGAAGCAAGAAAAGAATTTGCAGAAAAAGTGGTTGGGCCATTCAGTCACCCCAAAATGAATGAGACTGGTGGCTATTTGATGAGTAACTGCCTAGAAAATGGTATGTTTGTTGACTTAACCATAAGTCTTTTACATGAACATATAGAAGAAGAATGCATAAAAAATCATGATTGGTTTCATTGTTTGTGATGATAGATAATTAGTGAAGTATACAAGAGTGATGAGATATCCTAAATGTGGGACAAATTATTGTTTGGAAGTGCATCAACAGCAGATCCTGGGAAAAATGGACATTGAAAAAAAAAGATACAAAAGGTAGTTGCAAAGAGAGAAAGGGGTGATTAAAAGAGACAGGAAAAAATGCTGTGATTTTGATGGAAATAAAAAATTGCTCTGGAAGTAGGTGAAACGGTCTAAATAAAGAACCTTCAGCAGAGTGGATGGAATTAAAAATATAGGTGATGAAATTATCTGTAATGAAACTGCAAGGAGTAAATGCTGAAAGGAATATTTTAGAGATTTGTAGGGAATTGTCAAAGAGTAGAAGAATGAAAGAGATTCCATAAATGTTACTGTCCAAGAAAAAATTGCTGGAAAGGAGGTCATAAATGCTGTGAAAATGTTGGCAAATGGCAGGGGACAGGAGTAGATCATGTAACCGAAAGAATGTAAAAATATGGATTTGGATTATTGTGGAGTGGCTGTATGGCTTGTTTAATGTGTGCAAGAAGACCACAACCATGCCTGAGAATTGATGGGACACTCTTGCTGTTCCATTGTACAAAAAGAAAGACAGCAAGAGTGAAGGCAAATACTATAGCAGGGGTCTCACTTGTTAAGTGTGTCTCGGAATTGTTTGTCAGAATTCTGATAGAAAGGGTTCAAGAGAAGACAGTGATCAAGTCTGGAAAGGGCAGCATAGCTTTATATAGGGCAGGAGATACCCAGGCTATAGTTTTGCTCTTCAGCAGGTCAGTGAGAAATGGGAACATGAGAAAAAGTTTTTATACCTTTGTTCAGTTTTGAAAAAGAATCTAATAAAATGAATAGTCTCGAATTGTGGAATATATTGTGCAAACTTGAAGTTGAAGGCTGGTCACTGAATGCAATAAGATGGCTGATTTATTTAGTACAAAGATCTGTATTCTGCCTGATTCACTATAAGGAACTTAAACATGTGTGGAAAAAATGGAGTATTGAGTGACTGGTTGCCTACTGAGCAAGGGGGTAAGATAAGGGTGTGTGATGTCCCCTTGATTGTTCAATGCAAATCTATAAGGAATAATTGTGGTAATGTTAGTAATGGCCTGATCAGAAATGTGAACGCATGTATATTTTTGTAGGTAACGCCATACCGTTGGCTGAAAACAATGGTATACAGGGAGGCTAGATTGTGTGATCCAGCTGGGAGTACCGCCCAGAGTCGGTATTATTATTTATGATAAATAAATAAATAAAATAAAGTATGAATCTGAAAATTAATGTATCAAACACCAAGGTAGTTGGGTTTAGGAGGAAACATGGAGCAAAGAATTGTAAATGGTGAAAAATTAGAGCAAGTAGATGAATTTATGAATTTCACTAGAATGCTTTAAAAAGCTGGGAAAACTGAGAAATTTTAAGATGTGCAAATGCTGGAAGAAAGGTGGTAGGCAGTAATATATGGTCTTTTGCAAGGAATGAATGTTTGCTGAAAGCAGCAAAAGGGTTGTGATAAGAGCATTTTTTTGCCCGTTTTGTCATATGGAAGGGAAAGTTAGGTATGTCAGGAGAAACCTAACAAGTTGAATGCACAGGAATGAGCTATTGTCATGAGTGCCGTTGAGCTGAAGACATCAGCGCAATGGCACACATGACAATAGAAAGGAAACAGGGGAAGGGGCTCAAGATAAGTAGCCATCAACTCACAAAGACTGAAGGTCAAGAAACAATGGCTAAACGGATCGCGAGGCACACCCAAGCTGTTAGCGCTAACGCAACGGAGATCGCCCAGCTGACAGCAATCACCGGAGGAATAGAGAAACCGATGATGGGCGATCCCGGAACGCCAGCGGGGCCTCGCAACCCCTCACCTACCGGCAGGACAACGTGTTGGACAAAGGGGGGTGACGTAACCGCGAGTGAGGGGGCGCTGACCGGCGCGGGGTATTTAAACCCCGCACCGGCGCGCTCCTGTCACTCTCAGCTTTTTTTCCAATCTGTATCTACGCTGTGAATAAATCAGAGCCTGTTCCACAGAACCAGTGTCTGAGAATTATTCAGAGGTAGGCAGCGCATGACATAAAGCTGAGAGTCATAAACTCAGCCTCGCCGAGCCCCACCGGACGACAACGAGCCGCGGGAGGAATAGACGGCGAGAAGAACAGGAAGATGAAGCCGGAGCGACGCGGACAAGGAGGGCGAGCCGCACGGCAAGAAGCAGAGGAGGACCGACCGAGGCCAGAGGCACCGCGGACTCCCGGAGCCATGGACGCCCACCCGACCTGACCCGAGCCTCAGCTCCAACCCCAAGGGGAGATGGCGACGGAGGCGACCCGACCGCGGGAGGGAGCGACATACCTTCCGAAACCAGCGGAGGACCCCGCGCCCCACATCGCACCCCAGCAACGGGCGTGGAGCGACAGCCCAACGGCGGTCAGCATGGAGGAGGACGATGGAGACACCCAGCAGACGGCGGAGGAAGCGGACCAACGGCAGAGGGAGGATGAACCCCGCCGGCAACCCACCCCCGCCGACACACCGACGGAACCGGCCCCAGCGGCGGCGCGGACCGTGGACGAGGAAGCACGAGCTGAACTCGCGGCCATGCGGACCCAACTGAAGGAACTCCGGACCATGCTGCAGTCGCTCATGCCCCCCGCGCTGCCCAACGACGTCCCCGCACAGGCCCACGCCCCAAGCGAAGCACCGAACCCCCACGGGCCAGATGAAGGTCAGCAGACGGCCCAGGCGGACGACACCACAGGCCGGGAAGCGAGAGGAAGGGCCGCACAAAACACCCGGGCCCCAAAGGATTTCCCCATCTTCTTTGATGGGAACCCCACGAAACTGTCGTTCTTTATAACGAACGCCAGGGAGTTCATGGGGAGGCACGGACACTCCTACGACTCCGAAGCGGACAAGATCGCTGCTGTGGCGATCAAATTACAAGACAGGGCGGCGGACTGGTACGTCCAACTGTACGAGTCCAGCTCCCCCGCCCTCGCCAACTTCCCCGCCTTCATCAATGAGATGAAAAACTACTTCGAAGACCCCCTAGCCAAAGTGAGGGCGAAAAGCGCACTCCAAAGACTTCAACAGGGCACACGCACTGTTCCAGACTACGCCCTGGAGTTCAAAGCCCTCGCGGGGAAGGTCAGCGACTGGTCCGAGACCACCCTGCTGGAAATGTTCAAAAGGGGGCTTAACCGCGACAAACTGCAATGGGCCCTCTACCGCGACGACCCAGAAACTCTACACGGGTGGATCCACCTTGCGGGGAAAGCCGAACACGCGCACCGCACCTTCCTCATGACAACCACGGAAGACACAAACTATACCTGCAAAAAGGTACCCGCACCACACGTGGGGACGGCCGGCCCCACATACCCAAAGAAGAAATTCAATCGGGAGCCCTGCGGGAAGTGTGGCAAACTAGGGCACAAGACGGCGGATTGCTTCGCCAACCGACCGCCGACCAGTGCGCCTAAACCCACCCCGAAAATTAGCCCCAAACCACTTAACCCGGGGCCGCCCCCTCACCGCCGAATGACCGTGGCCACAGCGACACCAGAGGAAGGCTGGGACGCCTACTGGGGGGAAGAGGACAACGTAGACCCAGACCAGCCGGCGGGAAAAGCTCCCCGCCTGCCCTGAAACGCGTTGCGAGGCAGGCGGTGGGACAGCAGCGCGAACCACCTCGACGGAACGGCGAAAGCGCCGTAATAATGGCGGCAATAAACTCTCTGCCGGCAACGGAGCCACCACGGCCGCGGCACTAGTGGACTCGGGGTGCTCAAAAAACCTCATCCACCCAGACTTAGTCGCCAAACTCGACCTCCGCTGCTTCCCCCTCCCCACGCCGTTGGCATTCCACCAGCTGGACAGCTCTACAGCGGGAGGGAAACCAGCTACGCTGCAAACCGAGCCGGTCACCCTGCAAATGGGCACTCACACCGAACGCACATCGTTCGTCGTCACTCACATCGGACGGCCCATTGCAGTCCTGGGGATGCCATGGCTCGCGACAAACAACCCGCGCATCAACTGGGCGACCCGCACCTTCACATTCGGCGACGGCGAGTATCGGGCACCAGTTCCAGCGGGCAGAACCAACCCCACTGTGGGACAAGCGGAGGCGACTACACAGGACAACGCCGCTACCATAGCAGACCTACCGGAACAATACGCCGACTTCTCCGAGGTCTTCGGAGAGGCGGAAGCTGACCAACTACCCCCCCACCGCAAGACGGATTGCCGGATCGACCTGCTGCCCGACGTCCCCTTACCTAGACCAAAGATCTACTCGATGACCCCGAAGGAGATGGCAACCCTCCGGGAGTTCATCGATAAAAACCTAGACAGGGGATTCATAGAGCCAGCATGCTCACCGGTCGGAGCCCCCGTCTTATTCCGGGAGAAGAAAGACGGGACCCTACGGCTCTGCACCGACTACCGGGGCCTAAACGCGGCTTCCCTGTCCAACAAATACCCCTTACCCCTGGTGAAGGACATGCTCGCCCACCTGTCCACGGGCAAAGTCTTTTCCAAATTGGACCTTCGCGAGGCGTACTATCGCATCCGAATCAGGGAGGGGGACGAATGGAAGACTGCGTTCAACTGCCCCCTAGGCGCCTTCCAGTATAAAGTGCTGCCGTTCGGACTCGCGGGGGCCCCCGGGGTGTTTATGCAGCTCATCAATGAGGTACTGCATGAACACCTGTTCAAAGGGGTCCTTGTCTACATAGACGACGTCCTCATCTACACGAAAACGCACAAAGAACATGTGACCCTAGTCAGGCAAGTCCTCGACAAGCTCAGAAGGGCACAGCTCTACGCCAAACCTACAAAGTGCGAATTTCATAAAGCGCGCCTAGACTACCTGGGGTACCGAATCTCCGGAGACGGCATAGAAATGGACCCCGCAAAAGTCGAGGCGGTGCTGAACTGGGAACGCCCCCGCAACAGACGCCAACTCCAGAGCTTCCTCGGCTTCGCGAATTTTTACAGGTCATTCGCCCGGGGGTTCGCAGAGATAGCCCTCCCCCTAACGGACCTCCTCAAAACCAAAGGGGTGGGGGACACCCGACGCGCCAAGAACCCGGGCACAGTATTGAATTGGACTCCCACGTGCCAGACCGCATTCAACAAGCTGAAAGCGCTGTTCACCACGGAGCCAATCCTCGCGCACCCGGACCCAGAACGGCCGTTCGTGGTCCAAGCCGATGCCTCAGACTTCTCCCTGGGGGCCATCCTACTCCAAAAGGACCCCACGGGACTCCTGAAACCATGCGCCTACCTGTCGAGGAAATTTTCCAAGACAGAAAGGCGATGGCACGTCTGGGAGAAAGAAGCCTTCGCGGTAAAATCGGCACTAGAAACATGGCGACACCTACTTGAGGGAGCCACCCAACCATTCGAGGTCTGGACCGACCACCGGAACCTCGAGGCCCTCCGAACGCCCAGACGCCTTAGCCCAAACAGGTCCGATGGGCCCAATTCTTCAGCCGCTTTAAATTCCAGCTGAAGTTCATGCCGGGCAAAAAGAACTTCATGGCCGACGCCCTCTCCCGACTGCCCCAGGACGAAGAACCTGCCCCAGACACCATTGGGATGGTCCTATCCGCCTCGCAACTGGGGATGGCCGTGACCACCCGAAGCGGCGCTCGGAGGCAGCTCGACTCTACGGCGCAGCCGACGGCGGGACAACCTGCGACCAGACGAAGCCCACCGCAACTACCAGGGGGAATACGCACGGACCTCGCCGCCGCCCTCAAAACCGACCCCTGGTTCCTGGCAAACCCCGACAAGGTAACGATGGCACAGGACCTGGCATGGGGGGAAGGCAGAATCTATGTCCCGGACTCGCAACGCCAAGCGATCTTGCATAGGGCACACGACGCCAAGCAAGCGGGGCACTTTGGGTTCCTCAAGACCCTACACCTAACAAGGCGTCAATTCTGGTGGCCTGCGCTCAGACGAGACGTGAAAGCATACGTAGCGTCCTGCCCAATGTGTGCTAGGGCCAAACGGGCACCAGGCAAACCCGCGGGGCTATTACAACAGGTGGCAGAACCCTCCCGCCCATGGGAGGAAATCTCTATGGATTTTATAGTGGACCTCCCACCCAGCCAGAAGAAAACGGCCATTTGGGTGGTGAAGGATTACTTCTCGAAACAGGCCCACTTCATCCCCTGCACGTCGGTCCCGTCCGCACAACAACTAGCCAAACTCTTCCTCATCCACGTGTACAGGTTACACGGATGTCCCGCACGTGTGGTGACCGACAGGGGTACACAGTTCACCTCTAAATTCTGGCGGGCCTTCCTAAAGCTGACGGGGACCCAACAGGCCCTATCCACTGCTTGGCACCTCCAGACGGACGGAGCCACAGAGGTCCTTAATGCCACCCTAGAGCAATTCATACGCTCATACACCAACTATCATCAAGACGACTGGGCCGAACTGCTCCCGTTTGCCGAAGTCGCATACAACAACGCCGTCCACACGAGCATGGGGAAAACTCCGTTCAAGGTAGTCTCGGGGCGTGACTTCGTCCCCATACCGGAGCTACCACAACCCCCGGAACCCCAGGTGGACGCTAGCGACTGGGGACGGAAGATTGCGGAATCGTGGCCAATAATCACGGCAGCGCTAAAGGATGCACAGGCGGCCTACAAAGAGCAGGCCGACAAGCACCGGCGCCAACAACCGACGTTCCAGGCAGGGGATATGGTCTACCTATCCACCAAATTTCTAAAGTCACCCCAACCCTCGAAAAAACTGGGGCCTAAGTACATCGGGCCGTTCCGAGTCACGCAAATAGTGAACCCGGTGGCAATACGCTTGAACCTGCCACACAACCTACGGAGACTCCACCCGGTGTTCCACACCAGCCTCCTGAAACCGGCAACCACCTCACGATGGCACCCAAGCACGCCACAGCCCTCACCGGTGATGATCGACGGGCAACATCACTTTGACGTAAGGGACATACTCGACTCTCGCAGGCAACGGGGAACTTTACACTATTTGGTCAGGTGGAAACACTTCCCCTACCCAGAATGGGTGGCGGCGCACAACGTTAACGCGCCTGACCTGACCCGGGCTTTTCACCGGGCATACCCCGACAAGCCAAAACCAAGGCCAGCAAGCCGTCACCTGCAAAACCCCTCCCCCGCGGGGCCCCCCGCCTCCCGTGCCCCAAGGGAAAGGGCCCCCCCAAGCCCGCGACTTGGGTGGACCTCCCCCCCCCGGGACTCACTCCCCCCGCCCCGGGCCCACGAGGCAGTAACAAGCGGTCGCCAGCACCCTCCCCCCGCCCCGGGCCCACGGGGGAGTGGCAAGCAAGTCAACGGGGCATCCTGGGGCAACACCCAGGAGCACACATAACAAAGGCGACGCACTTTGAATAAAAAAGAAGGGCCTTACCTGGAGCCGATAAGCACCCGACCAGCCACGCCTCTCGCCTCGCCGAATTGAGCCAAACTAGCAGGGTGTGGCCGGAGCATGCGCACGCCAGGGGGTGACCTGGGCATGCGCACTAAGGACACACCCTAGGAAGGCACGTGGTAGAGGGCGGAACAAAGGGAGGGGCGAAAAATACTCCGGCGGGAATTTCAAAAGTTCCTTTTGACAGCTCTCCTGAAAAAAAACAAAAAAAAAAACCAGAAAACCGGGGGGGGCACTATTCGGACAGGGGGCAGTATGTCATGAGTGCCGTTGAGCTGAAGACATCAGCGCAATGGCACACATGACAATAGAAAGGAAACAGGGGAAGGGGCTCAAGATAAGTAGCCATCAACTCACAAAGACTGAAGGTCAAGAAACAATGGCTAAACGGATCGCGAGGCACACCCAAGCTGTTAGCGCTAACGCAACGGAGATCGCCCAGCTGACAGCAATCACCGGAGGAATAGAGAAACCGATGATGGGCGATCCCGGAACGCCAGCGGGGCCTCGCAACCCCTCACCTACCGGCAGGACAACGTGTTGGACAAAGGGGGGTGACGTAACCGCGAGTGAGGGGGCGCTGACCGGCGCGGGGTATTTAAACCCCGCACCGGCGCGCTCCTGTCACTCTCAGCTTTTTTTCCAATCTGTATCTACGCTGTGAATAAATCAGAGCCTGTTCCACAGAACCAGTGTCTGAGAATTATTCAGAGGTAGGCAGCGCATGACAGCTATTAAACAAGTGTATATGGCAAAGCAAGATGAGATGGGGTCAAGAATGCATGGATGCTGAATGTAGACTGAATACAAAAGTGAGTGACTAATATGCAAAAGGTGTACATTGCAGTGGTTTACTCAAATAGAATAAATGAATGAATATCACAAAACAAGGAAGCAGTTCAGTGTTCTTTGCCCTACGATAAAAACAAAACAAAACAAAATAAGGAAGATTGGATGGGTCAAGAAGAAAGGGATGAAGGGAAAGTTATAGTTGGATGAAGTTGATGAGATCCTCAAAAAGAGAGATGAGAGGTTTAAAGAAAAGACGAAGTATGAGGTGGTATCCTGAAGTGGTGGAAGCAAGAATTTCTATAGCGCAGGAGATACCCAGACTCAAAGTAGGCAAACCCACTCTCTCCTGGACTTTCGTAAAAAACTGAAGACCTGGTTCTGTCAGCGCACTTGGGGCGGGGAGAAGAATAGTCATTCTTGGGGATGGCTAGCACCTTAGAATGACCCCGTATATATTCACGGACTAAAGTAGAACTTATTTCCATCTGGTTTTTACTACATTGTATACTTCTACCTTCTATTGTATTTATATTTAATGTATTATTTATAGTTTGTACTGAACTTTAAATTTTATTTTTATTGTAAACCGCCCAAAGTCCCTCCTTGGGGGGGAGATGGGTGGTGAAAGAAAATTTATAAATAAATAAATAAAATTGCAAGAGTAGAAAGATATGGAGAGGTATAGTGAATGGTGTTGATGTAAACTAGATTTACCTACATTTTCTTTCTTTTTCTTGAGATAAGAACAATTGTTTTAATTTCTTTGGTTTACTAATTCTTACTCTTTTTTGGCATTTTGCATATTGATTACTCTGAAAGGGATTAGCCTGATGAATATATATTTGTGAATACATTATAGTGGATTTTACTACTATGTTTTATGGCTATGTAGATTTGTTGTTTATTCATTCAGTCACTTCTGACTCTTCATGACTTCATGGACCAGCCCACGCCAGAGCTTCCTGTCGTTCGTCGACACCCCCAGCAATATGTTACTACTGGGAATACCATTGCTTTAACTATGCGGACCTTTGCTGTCAGTGTGATGTCTCTGCTCTTGACTATTTTATCGAGATTTGTCATTGCTCTTCTCCCAAGGATTAAGCGTCTTCTGATTTCCTGACTGCAGTCAGCATCTGCAGTAATCTTCGCACCTAGAAATACGAAGTCTTTCACTGCCTCTACATTTTCTCCCTCTATTTGCCAGTTATCAATCAAGCTGGTTGTCATAATCTTGGTTTTTTTGAGGTTTAACTGCAACCCAGCTTTTGCACTTTCTTCTTTCACCTTCATCATAAGGCTCCTCAGTTCCTCCTTGCTTTCAGCCATCAAAGTGGTGTCATCTGCATATCTGAGATTAATATTTCTTCCAGCGATCTTAACCCCAGCCTTGGATTCATCCAGCCCAGCACATTGCATGATGTGTTCTGCATACAACTGTCTGGCAATAACCCCTATCACTGTTGCCTTTTGCTTTCCTTCTTTCTTGGGCTACTTCTAGCGTCTCAGCAGACAGCCATTTTGCCTTCTTGGTTTTCTCTTTCTTTGGGATGTATTTTGTTGCCGCCTCCTGAACAATGTTGCGAACTTCTGTCCATAGTTCTTCCGGGACCCTATCTACTAAATCTAGTCCCTTAAATCTATTCTTCACCTCCACTGCAGATTCATTAGGAATATTAGTGAGCTCATATCTAACTGATCTGTGGGTCTCTTTAGTCTGATCCTAAATTGTGCAATAAGTAGTTCGTGATCTGAACTACAGTCAGCTCCAGGTCTTGTTTTACCGACTATATAGATGTCCACCTTTGGCTGCAAAGGATGTAGTCAATCTGATTTCGGGGTTGTCCATCTGGTGAAGTCCATGTATAAAGCTGTCTCTTGGGTTGTTGGAAGAGAGTGTTTGTTATGCAGAGTGAGTTGTCTTGGCAAAATTCTATCAGCCTATGTCCTGCTTCATTTTGTTCTCCCAGGCCATGCTTACCTGTAATTCCAGGTGTCATTTGATTATCCACCTTAGCATTCCAGTCTCCTGTAATGAAAATAACGTTTCTTTTTGGTGTATTGTCCAGTAGGTGCTGCAGATTCTCAGAGAACTGATCTACTTCAGCTTCTTCAGCATCTGTGGTTAGGGTGTATATTTGGATCACTGTGATGTTAGATGGCTTACCCTGAATTCAAATTGAGGTCATTCTATCATTTTTTGGATTGTATCCAAGCTTTAGCCACTTTACTATTAATTATGAAGGCTACTCCATTTCTTCTGTGGTCCTCTTGTCCACAGTAGTAGATCTGGGGGTCATTTGATGTGAAGTGGCCCATTCCAGTCCATTTCAGTTCACTGATGCCCAAAATGTCTATCTTTAATCTTGACATCTCACCAATAACCATGTCCAATTTGCCCTGGCTCATAGATCTTACATTCCAGGTTCCAGTGGTGTGTTGATCCTTAGAACATCGGATTCGCCGTTCACCACCAGCACCGTCGGCCGCTAGCCGTCCTTTCGGCTTTGAGCTAGCTGCGTCATCACGTCTGGGGCTAGTTGAACGTATCCTCTGTTCCTCCCCAGTAGCATTTTGACCATCTTCCGACCTGGGAGTCCCATCTTCCGATGGTATACCAACATATCTCTGGTTGTACATATCCATTTATTTTTCACGGCAAGAATACTGGGGTGGGTTGCCATTACCTTCCCCAGGAAACGTGTTTAGTCTGACCTCTCTGTCACAACCTCCCTGTCTTGGGTGGCCCTTCACAGTTTAGCTCATGGCATCATTGAGGTGCTCAAGCTCCAGCACCACGACCAGGTAACAATCCTTTGCTGGAGGCCATGTGAATAATGTTCCTAAAATCATTGGCTATATGCGCATCTCTGTCCTTTGGCTAGAAGCACATTATAATGTCTGGATTATGGTAGATTAACCACCCCTAGTCTGACACTTTCCAGATTCATTTGTGGAGGAGCTACCATCTTCTCCACTTAAACTCAACTTCTGAAATAGGATAATTCAATCAGTAATGGAGCAATAAATGAAAATGCTTATGCAAATGCATACTACTAGGAAATTTCCCATTGTTACCTCTGCCTATAATTATATGCATCCATTTAATTAAACTGAATTACTAAAACATAGAGATAACATCTTTATTTCCCTACAGACTTCTTACCTAGTATCCATTTCTCCAGTCAGCTTACATCTTTCTTGGCCTCTTTCCCATCTAAGTATATCCTGTACTCACAGGAAGCACCTGTCTTCAAAGCAATGGTTGCAGAACACCCTCTACTGGTCAGGGAAAACAGCAGCAAAATCTCTTCCTACAAAAAACCCTGCCAGATGAAAAGTGGCAGATTCTTTTTTTTTTTTTCAAAATATATTTCAGCCTTCTGTAATGATTTATTTATATCCATTCTTCTACAAGAATTCCAAATGACTTGCATCAAAATACAAAAACACAGTTAAAATGGAACTTAACACCCCATTAGAATGAGCAAAATGTTTTTAAAACAATGCATTGTAAATATGAAGACAAAGCAAAGGCAGTACGTTTAATGTTGGAAAGAGATTAGACAAGGTGCCTGGCAGTTCTCAGCTAGAAAGACAAACCAGAATCATAGCTTCATTACAGAATAAGCCAGAGCACAGTAATTGTAACTTGCATATAAATGTAAAAATATACTTTTTTCTATAGTAATACATCTTTAAGAAACTATGGGTCAAAGATGAAGCCACAAAGTAATATCCTTTGTAAATCTTGTGTATGTCAGCCACCTGATTGTTGTAAGTATGCGTAATACAACTCTCATACTACCTGTTCCCCTACATGGTCTAAAATAGCAATTTTAGAAGAGGAAATTTTTATTGAAGAAGTAGAGAGATATTGAGGGTTAAATGTCTGTTTGGGCCATCAGAGTTTTAATTTAGGCATTCCCAGCAGGACATTCAGTTTATTTCAAGAACTAAAATAACATCACACTGTACATTTGTTTATAAAAAATCCTCCAATTTTCAAAAACTGTTTACGATACAGTCTTGTGACCTGAAATATTTATAGGATTCCCTGGACAATGGCCAACTTAGTTTACCAGCTGGATCAATAATACTGCTAAGACAAAACACTTCAATTACTTAATCTCATAGTACAACTTGGCTGCAGTCAGTTTAAAACCAAGAAATTTGGCTTGCCTCGTTTGTGGAAAGGGCTGATTATTCTTAGTTGATAATGAATGCTTCTAAATGCTTCAGATCTATTCCTGATTTTGGAGACCATAAACCTTTAATGTACGGGCAGGTTATTATTGAAGGTGCTTGCAATACTGTTTTTTTTATGTTATTTTCATCACAGGGTTAGGGTCAGGGTTAGGGTTAGGAAAAGGGACACGGTGGCGCTGCAGGTTAAACCGCTGCACTGCTGAGCTTGCCGATCGGAAGGTCGGCGGTTCGAATCCGCACAACGGGGTGAGCTCCCGTTGCTAGTCCCAGCTCCTGCTCACCTAGCAGTAAGAAAACATGCAAATGTGAGTAGATCAATAGGTACCGCTTCGGCGGGAAGGTAACGGCGTTCCGTGTTGTCATGCCGGCCACATGAACACGGACGGGTCTACGGACAACGCCGGCTCTAACGGCTTAGAAACGGAGATGAGCACCGCCCCCTAGAGTCGGGCACGACTGGACTTTACGTCAAGGGAAGCCTTTACCTTTACCTTTACTTCATCACAGGAGACTGGAATGCTAAGGTGGGCAGTCAAATGACACCTGGAATTACAGGTAAGTATGGCCTGGGAGAACAAAACGAAGCAGGACATAGGCTGATAGTATTTTGCCAAGACAACTCACTCTGCATAACAAACACTCTCTTCCAACAACCTAAGAGACGGCTTTATACATGGACTTCACCAGATGGACAACCCCAAAATCAGATTGACTACATCCTTTGCAGCCAAAGGTGGCGGACATCTATACAGTTGGTAAAAACAAGACCTGGAGCTGACTGTAGTTCAGATCACGAACTTCTTATTGCACAATTTAGGATCAGACTAAAGAGATTAGGGAAGACCCACAGATCAGCTAGATATGAGCTCACTAATATTCCTAATGAATCTGCAGTGGAGGTGAAGAATCGATTTAAGGGACTGGACTTAGTAGATAAAGTCCCGGAAGAACTATGGACAGAAGTTCGCAACAAAATACATCCCAAAGAAAAAAAACCAAGAAGGCAAAATGGCTGTCTGCTGAGATGCTAGAAGTAGCCCAAGAAAGAAGGAAAGCAAAATTCCAGAGGTTAGCCAGAAGAGATAAGGAATTATTTTTAAACAAGCAATGCGCGGAAGTGGAAGAAGACAATAGAATAGGAAGGACAAGAGACCTCTTCCAGAAAATTAGAAACATCGGAGGTAAATTCCAGGCAAAAATGGGTATGATCAAAAACAAAGATGGCAAGGACCTAACAGAAGAAGAAGAGATCAAGAAAAGGTGGCAAGAATATACAGAAGACCTGTATAGGAAGGATAACAATATCGGGGATAGCTTTGACGGTGTGGTCAGTGAGCTAGAGCCAGACATCCTGAAGAGTGAGGTTGAGTGGGCCTTAAGAAGCATTGCTAATAACAAGGCAGCAGGAGATGACGGCATCCCAGCTGAACTGTTCAAAATCTTGCAAGATTTTGCTGTCAAGGTAATGCATGCTATATGCCAGCAAATTTGGAAAACACAAGAATGGCCATCAGATTGGAAAAAATCAACTTATATCCCCATACCAAAAAAGGGAAACACCAAAGAATGTTCAAACTATCGAACAGTGGCACTCATTTCACATGCCAGTAAGGTAATGCTCAAGATCCTGCAAGGTAGACTTCAGCAGTTCATGGAGCGAGAATTGCCAGATGTACAAGCTGGGTTTAGAAAAGGCAGAGGAACTAGGGACCAAATTGCCAATATCCGATGGATAATGGAAAAAGCCAGGGAGTTTCAGAAAAACATCTATTTCTGTTTTATTGACTATTCTAAAGCCTTTGACTATGTGGACCATAACAAATTGTGGCAAGTTCTTAGTGGTATGGGGATACCAAGTCATCTTGTCTGCCTCCTGAGGAATCTGTATAACGACCAAGTGGCAACGGTAAGAACAGACCACGGAAAAACGAACTGGTTTAAGATTGGGAAAGGAGTGCGGCAGGGTTGTATACTCTCACCCTACCTATTCAAGTTGTATGCAGAACACATCATGCAATGTGCTGGGCTGGATGAATCCAAGGCTGGGGTTAAGATCGCTGGAAGAAATATTAATCTCAGATATGCAGATGACACCACTTTGATGGCTGAAAGCAAGGAGGAACTGAGGAGCCTTATGATGAAGGTGAAAGAAGAAAGTGCAAAAGCTGGGTTGCAGTTAAACCTCAAAAAAACCAAGATTATGACAACCAGCTTGATTGATAACTGGCAAATAGAGGGAGAAAATGTAGAGGCAGTGAAAGACTTCGTATTTCTAGGTGCGAAGATTACTGCAGATGCTGACTGCAGTCAGGAAATCAGAAGACGCTTAATCCTTGGGAGAAGAGCAATGACAAATCTCGATAAAATAGTCAAGAGCAGAGACATCACACTGACAGCAAAGGTCCGTATAGTTAAAGCAATGGTGTTCCCTGCAGTAACATATTGCTGCAAGAGCTGGACCATAAGGAAGGCTGAGCGAAGGAAGATAGATGCTTTGGAACTGTGGTGTTGGAGGAAAGTTCTGAGAGTGCCTTGGACTGCAAGAAGATCAAACCAGTCCATACTCCAGGAAATAAAGCCAGACTGCTCACTTGAGGGAATGATATTAAAGGCAAAACTGAAATACTTTGGCCACATAATGAGAAGACAGGACAGCCTGGAGAAGATGTTGATGCTAGGGAGAGTGGAAGGCAAAAGGAAGAGGGGCCGACCAAGGGCAAGATGGATGGATGATATTCTAGAGGTGACGGACTCATCCCTGGGGGAGCTGGGGGTGTTGACGACCAACAGGAAGCTCTGGCGTGGGCTGGTCCATGAAGTCACGAAGAGTCGGAAGCGACTAAACGAATAAACAACAACACATCTTGCAGTTGATTAAACCATGCATGGATGCAATGAAGTCATAATTTATCTTTAAATTATGTTTTGTAATTCAGGGGCCAGGTTTAACCCCAAGTGTCTGCTTACAACCTGCTGCAAATATAACCTTCTAGTTTTTTTAACATGTCTATTTGAATTGGCAAGAGATTTTTAACTCCAAAAAGGATATCCATTGGGTTATTATGGATTTTGTAGTGTAGTTTCAGGGTACTGTTTAAGTTTATACATGGGGGGAAAGGTAGATAAGGAGGTCATTTCGAATAAAACCCAAGGTCTTGCTCTTGAGATAGCTTAAATGTAAGTTAATTTGTAATTTCTCCTCCCCATGTTTCATAGCTCACGTTAAATTAAGGAAAACTGATGAAAAACAGTCTTTAAAATAAAACATATCATACATATCTAGTATCGGACACATTTCCATTTGCAAAATATTCAGAAAAGTATAATACTCTTTCCCCAATTAATGTCCTATAAGGAAAACCGTGAAATAATATTGAATAATGCTGTCAGTAACAGGAGATAATTTTTTTAAAAAAGCATAATCCTATCCCGGTTTCTTCAGCAAAGGATCGTTACCTTGTTGTGGTGCTGGAGCTTGAGCACCTCAATGATGCCATGAGCTAAACCGTGAAGGGCCACCCAAGACGGGAAGGTCATGACAGAGAGGTCAGACTAAATGCGATCCCTGGGGAAGGTAATGGCAACCCACCTCAGTATTCTTGCCGTGAAAACTAAATGGATCAGTACAACCAGAGATATGTCGGTATACCATCGGAAGATGAGACCCCCAGGTCGGAAGATGGTCAAAATGCTACTGGGGAGGAACAGAGGATGAGCTCAACTAGCCCCAGACGTGATGACGCAGCTAGCTCAAAGCCGAAAGGACGGCTAGCGGCCGACGGTGCTGGTGGTGAACGGCGAATCCGATGTTCTAAGGATCAACACACCATTGGAACCTGGAATGTAAGATCTATGAGCCAGGGCAAATTGGATGTGGTTATTGGTGAGATGTCAAGATTAAAGATAGACATTCTGGGCGTCAGTGAACTGAAATGGACTGGAATGGGCCACTTCACATCAAATGACCACCAGATCTACTACTGCGGACAAGAGGACCACAGAAGAAATGGAGTAGCCTTCATAATTAATAGTAAAGTGGCTAAAGCAGTGCTTGGATACAACCCAAAAAACGACAGAATGATCTCAATTCGAATTCAGGGCAAGCCATCTAACATCACAGTGATCCAAATATACGCACCAACCACAAATGCTGAAGAAGCTGAAGTAGAGCAGTTCTATGAGGATCTGCAGCAACTACTGGACAACACGCCTAAAAGAGATGTTATTTTCATCACAGGAGACTGGAATGCTAAGGTGGGCAGTCAAATGACACCTCGAATTACAGGTAAGTATGGCCTGGGAGAACAAAACGAAGCAGGACACAGGCTGATAGAATTTTGCCAAGACAATTCACTCTGCATAACAAACACTCTCTTCCAACAACCTAAGAGACGGCTTTATACATGGACTTCACCAGATGGACAACACCGAAATCAGATTGATTACATCCTTTGCAGCCAAAGGTGGCGGACATCTGTACAGTCGGTAAAAACAAGGCCTGGAGCTGACTGTAGTTCAGATCACGAACTTCTTCTTGCACAATTTAGGATCAGACTAAAGAGATTAGGGAAGACCCACAGATCAGCTAGATATGAGCTCACTAATATTCCTAAGGAATATGCAGTGGAGGTGAAGAATCGATTTAAGGGACTGGACTTAGTAGATAGGGTCCCGGAAGAACTCTGGGCAGAAGTTGGCAGCATTGTTCAGGAGGCAGCAACAAAATACATCCCAAAGAAAGAGAAAACCAAGAAGGCAAAATGGCTGTCTGCTGAGACACTAGAAGTAGCCCAAGAAAGAAGGAAAGCAAAAGGCAACAGTGATAGGGGGAGATATGCCCAATTAAATGCAAAATTCCAGAGGTTAGCCAGAAGAGATAAGGAATTATTTTTAAACAAGCAATGCGCGGAAGTGGAAGAAGACAATAGAATAGGAAGGACAAGAGACCTCTTCCAGAAAATTAGAAACATTGGAGGTAAATTCCAGGCCAAAATGGGTATGATCAAAAACAAAGATGGCAAGGACCTAACAGAAGAAGAAGAGATCAAGAAAAGGTGGCAAGAATATACAGAAGACCTGTATAGGAAGGATAACAATATCGGGGATAGCTTTGACGGTGTGGTCGGTGAGCTAGAGCCAGACATCCTGAAGAGTGAGGTTGAGTGGGCCTTAAGAAGCATTGCTAATAACAAGGCAACAGGAGACGACGGCATCCCAGCTGAACTGTTCAAAATCTTGCAAGATGATGCTGTCAAGGTAACGCATGCTATATGCCAGCAAATTTGGAAAACACAAGAATGGCCATCAGACTGGAAAAAATCAACTTATATCCCCATACCAAAAAAGGGAAACACTAAAGAATGTTCAAACTATCGAACAGTGGCACTCATTTCACATGCCAGTAAGGTAATGCTCAAGATCCTGCAAGGTAGACTTCAGCAATTCATGGAGCGAGAATTGCCAGATGTACAAGCTGGGTTTAGAAAAGGCAGAGGAACTAGAGACCAAATTGCCAATATCCGCTGGATAATGGAAAAAGCCAGGGAGTTTCAGAAAAACATCTATTTCTGTTTTATTGACTATTCTAAAGCCTTTGACTGTGTGGACCATAACAAATTGTGGCAAGTTCTTAGTGGTATGGGGATACCAAGTCATCTTGTATGCCTCCTGAAGAATCTGTATAATGACTTAAGTAGCAATGGTAAGAACAGACCACGGAACAACGGACTGGTTTAAGATTGGGAAAGAAGTACAGCAGGGCTGTATACTCTCTCCCTACCTATTCAACTTGTATGCAGAACACATCATGTGACATGCTGGGCTTGAGGAATCCAAGGCTGGAGTTAAAATCTCCGGAAGAAACATTAACAATCTCAGATATGCAGATGATACCACTGTAATGATTGCCTATTCTAGAACATCAGACTCATGAACAGGATCACAAAGATATCTGATTTATTAAAGAATAGTATGCAGGATCACAAAGAAAGCTGAGAATGAAAAAAGCGCACCAAATGCAAACTAAAAACTCTCGGTACAAATGAGATCCCTCCCCCCCGTAGAACCTTCCCAAGCTCACAATCCCAGGTACTCCTAATGGCTTCTGATCGTCCGCGGGAAAAGTCCTTGAGCAGAGCACATAACCCAAACACATAGATGAAATGAACATAGATACAGAGCTTGGCACAAGGTTTCACAGCAGCTCCCTCCCAAACAGAAATGCGCATCAGTGCCATGGCATGTGAAACGTTACGATGTACAGTGCACATTGAAACAGTGAACATGACAACCACTTTGATGGCTGAAAGTGAGGAGGAACTGAAGAGCCTTATGATGAAGGTGAAAGAAGAAAGTGCAAAAGCTGGTTTGCAGCTAAACCTCAAAAAAACCAAGATTATGGCAACCAGCTTGATTGATAACTGGCAAATAGAGGGAGAAAATGTAGAAGCAGTGAAAGACTTTGTATTCCTAGGTGCAAAGATTACTGCAGATGCTGACTGCAGTCAGGAAATCAGAAGACGCTTAATCCTTGGAAGAGCAATGACAAATCTCGATAAAATAGTGAAGAGCAGAGACATCACACTGACAACAAAGGCCCGCATAGTTAAAGCAATGGTGTTCCCTGTAGTAACATATGGCTGTGAGAGCTGGACCATAAGGAAGGCTGAGTGAAGGAAGATTGATGCTTTTGAACTGTGGTGTTGGAGGAAAATTCTGAGAGTGCCTTGGACTGCAAGAAGATCCAACCAGTCCATCCTCCAGGAAATAAAGCCAGACTGCTCACTTGAGGGAATGATATTAAAGGCAAAACTGAAATACTTTGGCCACCTAATGAGAAGACAGGACACACTGGAGAAGATGCTGATGCTAGGGAGAGTGGAGGGCAAAAGGAAGAGGGGCCGACCAAGGGCAAGATGGATGGATGATATTCTAGAGGTGACGGACTCGTCCCTGGGGGAGCTGGGGGTGTTGACGACCGACAGGAAGCTCTGGCGTGGGCTGGTCCATGAAGTCACGAAGAGTCGGAAGCGACTAAACGAATAAACAACAACAAAATCCCGGTTTACTTAGAAGAAAGTCCCACTGATTTCAATAGGCTTACGCCCAAGAAAGCGAGTTCAAGAACAATAAACCGTCCCCCCGCCTTTGCTAGACAGAAGCAAGGCGAGGTCGCCTGTTGCAAAGTGACTTCCTCCCTCAGTTCATACGGCGCAGGCGTAAACCCTCCCTCTTCCCTCGGGGAGCAGCCATAACCAAAGGGTTAACGCGAGAGGGCGTACCTTTCAAAAAAAACTCCTCAAACCTGACCCCCCCTCCTTTCCCCCTTACATGGAACGAGGAGGTGCTGCAGCCTACCCTCCCCTCCAAGCACCATGCTGATCACGTGGAGGGAAATCCACAAATGAGGTTTAACTCATTTCCCACGTGCTTTCCCAGCGGTACCTGGCAGTCGTATTGGCCAATGAGAAGGCAGGGTGGGTGGAGGGAGGTGGAGGTTTGGGGTGGTCGTTTTTTTGACGGGACTACGGAACGGCAGCCTTTAGCTTTGGGATGGGGTGGCGAAGTCTCGTGTACAAAGAGCAGAGTGAATCACGTGTCCAGGTGGGAAATTTAGCATTCAGACGACGGTGGACCGATGCCTTTCATACCAAGGTATCTTTTCTAGGGGCTAGGATTGCCTAGCCTGACCTTGTACAGTGCTCCCGCCTCTCTTAAGTGGACTGCGTGACAAGTTCAGTTTCTCGATACTGTTGAAGCTGCATTCCTTTGCTTATTTAAAGTAATACGTAGAGTTTGCTTTTACATAAATATGCAGAATTGCATCGTCAAGGCTGCTTAGGATACTCGTTGAATTTGTCCCCAAGACCTCTTTGCCCCTAAGGGAACGGCTGTCCTCTGCTGGTTAGGGCAGGATCGGCACCACAAACAAATCTTCCTACCGAAACAAATCTGACTATTCTCCTTCTACCAATTGCCTATATATGAAATGCCGAACCGTCTATCTTTCTAACCATCCATCTGGAATGCCAAACCAGACACACATGCACACACGAAGTGCCAAACCAGTTGGTCCATATCTTTTAAAGGCATAGAATCTCATGAAACAACCCTAAAAAAGAAAAGCAAGGCTGATGCTTTTCAGCTATTCAGACCGGCAACCTCTGGAGATTTTATAGCAATAGGCACAAAATGGAGTTTTGAATTAAATCATATTCTTTTAAAAAGCATATTTGACATTTTTCCAACTACTTAGCTGAACACACGATAAGTATGAAAGATGTAAAACAGAGGTTCTTTATGTGAGTCAGTGATGCTGAATAGTTTCTTCCAAAAGTAAAACAGCTGTACAGCCTTTCCTGAAACCATAATTCGTTTGGAGTCCAAGTGCTATGAACTTTTATATGTGTTACACTGAGGGGTATGCAGTAAAGAGGATCTTATGACACCTTCAGTGCTACAGTGTTTGAACACAAGACATTTTGGGGGGAAATGCAGTATTGCAACTTTCATTGTTCACTTTCTGAACAATAACAGCTAAAAGTTCCACTCACACATTTGTGCAACTGTTCAAAACCCAACTCAGACCCAACTCCTAGCCAGTCTAGGATTGACCTCCAGAACAATTTTGGAGGGGGGAGGCAGGCCCTCATAGAAAGCTTGTTTTGCATGATGGTTCCACAGGACTATACTTCCCATGCACTTTTATAATTTCTGTCAAGGCTTGGCACTTTTCTCACATCGCTTGTGCTCTTCCACTAGAACGCCATTGCTTCATCCAATTGACACGGAAACTATCTGTTCTTTTGATAACCATTTTCTGTTCTAGGAATTACCTTTTTGTTGTGTCTTTGAATTCTTCTGATATTTTCTCACATGCTGTATAAGCTGAAATCTTCCTCAATAAACCTTTCACCTCCAGGCCTGCTTTTAGTGGGTCTCAGGTACTTCATATTTCATATGTTTCCATTCATACTTCACACAAATAAATTGAGTAAAGTTACAAATCATAATTGGTTATGTGCCTTCGAGTCGGTGTTGACTCCTGGCAACCACACAAATGGGCCTTCTCCAGGATAGATCTCTCTTCCTCATTTTTCCATGTCTTTTTCCATTTTCAGTATATTTACAGGTCTCTTTGTAACACTGTTTCTTGTCTCTTCTAACAGCTCTGAAATTCTTTGTCAGTTTCTTCCCGAGATCCTTGTTTTTCTTGGCTTTGGCTTCTCTTCTCTTCTTGACTGTTTGTTCTGATATCCAGCTTGCTTCTGTTTCTTGATCTTTGGCAGTCTCTTTTCACATTCATCCTTACATCACTGTTTGCATTCCACAGTTTCTGTGGTTTCTAATCAGTGATGTTCAGGACTATAAAGCAATTCCTGATGTTCTCCTTGAAAATAATGGGTATATGCTCAAGATCATATTGTGGAAACTAATTGGCTTTATTCTTCTGCTGTAGCTTGACTTGGAACTTGTACATGAGCAGTGATCTGTTCCACAGCCAGCTCCCAGCCACATCTTTGCTGTTATAACTGAGCTCTTCACCTCCTTGTACTAATAATATAATCAGCTGGATTTCTGTGTCCTCCATCTGGTGATGTCCATAAATACAGGCACCATTTTGTTTCTTTGAAGAATGTGTTAGCAATGAAGAAATCATTGGGTTGGCAGAAACTGATAAATTGTTCTCCAGCTTCATTTTGTTTACTAGGCCATATAATCTAACTACATTTTCCTCCTTAGTGTTTCCAACTTTGGCATTCCAGTCTCCAACCACACGCAGCACATCCTGCTTGCATGTTCTCTTAATTTCAGGTTGAACTTACTGTTTATTCTTCTGAATCAGTGGTAGGGGCATAAACTTGGATAACCATCATATTAAAGGGTTGTCTAAAAGTCTGAATAACATTATTTGGTCATTGACTGCATTGTACCCAAGTACTGTGTTTACTATATCCTTCCTGACTACAAAAGCAAGCATACTGAAATGAAGAAGACTTATTTCTGAGTTTAAAAAAAAGTTTTATGATTGGACAAGAAACCAAAGAACAAAAATAACTTATTCTAGCTTAAGTGAGGGCAAATTATTGCCCTCTCCATACGTTGGCTTTCAACTCCTAGAATTTCTGCCCAGCACAGTTCAACACATTGGAAGGTATTTGGCAGAGAAAAGTTGGTGTAGAGTATCTATTCTCTTCACAATATAAGACAAATAGCATCTTCAAGAGACATAATTTGAAAAATATAGGAGGACAGCTTACTACTTCTTCCTTAAACAGCACAGTCTTTTATCCCTTTTTCTATTTGACTTGTTTGGCCCTTCGATTGAGAATTTTTTCCAAACTCTGTTAGAGATTTCATAATCCTTCTGTATTATATAAATCAATAAATTATTATTTTTTTAAAATTAAATATTGTTGTTAAGTTAGGAGCTGACTTTGGGGAAACAAAGATAATACAAATTAGAAGCCTCATGTCCGTCAAATGTCTACAAGTATGAATAAAATTTATTAATCTAAATAGACAGTATATGGATTCACTGCAGAAAATTGAATTTGTGATGCATACATACATACAGACAGATTTTCTCTTATTTTCTAGTACTTAATTTACAAAATAGAGTTCCTGTTGGATAATAGATGAAGAGTAATAGTGCAAACATTTTGTTTCTTCCCAGTTGTACTAAGGATCTCTGTGACAGCTTTCCCTTGGCATGAAGTGCATAGTTACAGGGGGCAATGTGAAAGGTGAGCCACAAACAACAATTTTATTTATTTATTTGTTTATTTATGCAATTTATAAGGCTACCTAATTCTACAACAACTCCAGTGCAAACAGTCATACAGTGCCATTAAAACAAACAACCCCCCACCCAAATGCCATAGGAAAAACAACCATTAAAAGACAATCAAACATACAGGCCCACCACCCACTCTGACCCAAGACCTGGGGAAAGAACCAGGTTTTTAGAGCTCTTTTGAACATGGCCAGAGTATGGGCCAAACATATCTGGTGGGGATGGTGTTCCAAAGGCCAAGTGCTGGGACAGAGGAAGTGTGGTTCCTGAGACCCATCAATTGACACTGCTTAATAGATGGAACCTGGAATATGTTCATCTGGGCTAAGCAGAAGTCACAGAAGACAGATGGTCCTTTAGATAACTAGGCCCTGTGCCATGAAGGGCTTCACAGATAATAACCAGCATCTTAAATTGCATCCAGAAGCCTCCTGGTAACCAGTACAGTAGTTTGTAACAGCAAAAGTGTTACATGGGTCTGATGAGATATAACTATAATTGCCCATTCTGCCACATTCTGGACCAGCTGCAACTTCTGAATAGCTTTCTGGGTTAATCTTATGTAGAGTGCATTGCACTAGTCCAAACATGAGATGACCAAAGTGTGAATTACTACCTGAAGGGCCTCCTGGTCCCTGTAAGGACATAACTGGCACACAAGATGGATTTGTGCGAAGACCTACTCAGTGTGAGCTGCCACCTGCTCCTTGAGTCCGATTTTGTGAGTCTAAGAAGACCCCTAAATTTTGTATAAGGGGTCTTAATTTCTTATCTGGTCTTCCCAGATAGGAGTATAGTAGAGAGAACACACTCCTGAAGGAACTTTCTTATCAGTAAAACACCTATCTTTGCAGGATAGAGAGACGAAGAACAAATGGAGTATTAAAGAGAGGGAAAGGATGGTCCTGTTTATTTTTGGCTTTAGGCTTCTCCACTGTTGACATTACATGCACCCCTTCCCCACAGACAACCATAGAATGGAGAAGTAAAGCCAACCTTCATAAACCCCAATAATTAATTAGTAGAAGGAGGAAGTTGGGGTGGATAGTCTCAGACTATACAGATTCCTAGCTAGTATAAGAAACAGCATCTCACATTGCATGAGACTTCAACTTATCCAGTCCTTCATGTTCTTCTATCCCTTGTGCAGCCCTGGGGAAAGCGATACACGCTCTCTCCCGGATTGGAGATGAAATCTACGTTGAACCACTACAGGAAGGGGTGAGATGGGATCTAGGAGATATTTGTGTGGGGTTGGAGAACTTTTAAATGAATGTTATGTAAGTGGAAGGATATGTTTCGTAGAAAAAATAATGCACTTCTTTAAAAAAGTTGAAAGTAAAATGTTATGGGAAAACTGAGTTAAGGAATTTAATTCATTTGCCAGTCTGGCGCAGAAATAATATATAAAAACTTGCAATATACTGTAAAGGATAGAACAAGAGATAACGGAAACCTGCTGTGCTGAGGCTATTATTGTATGCAATGTATTTATTGAATACAAATCCCAAAACTGTTCATTGGGGCATATCCCTAGGTGGCCAAATGTGAGGAAATTATTTTGTGGGAATAACAATAAAATCCTGGTAAGCACTGAAATGACCAAAGCAGGGCTACTATGTAGTCTAAATTGGTGTGTCTGTGTAGCTCAATTGTCAGCAATTTTGATTTGTACCAGGAGCTGCCTGATAATTCAGGTTTGCTTTATGTTTGGACCAATTATGCCGAATCTTTACAAGGTATGTAGTGACTGACCAGGAAAGGAATCAGGTAGATAGTTGAAATTAAATAGCAACCTCAGGGTGCTGGACTGCAGGCAGGTTTCACTGTTGGGAATGTAAAGAAAGGAATGTAAAATAAAATCGCCAATATTGGAATGCCTTTATTCAACTCTGTTGGGTGACAGCAGTCACATTGTGTATTATTCTGGTCATAGTTCACCTCAAAAGATCCACTGCATAGCTGGGGCAGAAAAAGAGAATCAGGATCCAGTAAGAGCTGCTAAGGAATACTGGTGTAAAGTTGCTGTTTCCTCTGCGGTCTGCATGTGGGAGGCCCATAGATGCCGGTTGGAACCATAGAATGCTGTACCCTTCTTAGCTGCTTGGTATTAGAAATCTAAGAGGAAGCCAAGGGCTGGAGGGATGGGGAGACACTTCTTTTCTTACTGTTATTTCCTGTTTTACCTTTCCAGTTGTCTCTGCGTGCAATAAACACATCTCGCTCTGCCTATGCCTGCTTCCTGTTCACCCCACTCTTCTTCCAGCACTATCAGCCTGGGGAATCTGGATCAGACCCAGGTGTGGGTGCTTTCCGATGCAAGGTGCTCATGAAGGTGAGGTGCTCCTGATAGCTGCAGAAAGTGTGCAAACTCTCCTCAGAACTCAAGTAAATATTCCCTCTCTGGGTTCTTGTGGTCTCTGGACCCCTTTGCAGTCACTGACATGGTTGGAAGTGTGTTGATTCATGCTACAGGTAGTAGCAGAATATTAGCATGTCACTGTGCTAAGCTAAACCATTCTTCTGATGCTGTTTTTGTGTAAAGAAAAGCATTCTTTTATGCCATTTTCCACCAGCAATATGAAGTAGTACAATCCAGTCACAGTTTTACCATCTCATTTGTCAGCCTTCTCTAATATGACTCCCTCTAAATTTTTTGGGAAAGCAGCTCTGATAGTTCCCAGGTGGCCTAACAGTCCCAGTGCTATCTGGAGAGCACCAGGTTGGGGAAATCTGGTGTAGATGCAGCAGTGTGGCTATTTCCAGGATGTTCTGCTAGCTGGTTTCTTCCATTACAAGGTCTTTGGATTGAGACAGTCCCCTGATCTCTTGAAGTATATCTTGTTTTCACAAATTCAAAGGGCCAGAAGGAAGGCTAGTGGCCACAGAGTTAAGCAGTGACTATTGTTTCAATGTCAGTATATCAATATCCTGCCTTTTCTCTAGGTGGTTCAAGGTCATGCAGGTCAGGAGCAAGCAGATTGGATGTTTTGGATGACACTCCCAGGATCACTGCCATTGGGCATTGTGGCAGGAGCTTGGAGTTCTCCAAAACATCGAAAGGGCACAGGCTGCCTCTCCCTGGTAGGGGCAATTCTTTTTCCTTCCATAGTTATATTCAAAGATAGTTTCTGGTTTCCCTAACTTGCTAACATGATTACTGAATTAACATGTCATGCAAGACATTGATAATAATAAACCAGTCAAATGAGTTGGGTTTGCTTAATGTACTAAAACCACACATAAAACTAACCAGGGTTAAACCTATTCCAGCTTAGGAGGTTGTGCAGATCCAGCTGTTCAGTCTGTAACTAACCTCATTAAGTGAACCTGACCTTTGAGTGGCCCACTGAGTTTAAAAGCTATCTTGGGGTTTGAACTTGAATCTTCTCCATCCCAATTTGTCACTCAAGCACTGTGCAGAATGTGGCACTCTTCATTTGTTTAAGAACAATCTCACACAATTGTGCCTTGCAGTCTTTCTTAGCTGTATTCCGCTCACTCCCTTCTCTGGAGAAGACAGTGGAGAAATGTCTCATGTCACTGAATCCCCGGATGAACCGATTCCGTGTGCAGCTGCATTGCAAATATGGTGAGCACTGGGGAAGAGCCCTGCTTGAATGTGGAAGGGATTAAGTTTAGACAATAGAAAGGGGCTGCAGGAAGATTTAGATCCAGTGGTCATTTGAATGGAGGAATGATCACCCGTGGTTCAGGAATATTACAACATATTGATACCTAAGTGGGACAGTGGGATCCAAGAGTGGTTCAGATGAATTTGGAAAAAGAAGTACAGTCAGGAAGAAAGAATCCATTGAAAGTCTGTTGTAAAAGCCACAGGCCTGTACCACTTTTTAACTGGGGTAGTAAAGGGCTGCAAAGAGCCTGAACCTCTGTACGAATGAAGAGATCAGAGTTTGTTCACTTGCTGAAGGCTAAGGAAATGAAAAATCGGTATCTGATGTCTTCAGGTGCTGGGAACAGAACTTCCAGCCACACTGCCAGCAAATTCCTGCAGTTTAAGAAGTGGGAACCAGAGAAATTGGTTTGGTCCATTAGTTCGGCTTTTTTTTCCTCTCTGTCATCCGTAAGAAGCATAACAAAGAGAGAAAGACTGTATTAGCTACCCACAGCCAGCAGCTGCTGCTATGTTCTCTGCAATCCCCATCTCCTTTCTTTTCAGTGCTTCAGTAGTATAATCAGAAGAAACATATCCAGTTCTTCTCAGCCATTCCCATAAGTTGTACCTCAAAGACTTAATTTTTGTGGGCCTTTCTTCAGAATGTGGTTTGCGGGGTGGGGTGGGGTGGGGTGTGTGCCACATTTTACAGAGTAGACGGCCACAAGGCAGGACTACCCCATGTAGTCATGCTGCCTCTCCATGTGACATCACCTGCATGGAATAATCTTAAACTCCAAATACAGCATCAGGCTTGCAAGTTTCCTGCCAGCATGTAATTTACTAATAAATGATACCAGGTTCCCATTGATGAATTCAGCCTGTCCTCACAAGTGCTTTTTTCTATCCCATTCCATCTTAGTGACAATGTTTTCTTTGAAATCCATAGCATAAGAACATAATCTTATGGGACAGAAAAAACATCAGGCCAATTCTCTGAGTCAGATATTCTCCGCCTTCTGGGGGTGGGGGCTGAAATTCTAATGTCCCTTCTCCTCCTGCAGAAATGACTGCAGTCCTTATTTCTCTGAGATTGGCATTTCAGCTTTGGAGGCCAAAGAAAGGCGGTGAATGTGAGCAGGCCTTCAGATACCTTTTCTTCTCCTTCTATCCACCCACCCCCTGCCCGCCCCAATTCCCTGGTCCTGGAACTGATGTATAACTAATCATGTACTTCCCATTATTTGCAGTGGGAAGAAGATAGTTTCCCAGGGGCCGGGGGGGGGGGAGCAGGGGGGAGAGAAGTCCGATCAGAGAATTGGATTTAAATGTCTCTCTTTTACCTCAGCAGAATTTTGGATGTTTTAGAGTTCTCTGCAACAGCTTTCACTAACAAGAATCTTACTTATATTTGAACCATATATCTGAATGTTGTTAATGAACAGGAACAAGCTTCTCTCTTTCACATATTCCTCTTTTGGTGTACTGTAAGTGCTTCTGTGGTTTCATTTATCAGTTTACTTTAGTTGATGAAAAAAAAGGATGGTATCTCCCACATACAAGAAGCAAGAGTAGTCTGTGTTTGTGAAGGTCATTCTTCCATACGGTGGCAGTGATATACTCAGCTGCCTCCAGATTATATGACCTGAAGATGTCCCTTATTCTGCAGTATTTCAAATATGCCTGGTTCAGGAAAAATTATTTTGCAAAAGTATACTGTTGATGATACTATCTCTTGCTATGATCTGTGCAAACACAGCAGGTGGTCTCTGGCAGAGCCACTAAAATAAAAAGTATTAAAGCATTCCTACCTAAAAGTTTGGAACATTGGAGTCTTTTTGCCAAAATCTTGCAAGATTTCACTTTGGGAGCATCTGAAATCTTGTCCGGCTTTGCAGTATCACTTGTACACTTTCTGAGAACGGTCTACATGTGTTGTGTGCACAGATACAGTTATTGTGAACTGGGGGGAAGGGTATGTGTGGCTTCAAAGCTGTCTATGACAATCTGGGCTTGGAAGCTAAGCAGCATCATGGATGGGAAATTATCACAGAATGCCTGAACTACGGGCTAGATGGAGACATTGGAAAAAATTGCAGTGGAAGTCAGCAGTAAGCTTACTTCTCTACTGATGCTAAGAAACCTGGATGATCATCTCTATGAAGTCACCAGGAGTTGAGCTCGAATCAAAGGAGATTTTAGCTTTCATGATCTGCATAAAGGAAACAGCTGAGAATGACTGGATTGTGAATTGGATCTAACCAGAAAGAAGCATGAACTGTTTTAACAGTGCTATCTTTAATGAATGCATAGAAAAGTTTTTTCACTTTTTAATAAGCACATATTTCATCAAAAGCTTTTACTTTTCCCCTCACAAATACCACTTCCCCCCCCCTTTCATCCTTGAAAGGAACAAATGCCACTTTCTTCTCAAATCTGTTGTACCTCCGGCAGCAGTCTTTTCTTAATGTGGCTCAGGACCCTCTGAGAGATATGCCCTAGGCCATTTTTCCTGAGAATCAGATTGGCTTCATGTAATGTGGTTTGGTTGGTTTCATCTTATATGGGATCTAGTCAATGTTGGCATAATCAACCAAGGATGACTTAGTGTAATAATTCTGTGTGTTCACTCTCTCTCTCTCTCTCTCTCTCTCTGCCTCTCTCATATTCACTGCAGGGGTTGTCAAGACTCACGATTTGTCATTCCAGGAATGTGAATTGTTACAGGCTGTCTTTGACACAAGACAATATGCCCATCTGCTGCGTGCCCCTCCCAGGTGGGATCATGATCTGATTGAGAGGGATTGCGGTGCACGGGGATGGGAGGCTATTAGGGTTTAGATGCACCTGAGGGAATGGCACTGGCAGTACCACACTTGTGTTGTATGCATCCTTTGCACAGCGAATCCCACCATCCAGAGGCTGTTCCTACGCATCTGTACAGTAGGCAAGGCTGCTATACTGTCAGCATGGCATAATTTACCAGTGTTGAAATGGGTGGGAAGATGCTTTGGGAATTACACATTCCCCTCTCCTCCCCCAGATTAAGCTGGTGAGTATGAGAATATGTCATGTGAACAAATGATGGGAGGAAAGTGATGAATGCTTTGTGTAAGCCAATGCTGTTGTCCCAATTAAATTACTAAGACAATAAGTACTAAGTACAGAAGGGAATTGGGGATGTTCACCCATGAAGTTTTCTCTCTCCTGCTCAGCCCTTTTCTTGCCTCTCCTCCATCCAATTCAGGCTATTGGTAGATGCTGTGGTTCATTTCCCACTGACCCTGGCTGAGGTGACCCTGGGTGCCAGCCCTGATGGGAAGGTGACTCTCCGCAGTTACCTGGAAGAAGAGACAGGTGAGCTGCCCACCAGGCCTTGCTTCCAACTCATCCCCCAAACCTGGCAAGACAAGGCTTCCTTAGCCTCCCTTAAGAAACTGTTATGTGGCTAGCAGGTTTCAGCATAAGGGTCTTCCTAGCAGTGTGGCTGTAAATACCTTGAGTAGACTATCTTCAGCAGTCTGCATCTGCCTTTTTTATTGTGCTTCCTCATGGAAAGTGGTACAGAATGGAGATAGGTGGTTATGCGAAGAGATGTTTTCTGATCCATCTCTTTGTGACAGAGCCAAGTCGGATGATGGTGACAGAGATGTGTCTGAGTGAGGATGAGTTCCAGGCCTTCCACATCAAGCAAGAAACACAAGTAACTTTCTGCCTTAAGGAATTCCGGGTGAGCATGCATACAGCCTCCTGCCTGCTTTGGGATGGGTTGAGTTTGTTCTTTCCAACCTGCTTCATCATTTTTCTCTCCCTCTTCCCCATTTTTAGGGTTTTTTGAGTTTTGCTGAGTCCTCGAATCTTTCCCTTGATATCCACTTTGACATACCTGGCAGGTAGGACTTAAGGAATGTAGTAAGCAGCTTAACAATCAGAGCCTCCATCTGCAGTGGCAGCAGGCCATTTTAGAGTACAGTAGTGAATAACACTTGCTGGAAGGCATCAGTATTGTTTCACAGTATTGCTTTGGGGGTTTCCAGAGTGGCTTCTCAGAGACCCTAGACTGATCTAACCATTCTGCTTATATTCTTTAAAAAAAGGCAGTCTTTGTAAGCATCAGTGAACTTATTTTCTGTTCTGCTTCACCAGAGGCATTGGTACCTTGGCCTGGTCAGCTTGGACATGTTTCCATTCTTGCTGATTTTTCTTTGATTTCCTTCCAGTTGAAATACCTATGCCTTCCCTTCCCATTTTTATCTTCACAGGCCAGCTATCTTTACTGTGGAAGATCCTGTGCTGGAACTACAGCTGGTCCTGGCCACGCTTTCCGAATCAGAAAGTCGTCTATCGGCCTGGTAAGAAATATTCTATCTCCTGTGCTAAACACAGACAGAGATAAAACAAGTTGCTGGAATGGAACAAAGCTTTTAACAGGGCCCCCATCTCTCCTTGGCATACAGGAAGGTAGTGTCACTTTGAAATGGGCAATTTTGTTACCTATTCAGCTGAGCTGTTTGTCATTCTCCAGTCTTGATGAGCTACCGTCTTAGTGGGGATCCATGGCTGCTTTAATTACTTGTGGAATAGTTTAGTATTTTGGCTTTAAATTAATTATCTTCTGCTATTCAGCTGGCTGTGTCAAACCCTTGATGTTTGGGATGAGGACTCCATTGATTGGATAAGAACTTAACCATGTGTTCCCAAGGAAGGAAGGCTTTCCCTAGGATTGACGAGGTGCCTTCTCCAAGAAAGGAAGCTAGGCCTCCATAGCTAATACGCCTGTCCTCTTTCACCTCTTCCAGCACTCACAAGCCGGTTGCCCCAGCCTCTGATTTCACCAACGATGGCATTGATGCCTACATGGTAGCCATGGAGACCACATGCGATGGAGCAGAACCGTCTCCCAGCCCCACTTTCCCCACAAGACATCCCAGTTCTGAGACCAGGGAGTCAGAGAGTGAAAATGAGGATACTATCCTTGGCACACCACCACAAAAGAGGGTAAGTGGAACAAGCTTCTACTGCTCAGGGTATGAAAGCATAGTGGAGGGTGGCAGGCATTGGCCTAGAGAATCTCCTGACCATCCACATTCAAGGATGGGAGGAGCAGGAGCATGGACACATGTACTTTTCAGTACAGGAAGGTGTGACTGTTGCAGTACTTATTGGCATCTACCCACACTGCCCCTTCTGCATGCACTGGTGACTACTTTAGAGTATGACGCATCACTTAGTTCAGAAGCAGGGGAGAAGCTTCTAAAAAGGTCATATTGGGACAGTGTCTTGGTGATGGCACTGAAGTGGGTAGGGTGGGGATTTCAAGGGAGAATTTCTTGGGGAACAGATCAGTCCTGCTGATTGTGACTGTTATTGAAAGCAACAGAGTAACAGGATCCACTTAACACACTGAGCCAAAATGCATACGACTTCTGCAGTGGTGACCACAGGCACCTGCATCAAGAACTGCCTACCATGACTTCCTGGACCACTTACATATTCTCTACACCCAACCATTGTGGTTTGTAAAATATGGTCTAGGGCTGTGTGTGCATGGACCCACTAGTGTGTTGTTTAATAATTTGTGGCTCAGCTGACTGTACTTCAGTGTGATCTGTGTACCAGCTTAATTACTTACAACCATTTCCATCCCTCGCAGTCGGTCTGAACTTATGACTAACTTCAGTTGGAGCTGAGCCATTATTTACTAAATTTTAATGGCAGCAGCCAGGCTTTGTTAATCATTCTATTGCAAAATCAGGGTTTTTTTCTTAAGTCATTTGAAAAGGGTGTGGTGTGGTGGAGAGAGGTCTGGTGAAAAGTATACATTTGGGAGCAGCTTCGGAGTGGTTGGGAGGAACAGGGAAAGGAGGCAAACACTCATCCTGTAGGTATGGTAAACTTTATTCCGAGTATCATCTACCTCTTTTCTTCGAGCATTTCTAGAGAAAACTTGTGTGTGCTTTTTAAACTCTCTCCCATTGTCAGTTCTTGATGTGGAAACGTTCAAGCACGCGTGCATCTTTGCAGGTTTCTTTCTCCCCAACTGTATTTTCTTTTGCAGTTTCGTTCCTTGTTCTTTGGATCGGTTCTAAGCCAGTCCCAGGCAGGGACTCGTTCCTTTTGCAGCCAGGAGGTACTTGCAGAGGACAGTGAGGGAGATTCGTGAGCTCATCTCGATGGCTATGCATACAACACACCTCCAAATCAAAACGCGTCTTTGGCAGGTTAGGATCCTAATCCAGCCCACCCCATCAGAATACCTTCAGACAGCTGTTTGTTGGCATTTTTTAATTAAATGAACTGTCGTGGAACTAGTATCTCCAGTGCAGAACTATAATAGAATCACCATCTCATCCCAGCCTTTTTTCTTTTTTTGGAAAAGCAGAAATGTAAGAGACATTTCCTGCTTTGGGTTTGCAGCTAATGCAGAGCTCTAACACATTCATTTTATAACAGATATACTTCTCAATGTTTTGATGGCAATGTATACTGTTGCTGTGACAAAGACCAGCCTTGTAGGTTTCCTTTAGAGCCTTCTACTGTTTGGAGCCAGCTCTCCTCTCATTCCCTGTAATTAACATGTTTTATCACCAAACCTCTCGTTAGTTGGAAGGCATCTGGGAACGGAAAGTGAAATGAGGAGAAAAAACTAGGATGGCCCTAAAACTGCCATTATTCAGTAAATATGGAAGGTGGCAAAAGGCTGGGCCTGATCCCTTATTACTTCCTCTTGCTTTCTCCAGCCACTTAATCTAGCCTTGAAGTTAAAGGCTAAACCCACTCTTAGTTAAAGGACTTGTTTTGTACAGTGCTTCTGAAGAGTAGGCATGTGGTAAAAAGAAAATCCCTAAAATTACTTCTTTTAGACAGAGAAATGATTGAAGCAACAGTTCAAATCAAAGGATTGCCTCTACAGAGGACATAACAGAGAATACAGTCAAGAGTTCCATCATGTACTTCCCCGTAGAAGGCTGTATCAAGTCAAATGTGGGATGACCTGGATTTTCCTGGATTCTCTGCCCTTCTAAGAGGAAGATTGTTTCCACTTTTCCCACAAGTGATCAAGGTACAAGACTCAACAACCCTCCAGAGCTGCTGTATTAAAGTGTGCGACAACCAGATTCTGACTTCATTGGTACAACTTTCTCAGTTGCTTGCACATTTTCCCAAATTAGTCCATTCATACACTTCATGGTACAAGGCAGGCGCTATCCTCTTCAAACTCACTGCCTCCCCAGCCTTAAAGGAGAAGGGGGGAAGTATTCTGTCTGCAAACGAGAAGCATTTTTCTCACAATCCCAGCCCATTTCATTTTATCTTCCCAAAACTATAGAGAAGCAACTACATAAGAATCTTACATGTTTATTCAAAAAAGATGTAGTACCCCCAGGGGGGAAAGGGGTGCACACATCAGGACACAGTTGGCAAAAAAGTCAATCAAAAATACCCCCAAAAATAATGATATTCCCTTTCTAGAGGAAGCAGATTTTTTTTTGGTATTCAATCTTACTCAGACAATTTTTCTTAAAAAAATCACATGGCTGGATCCTGGGAAGGCAGGCAGCCGCTGTACAGTATAACCGCTAGGCAAGATAGCCCGGGCCCCTCATCTGCAGGTGGGGGGCAGGCAGGACATGTTACTTCTTGGCTTTGGCTGAGTTGCGTGGTGGAGTAACTGGGCGTCCACCAGGATTCAAGCCACTGAACTGACCATATTTGCCCTTGTTCTTGTCTGCCGGTTTCAAGATCTGTTGAAAGGAAGAAAAACGTTATGAGAGGCTGGAAAAATAGGAATTGACTTTCTTCTGTGCCTAATCCGGGGGGGGGGGGAATTCCAACTGATTTTTATCTAACCTTTGCAAATGTTTCAGGGTGACAAAACTAAGCACGAAGCCTCCTGAAGTTTTAAGCATGTATTAAAATCCTTATGGTGAAAATGCAACTTCAGACACAGATCTTTATAATTAGCAAAATAAAACAGCCATAAATTCTCTAATGTAATGCCTTGAGCTTTGCTCTCTATTCTAAAGCAAGCTTTTTAAAAAAAAATCCATTCAATCATGTCTTGGAGACTGCCTAGACAAGTCCCTGCAGTTTTCTTGACAAGGTTTTTTGAAAGTGGTTTGCCATTGCCTCCTTCCTAGGGCTGAGAGAAAATGACTGGCCCAAGGTTACCCAGCTGGCTTTGTGACTAAGGTGGGACTAGAATTCACATTTTCCCGGTACATGTAATTGCACCTCTCATATTCCTCACCACACTTGTCTCTCTTCATGGTCTTTAAGCTATAAACGCCCAGTGGGCCTACACTGTATATTTTGTTTCTGAAATTATATAAATGGATAGTATAGGACAACTCCCCCCCCCACTATATTCAATTTTTTTCATTATTTTCAGAAAACTATGGACTGAGATTAGTATACTACATAGACACTTGATCTGCTTAATGTACCAAATAAAAAAGAGGACTGAAACAAATGCAAAACAAAAAAAGGAATAATGTCCAAATTCCTTTTAAATATGGGAATTATTTTTGGCAAAGAACTTCTGAGACCCTTCACCACATTTCATGATCACTTAAGATCACTAATGTGTGTGTGTGTGTATACACACTTCCTTTTCCTCAATATTCAACCTGACAGTATTTTTGCTACAATTCAAGAGCTTGCTCATGACTTTGCCACTGATAAGTTCCAAAAAAACAAACAACCCTTTTTTTGTAGCTTTTGAATCTCCATCCATCCAATGCCACACTATAGTGGCACTGCAGGTCAGATAAACGCAAACCAAAAACTAATTTGGAACATAAAGGCAGAAAAATGCATCCAATACAGAGACATAAACTGGTTTAATATACAAAGTTACTGCAATTGAGAAACGTGGTATCCGAAGTATCCCAGTTTACTATAAACCTGAGACACAATCTTGCTACAGTAGCAAGAATTTAGTGGACACGGAAATCCGTTTAAAATACAACTGATGCTTAAGTATTGTATTCAAGAATCCAAAATCTAGTTCTTGCTTCGTCCCAAAATAGTGCATCTTTGTGACTTTGGCTTTTATCATTTACCCTGGGCATAAGAAGATAACAGAGCTCTAAACAGTAGCATTTTCAAAAGTCCTTACCTGGAAGGAGCACATGAGAGTCTCATCAACACTCATCATTGCACCTGCATTGTCAAACTCGCCACAGTAATTTGGAGCAGAAAAGAGTGTTACCAGCTGCCGTTTGGCAAAAAACTCATATCCATCTTCTACCACCTAAACAGGGAGGGAGAATCCATCAATCAAATATACACACACCCTCAACCCAACTTAATGTTCCTCTTGTCAACAATATGCTTCGGCTCTTCTTTATTTCATTGTCAGCTTTTGCAGCTATGTTTCCTACCACTTCTACCTTCTCTCTTTATTTAAAACTGCAGATTCTAACTTCCCAACCGCAGAGATACCTTACTCCCACTCCAGCCAGGTGTACTCTTTCCTACTTCCTTTGTACTCTAACCTGATGTGCTCTGCAGATCAAGTCAAGATCATGTTTGTGAAGAAATTTGGCAACCACTTCCGAACCAAATGTGAAGGAGACCCCACGGTCATTTTCACCCCAGCCCTGTACATCCTTGTCAGGATCAGACCAGAGCAAGTCACAAAGCAGACCCTGGTCAGGCACGTCTGTGGGCCTCATGATCCGCCGAATCTGTTCCATAGATTGGAGGTCAGGAGAGAGTCCTGGAATACAGGGAATACAGAATTTGCATTTTAAAGGCAGATCATCTCAACATGTGGCTGTCACTAGAGGTAATTAGTAACTGGCTGTACCAGGAGTCTCTGTTTTGCAACACAATCCTCTTGGTGGACTTGGTGGGGTGGGGTGGGGGTGTTAATTGAAGAACAAAATACATCTGATAAAGTCTTCCATACTCAATCCTTTAAGCCAATTCTTACCCTTCAATGGGGTCAAAATTGGCCTCAATAAATTTTTCATCTAAAATGCTGCAACAAAGAGGAAACCCCTTATAGGAAGTCAACATGGCCTTTCACTTTTTCCCAGACTTCATTCCACCTCGTAAAGGAAGCATGCCTACACAATATGCAAAGGTCACCAAATTCCCCAATGCGCTACTGACACTGCCTATCACTTGATTCTTTTCCTGTTGACACAGATTGCGAACCATCTGGAGAAGTTCTGCATTACTTCAGTCCCCTGCTTAGAGCATTGCTGGCATCAGTAGTACAACCGAGCTTCCCCACCCCAACATTTTAGATGGCCTACCTCCATGACAGCAGAAGATTTTCTCATCAACAATGGCAGCAATAGGTAGGCAGTTGAAGCAATCAGTGAAGGTCTTCCATAATTTGATGTTATACCGCCGTTTACCTATGGAAAGCAGAGAAAGGGCAAAAATTAGCTAGAAAAGATAGAGGCTGGATTGCTTTGAGTAGCCACATTCCTGCAAGGTTTGGTGGGGATCTCCTTGGGGTTGGAGAGAAAGGATTCATGTAACACAGACACAGTATGCCACACACCATTTCCCAACCCACTACCCTCACCATCTCCATGAAAGCTTCATGGCTTCACCTCCCACCCTGCAACCTTGTTGGTATGATGCACTCACATTCATCATAAAAACCATAGATGCGGTTAATGCTTGCACACTCATGATTTCCACGCAAAAGGAAGAAGTTCTCAGGGTATTTAATTTTGTAGGCCAACAGCAGACAGATTGTCTCCAATGATTGCTTCCCCCGGTCCACATAATCACCCAAAAAGAGGTAATTACTCTCTGGGGGGAAACCACCATATTCAAAAAGCCGAAGCAAGTCATAGTACTGCCCGTGGATATCACCTGGGGGATGGCAGAAGAAAGGAAAAGAGAAATACAGAAATGATCAACAATTTATACACTGCACTGTAAGGTTTGCTGTCTTCTTTCTAAATGGAGTGGCAAGGGTAGGAAATGAATAGAATAACTTTATTGATTAGTCAAATGACCATATCAGAAAGTTTGGCATCAGCCACTATAAAATATAAAATGTGTAGGAAATGACTATCCCAGAAACAGACAGCCCGGCATTCACGGGCATCAATGTCCCTGTAGGCGTCATCTTTAATGTCTGCCAGATTTCTTGCCCTACTTTACTTTAAAAATTGATTAAATGGGAAGCTGACACAATGCAACCCAAGGCATTACCCTCTAGTATCTCTGTTTACATAGGCATTCTTAGAAAATTAAAATACTATATGCTTGCAGCTCCCTAAAAGAGGGAGGGTCTTCCTGACCAGATAAAAAGAAAAAAGCAAGCTTCAGCTGAGGAGACAATTTTGAAGGTGCCGGTACAGAGTCTTCTGCGCAACCTGTGTTTTGTGACTTGCCATGCCCACCAAGGCAACCATTTTGTGAGAGCTCCAAGGAAAGAGAAGGAGAAGACTGCAATAACATCCCACTTACCACAAATTTTGAGTGGGGCTTCTAGTTCCAGCAAGATGGGCTGGCTCAGGAAGATCTCTCGTGACTTCAGGCATAAGCCCCGAATCTCATTTTCTGTGAGCTGTACATTCTTGCCTGGACGTGATCCTTGCACTGGGGGGGAAAGATAAAAAAGCTGACACCCGCGGTCCCCAGCATCCACCTTCATGCTGGTTCACCTTCCCAGAGTTATTCCTGGCACATTCCTCTTGCTGTTTCTAGGAAGTTCTGGTGTTATAACCAAATCCTACCTTGCTCCCGGGTGAAAAGCAGAATTACCTTCCAGGACTGAGGAAGGCAAAATCAGTTAGCCAGGTCTGTGCCTGAAGGACATGCATTAGCTTAGCTTTTCAAAGGTTACCAAACCATTACTGGCTCAGGAGACACCAAATGGGGAGCTGCCATGCAGCAAGCAAAATCTTAAAGGAGCCCCATAGCTGTGCATTATTTGCTTTAGTGTAACATTTATTCTGCTCTGGAACTATTTTTAATGAAAAGCAGGCTAAACTTGATGTAAATAAATAGCCATATATAATGAGGCCAATGGAGTGCCCCCCTTCCCTGGAACTTGCACATGGGTAACTCCCACTTCACCAGAATAGCAATATGTAGCTGGCTGGCCAGAAAAAAACAAGATTAACTCATCCACCAGTTCATTACCATCCTTGATCAGCAATCTTGTCTCATTTTATCTAATACAGGAGGATTAAAGAAAACTAGAACAAGGAACTAAGAAAACTCTGCTGTAATATTCACCACTTTTGGCCATGGATGAGTAAACAAAAGCAACAAAGTGACGCAAGCGGATCAGTCAGCAGTGCTGGCAAAAACCTAAAACTTTGGGATTGCAGCACTGTCCCACCAGCAGTCCTCTACCATCAAGCATAAGCTGGCATAAACTCATTTACCCAATTGTTGCAAAGCGATAGCATTGTATCCAATACCCTTCCAAATTTCTAGCTATAGCAAAGCCAGAGTTTGTAATCAAGGGTTTCTCCTTTGCACTGCCACCTTGCATGTAACCAGCTCTGATCAAAATTAGTATATCAGCTTTGAATCAAAATCAAGTGTTGCATAAGCCTAAATCATGGGTTTAGGCAAACCTAATACTAAAATATTGCCTTATCCTGATGCCAATCTCTCTCAAACCCCACCCACCCACCTCTGCAATGGGAACAGATTTAACCTACCTCACAAGTTAAGATCAGCCAGGCAAAATCCCAGTCTTATCAGAACTAGGGCACAATTGGATAAGCTGGAAACGCCAACTCCCACTGAGCTGGTTAGCAGAAATCCAGACTCCATGCCTCCTGAATTACATGAGCCAGATGCCCAAGTGAACACTTAGGTTGGAGCTGCAATGATCTCAAATTACTTTTGAAACAGCAAAGGGTCTTGTAAGTCAACGCTGATGTATCATTTCTTCTTGGGTGTGCCGATCCCCAAAACTAGGGCAACCGCCTTTTAACGGGTGGATGTGTCTGCTTTTGAAGACAGCCTCCTCAAAAGGGCTTCAAGTTCTGGTCCTGCGACCAAGGCCAGAGCCCGCTGCTCAGTCAATGCTTCGGCAAGCCTAACACCATTCCCTCCCCACCCAAAAGGTCTTTCCCCAGGGGTAGGTCGGCACCTGCGCTTCAGCCCGCCCTCCATTTGCACCCAAGTGGAGCCAAACAAAACAACCGCAGGAATCGCCTGAGGATGAGGAATCCAGCTCTTGGTTTCCACCGTTAGCGTTAGGAAACTCCGTTCCCCGCCCGAGTCATAGGGAGAGGGCGAGTCCCTGGACACTTGTACGGCTCGATCGCTGTTGTGCTCATGATCCCATTTCCGAGGACACTCAGCCACGGCTCGCCGAATCCCGCGGCCTCCGCACACCCTCCCCGAGGCGCAAGTCTCCCATCTGCCCCGGCCCTCCGCTGAGCTCTCTCTCCATCCTGCTGAACGTCTCTTTCGGACGCCAGCGCCCGGCTCTCTTCTTCTAAGGAGAACATCAGCAGAGAGGTTTTGCAAAAGTGGCGCTTGAGCGGCTACGGTGGGAAAATCTACGCAGACCGGGGCGGGGGCAGCGCATTCATGAGATTTTAGTCCCGAACCGACCTTCGTTCCCCGGTCGTAAACTGGGCTAAATGAAGGGGATAATAAATGCCGCTTCGCCCGCGTGAATACAGGCATCTCGATTTGGGAGCACGACAGGGAGACGAAAGGTGCGCTTCAGGGCCATTTCATCCCTCTTGCGCTTGAGAGGAACTGCCGAGGCACCAGCTCGCGCGATACAGCTCGATCCCGTTCCTTTCTCCTCCGGCCCCAGAGCAGGGAAGTAAAGCCGCGGCTGGAAATCCCGGGAACTCCCCTGCGCGGGGCGGTAGCGCGCTGCTGTCTGGAAGAGGCGCTCGAGCGGGGGCGGCGCATTCCAGCGCCGGGAGGGGAAGCGAGAGATCGGAGCGCGGGCAAGGTCCGCCGCTCGCCCTTCCCCTGGAATCTGCGCGACGGGAACCCCAATAGCTTTCAGCAGTACAAAGCCGGCCCAGGCCCAGCCGCTTACCTTCCAGCAGGCGCCCGATGATGGAATCTAAATTGAGCTTCTCGCCGTCCGACATGGCGCCCTAAGAAGCTGAAGTCTCCTGGTTCCTTCCTCCCTTCTTTCCTTCCCACGGCGCGCCCCCCTCCCGCCCGTTCGGTGGTACTAGCAAGCAAGTGGAAGGGAAAGGCCGGCTTTCTTCTCCTACTTCTTGCCGAGGAGCCGCCTCCTCCTCCTGCGAAAGCAGCCCGCAAGAAAGGAAGCCGTCACCCTGCAGGTCCCGTCGTCCGCCGCCGCCGCCGCCACCTACAGGCTGGAGGGAGCAAGACGAGGCTTCTCTTGCGATTGCGCGAGCTTCGGCAGATCCCTGGAAAAAGGCGGCGGCGGGAGACTTCTGGGAACTCTGGCGTTTTTCTCATGCTGGTCTCAGTAGAGTAGGAAGAAGCGGCTGGCGGAGAAATATCGAGACTCACAACGCATTGAAAATGCGAAGTAGTTTTCGCTAATTCACTTCCTAAGAAGCTGGTGAATTGGTACCTATTATAGGCAGTTAAAAGAGAGAAAAGAGAGTGGAAAAATGCCTAGTTGTCCCACGATCAGACATGAATGCAGTATCCTATGGAAGCTGAAGTCAAAAGCTTACTCTAAGTGCAAGCAGTCGGCCTCTCCAAGTGCTTATCCCCACGGCCTCTTGGTGCAGCTCCCAGGCCGCCCTCTAGCCTGGTAGCAGAAGCTCCATCTTGATGCCAGCACGTTGCTGCTGCGGAGGGCTGAAGCCAGGGCAACACTGTCTGGCAGGAAAGTGGTGTTTCAGTTTCCCAAACAGAGCAAGCCCTCTTATGGGAACATTCTGGGTCAGCAACCAGCAGGTCCAATTGCCCTGTTGCAGGGTCTGCCCCCTCAATCCAGCCACTGGGCTTTGTACCTCCATGGCCATTTCTGCCTTGGCTGCCAGAGAGAATATCTGTAGCTCAGGGATGAACTGTAGAGTCCTGGGTGCTCTCTGAACTTGGTTGTTTGCTTGCAGACGTTTTATTACCCAACTAGGTAACATTATGAGTGTGAGTGAGTGTGGGGCACACCCACTCTCGCTCACACTGATGGTGTTACCTAGTTGGGTAATGAACCAGCTGCAAGCAAATAACCAAGCTCAGAGTGCCAAGAACTCCAAAGAGACCAGAGTTCTGCTCAGCAATCAGTTTTCTTCTTCCTTTTTTTAGATTGGGAATATCAACCCGGTGGAATATCTTGCCCTGGGTCACAATTTCTTTAGGTAAACCTCCACGCAGCAGGTCGCGCCTCCCACCATTCCAGCTCAGCCTCCCTTTCCTTCTCCAGGCCAAACTGCCACTGCATTTCTCCTTCTCTGCTGCCTGTCTCTCTTCCCCCCTCCATGCCTCCCGCAAGCACAGATACTTTGCCTTCCCTGCGCCTTGCCTCTTTGCTGCCCCTTCCCTCTCTTTGCGCTTGCTGAGAGAGCCGCCACCATCCCCAACAGCAGCAGCCACAATTAGTCACCACCCCTGGAAGGAGCTGTGCTTGGCCCTGGAGGAAAGAAGGCCAGCTGCCGAGAAGGAGAAGAAACAGGATCCTTTTCTCTGCTCCTTGCTCCCCTCAACAGACGCCACACCAACTGCTACCCTATGTGAGGGCAGTGACTGCTGGCCTTGTTCCTGCGGTGTGGTACGAGGAAGGCTGTGGGGTATCAGTTCTCAAATCAAGAAACTTTTCTTCCTTCTCAAGGATAAGAAGGAAGCACTTGACAGGGATGTGTGAATGAGGCCTAGTTTTCCTTTATGAAATCTACAGGCTGAGTTTATACAGTAGGCTAAGGCTAAAATGTGAGCCCCTAGTTTGTGACTAGTGTGAAAATCCAGTTGCAGTGGTTAGTTTATGGTTCATATTATAAAAGGCAGGCAGTTAGGTTAATTCACTAAACCATGATTCTGTGTGGTATTAGTATGTTCTGCAAACACAGCTTTATATCACTAGTGCTAAATTTTTCTACATTCATGTTTGTTCTTTCCAATTCAAGGGACAGAGAGATGAAAACCTACAGCACCACGCCTTAGGATGGGTCAAGCAAATTGCAGAAGTACAGTTAAGCCAATTAAAGCTGCCAGTACACTTCCTTGTATACAGTCACTCAGGAATTTAATTTTATGTGATGAAATTTCTGTATGGCAGCCTTTCAGTTCTTTAGGAATTTGTGAAATCTGCATTTAGATATATGCAGTAATCACACATGACTACACATTTTTCCTCTTCTGAATATGCCGAGTTTTGGAACCCATCATTACACATGGCTGGATGTGTGTTAATATCTCTTGCCATTTAGCATATATACATTAAAAAATGAAATTGGATTTGTTGAATTATTCCTATGTCACTTGAAACAGACACATTCACCCCAAATCTTGTGAGTATCAAAGAACAATCATGATTCCCACAGGAATCATCTGTGTCTTCAAGGAAGTGCAGCATGTCTTCTTGAGTCAACTATCCAACAACAGCAGAGGGTAGTGAATTTATGATCTAGATCTTGTTGAACAACCAGTGTCTGTGGTGGGGAGAGTGGGCCATAGAAAGCTTGCAGCTATTCCAGCATCTTCCAGGGTACTCTGCTGGTACTGTGCTTACACATTTGGTGAGTAAGTCCAGTTCTGAGCATGACACAAATGTACTGAGGCTATTTATAAATGAGCATCATCCATTTATAAGTTTGATAGATAATCTGAGTAATTTCCAGCACAGGTAGGAGTCATATAAACTTATTTTGGGTTTAGCTTCAAATAATGGAAATCAAGTGGACCTAAGGAAGTGGGGTGATCTTTGGAGAACTTTCATGTATAATGACTATTGTAGTAGGTCTGTCATACTGATAGCAATTTATCTCTGCCCCGGTTATACCAGAGCAGCATTTCTCAACCTTGGCCACTTTAAGATGTGTGGACTTCAACTCCCAGAATTACCCAGCCAGCTATGCTGGGGAGTTGAAGCCCACACGTCTTAAAATGGCCAAGGTTGAAAAACACTGTACCAGAGGGACAAAATGTTGTAATGGTCCTAGTCTCATCCTAGGAGGAGGGAAGCTCGGGTTCAAATGACCACTTAATGAAGTCACTGCATAATTTTGAACCAATTAATTCTTCCTCTGCACGGATAAAATGCCATGGAGAAAACTGTGTCTACTCTATCAGGCTTCTTGGACACAAGGCAGACTCTAGATACGACAATAACAACAATTATTCGTAACTGATGGGATGACAACAATGTCCCCAGTAGTAAGTATTTGTAGGGAAAGTAGCTCCTGGCTCAGCAGCTTGGTTCTGCTCTGTCTATAGGGGAAAGATGGAGAGACAGGAAAGGGCATCTCCTGGGGGTGTCTTTGGACCATTTTTTTACTTTGCAAGGGAGCTACTGAGCGCCTTCCTTCCCTGTTGTCTCCTGGGCCCTTCCATCTTTCCTTGTTCCCCACCCCCTTTGCCTTGCCTACTTCATAGTGCTATGTATTACACCAGGAAATGGTTTCAGGAGGAAACAGCTTGCAGAACCTGTGGGGAGCTCTTGTCATAACAGGAGGGGTATGTAGGCAATCTTCTCTTAGAGGCTGCAAAGCCAAGGGCCCTGCTGTCAGCATGAGATAAGGTCCCAAAATTGATAGTTTCAGTTGATTCAAAGGATTTGATTGGTAGGGAAGAATGTCAGACCCTTCTCTGTCAGCAGAGCTCCCTGATAATATAAGCCAAGCTATAGCTGAACTACCAGATGCCTTCGATTTCTCCTTGCGTGATGATACCAGCTCTCTGGGCTCCGACTCTGAGCTGAATGGCATGGCTCCATACCGCAAGACGGACCGCTATGGCTTTCTTGGGGGCAGCAGCCTCCAGAGTGGGTAAGAGGCAGCTTCTGCTCCAAAGGTCTCTGGAAGGGTGGGGGATGAGGGGATGGACCTTTGTGGTACAGAGGAATAATGCTCAGAGGAAAAATGGCCCTGAGCTCCCCTATAGACAACTGGATGAAATCTGTTTTCAAGCTGGTGGAGAACTTGCCTATTCTAGGCTACTCACTTCTGTGTTCTTCATATTTCTTACTGCTCCACTTTGCAGAAGTGGATAATTTTCACAGGTTTCTGACTCTCTTGTTCCCACCGGACTAGCTGCATCTATGGATGCCCACATTAATATTCCTTCCGTTCATTAGAAATAAGGAATTGCTTCAGAAGAACTTTGTAAGGAAAGGTACTTAGCAGATGGGAATGAGAAAATGAAAGGCAATAAATCTGTCTTGGTTTAAGGTCATTTTTCCAAGATGTATTATTTACTTCAGATGTGGCAAGCATCGAAGGCAGAAGGGAGGTATATAAGTAAGTACACAACCATATTCTACCCAATTGTTAGGTAATTTTAGACTAATGTCTTCCAGGGGAGGGGGCTTTTTTTGTTTATTTAACATCCCTTTTGGAGTAAGCAAGCTGTGCTGAATTAGGACCCTCTGGCTCATTCTTTCAGTTTCTTTCACAAAATTCTATCCTGGCATCACAATCTCCTTGTAATTTTCTGGTAATGTAGGAGTCTGCCCCCAATAAAATAAGCCTAAGCTTCTACAGGCAAGAAATACAATTTAAAATTAGAGGTGAGAATTATTTTGCTATTTTTCATTTTTAACTTAGCTGGTATTAAAGGAGATATTAATAATTGTGAAATGAAAAGGTCTGTAGATTAGGGGAACTTGACTGTCAGGTCTTAAATTAGGAAAAGCTGGGCTAGTATGGAAAGAGTGTCAAAAATTGGGGTTATTTAAAAGACTGAGAACTGGCATTATTTTGAGAGAGGGGCAAAGGGGTTGCAATGCCAGTTTCAAGTTTGTGGATCTGGATCTACAGTATGCCCTTTGCTACCTTTATGGCCATGCTAGAGGGATATTCTGCGAACTGTAATCCTCGCGTATTTGGAGGGTATCAGGTTGGAGAAGGCTGATGTAAAAAGACTGAAGGCTTGATGAGCTGCATTCATACACGCCAAAAGATGCATTTAGTCATGTCAGAGTGATCCAGACACACATGGTAAAGGTGTTCACCTGCATTCATATCAATGGAACACATAACTCAGATGTTACTTGCTGGATGAGGATGGTGGGAACCAGGCCTGCAACTAGGGTCTGTGTCACCTGGGGCAAATATGGGTTCCGCGCCCATTTTGGTGCCCCCCCCCAGCACGGCACCCGGGCACATGCCCCGCTTGCCCCCCCGCAGTTGCCGCCCTGATGGGAACTAATTATCCTCCCAAGGAAAACGGGCAATAATCCTAACCTAGTTATTAACTCATTTTGTAGGACAATAATGCTTAACTTTTTGTTTCTTAAGTTTTGTCACTCAGTCTATCAAAGAATCTGGATGCCGCCATGATAGAAACAAAAAGCCAACTTTGCCCACAAAATACATCTACTGTCTATATGTGCAGGCATTCTATTGTTATACTTATTGTTACAGTAAGATTAAAGGACTTAACATTTCAGTGACTAACCTAAGTCACTTCGTGTGGTACATCTGTGGTACATGTTCTAGAATTCATTTCCTTTGCACATGAAAGCTAGTTTCTTTCACCCATCATATTATTTATGAATATCTATACAGGATTGGTCCTGGTCAGTACTTGGGAGACTATCAGGTAATACCAGGACAGTAGGGTAGACTGGGAAGTCATAGAATTATCCCAGAATAAGGCAATGGCAAACTTACTTCTGAACTGATGCCAAGAAAACTGCATGGGAAATCACCAGGACTTGAGCTTGACTCAGAGACACCTTACTTACTTGTTACACAGCAGTGTGGTTACAATGGCTTTTCTGTGCTGTAATCATATTTAAATGGCTAAATTGCAGTTATATTTAAGCTGTTTTTATGGGCCTGCATCACTTTAAACAATTTGATTCCAAGGTGTATTATATATTTTGCTTATTGCTTGTACTTCTCAATTAATCTAAAGAAATTGTTACAACTTCAGGGATACTTAACATTACAGCATGGAATCAGATAGCCCTCGATCTATTTGGAATCAGCAATATTCTATTCAATTAACCCTTCAGGTTCAGTTGTGGAATGGAATAGACCAGCTACAAACTTCTGAACCAGGCCTAGTTGTCCTTTTCATAGCAGCTTGAGCTAAAGCAACTTGGTAATGCTTTGGTTCAGCCATGAAATGCTTCAGTAGCAGTTTCTTGTACATCAGGGATGGATAAACTGAAGTTCAAGAGCTGCATGCACCCAATCTCCCTTTTTGTAGAGCTTGGAAATCCTTTTAACCACAATTGCCCAAAACTGGTGGCAAGGTTTCCTGCCATCTTGAAGTAGAATTGCAGTGAAACTCTAAAATTGGCTTAATATCACTTAGGAGAGAGATAAACTCCCCAGGAACCTATTAAGAAAGAATGAGCAAACCTTGTGCAAACTAGGTACTCACACTATTGCTCCCACATTCTCAAAAACATTAAATACATATGATTACTCACCACTCCAGTGTATTAAAAAAAATCCCTTTAAAATATATTTAAAGGATCTATATATAGTGTTTTTTTTTCCTTTCTGGTTGACTGATAATCTTAAATCACCAAAGAGTACCATTGTTCTATAATTGTAGTTTATTGTAATGGGAGTAGATCTAATATGTAGGATTACAGAAGAAAGAATCTATAATAGCCACTTCCAATCTGGGTGACTTCCCACTGTGAATAATACTAGAATGAAATTGCTCAGCAAAGCATTATCACATATAGGCTCAAAACCAAAAAGGAATAACAACAACAACAACAATAATAATGGAGGAGGAAGAGGAGGAGGAGGAGGAGTGTAGCAAAAAAAAAAGCAAAGATAGTACCAATAGTAATAGGTGCCTTGGGTGCGGTCCCAAAACATCTGGAGCATTACTTGAACACCATTGGCATTGACAAATTCACCATCAGTCAATTGCAAAAGGCAGCTTTACTTGAAACAGCTTACATCCTGTGACAATACCTTTAATATTATTAAAAAAACAACATCTGCCTACCTATCCCAGGTCCTTGGGAAGGACTCAGTAGGTGGACAAAAATGCCAAATCCTGTCTAAACATCTGGCTGACTGTGTGACCCACCATAATAACCACTTTAAAAAAAGTAGAGGATTGAAACCCTTTCATTGTTGATTACATATTAGAATTGACCTAGCGGATAGAAAGAACCCTGTAAAAAACCCTGCACACCTTCTGCACTTCTATGTATGTCGTATATTTCGTCCTTGTATTACAGGGCAGTCAGCGTAGTCTATCTGGGTATTGCTCATTGTATGTATAAATGATGGGCTACATTCATAGTTGGTTTGCTGGATCAAAATAAAGCCTTAATTCCCATCATTCATGCTGACTGGAACTATAGTCTGTTTAAATGCTATCACTTGGCAATGACTATACACTCAGTATAGTCCTAACAACCCTAGCTGGGGAAGCCCAGCCTCTCTACTCCATCCAGCGTAAGTGTCTCTGTGGCCAACCAGCCAGTAGGCTCATGAGAAACCTGCAAGCAGGAGTTATAAGAGCACTTGGAACAACGATATTCAGATCAAGATTATTTGTAATGTAGAAGAGGGCTTGAGTGGAAAATGTCTTCGCCTACCTATTAACTAACACTTCCTGTTTCAGCAACGTAGCTCAGCCACATCCTCTCACTGTATCCATGGCAACTTGTGCACCCCAACAATATAAGTTGTGGTTATGGTGGTTAGTAACTACGTTTTCTTGATTCTTTGCCCTATAAGACTTTGGATTGCTCAGAGGGCTGAACTCAATAAATTTGTATTATTTTTTTTTAGCCACACTAGACATTCTCATCAGTTTTAAACCATTTTAACCTTCAAGACTTCCCCCAAAGAATTGTGAAACCAAAGTCTGGTGAAATGCAGACAGTCCTTTAGAGAACTCTTAATGTTCTCCTTCCTAACTGCAAACCTATTATTCCCAGAACTCCTGAGGAGGAAAATGTGTTTGTATGTGCCCATGTTTTGAACCAATAAAGATGGGTCTATGCAAGCCATGACCCACAGCAGGCAGGAGTTTATGAGAGCACTCTAAACAGTGATATACAAATCAAGATTGCCTCTAATGTGAGAAGAGCCCACTTACACATTCCCTCACACACACCTCTTTTGACAGTCACTGGAATTTCCCCAAGATCATGCTATTAAAATTATGACAGCAGGGTTTTCTGTTCTTGAGGTGAAAATAAACAGTAAATTGTGGTGAAAATAAGCATTAAATTAAGATTTTAAAATCCCAATCCTCCATTTTTGTTGCTGTTTATTTGTTCAGTTGCTTCCGACTCCTTGTGACTTCATGGACCAGCCCACGCCAGAGCTTTCTGTCGGTTGTCAACACCCCCAGCTCCCCCAGGGACGAGTCCGTCACCTCTAGAATGTCATCCATCCACCTTGCCATTGGTCAGCCCCTCTTCCTTTTGCCCTCCACTCTCCCCAGCATCAGCATCTTCTCCAGGGTGTCCTGTTTTCTCATTGTGTGGCCAAAGTATTTCAGTTTTGCCTTTAATATCATTCCCTCAAGTGAGCAGTCTGGCTTTATTTCCTGGAGGATGGACTGGTTTGATCTTCTTGCAGTCCAAGGCACTCTCAGAATTTTCCTCCAACACCACAGCTCCAAAACATCTATCTTCCTTCTCTCAGCCTTCCTTATGGTCCAGCTCTCGCAGCCATATGTTACTATGGAGAACACCATTGCTTTAACTATGCGGACCTTTGTTGTCAGTGTGATGTCTCTGCTCTTACCTATTTTATCAAGATTGGTCATTGCTCTTCTCCCAAGGATTAAGCGTCTTCTGATTTCCTGACTGCAGTCAGCATCTGCAGTAATCTTTGCACCTAGAAATACAAAGTCTTTCACTGCCTCTATGTTTTCTCCCTCTATTTGCCAGTTATCAATCAAGCTGGTTGCCATAATCTTGGTTTTTTTGAGGTTTAGCTGCAAGCCAGCTTTTGCACTTTCTTCTTTCATCTTCATCATAAGGCTCCTCAGTTCCTCTTCGCTTTCAGCCATCAAAGTGGTATCATCTGCATATCTGAGATTGTTAATGTTTCTTCCAGCAATTTTAACTCCAGCCTTGGATTCCTCAAGCCCAGCATGTTGCATGATGTGTTCTGCATACAAGTTGAATAGGTAGGGTGAGAGTATACAGCCCTGCCGTATTCCTTTCCCAATCTTAAACCAGTCCGTTGTTCCGTGGTCTGTTCTTACTGTTGCTACTTGGTCGTTATACAGATTCTTCAGGAGGCATACAAGATGACTTGGTATCCCCATACCGCTAAGAACTTGCCACAATTTGTTATGGTCCACACAGTCAAAGGCTTTAGAATAGTCAATAAAACAGAAATAGATGTTTTTCTGAAACTCCCTGGCTTTTTCCATTATCCAGCGGATATTGGCAATTTGTTTTTACTGACTGTATAGATGTCCGCCACCTTTGGCTGCAAAGGATGTAGTCAATCTGATTTCGGGGTTGTCCATCTGGTGAAGTCCATGTATAAAACCGTCTCTTAGGTTCTTGGAAGAGAGTGTTTGTTATGCAGAGTGAGTTGTCTTGGCAAAATTCTATCAGCCTGTGTCCTGCTTCGTTTTGTTCTCCCAGGCCATGCTTACCTGTAATTCCAGGGGTCATCTGACTGCCCACCTTAGCATTCCAGTCTCCCGTGATGAAAATAACAGGTCTCTTTTAGGCGTGTTGTCCAGTAGGTGCTGTGGATCCTCATAAAACTGCTCTACTTCAGCTTCTTCAGCATCTGTGGTTGGGGCGTATATTTGGATCACTGTGATGTTAGATGGCTTGCCCTGAATTCGAACTGAGATCATTCTATCGTTTTTTGGATTGTATCCAAGCACTGCTTTAGCCACTTTACTATTAATTATGAAGGCTACTCCATTTCTTCTGTGGTCCTCTCGTCCACAGTAGTAGATCTGAGGGTCATTTGATGTGAAGTGGCCCATTCCAGTCCATTTCAGTTCACTGATGCCCAAAATGTCTATCTTTAATCTTGACATCTGACCAATAACCACATCCAATTTGCCCTGGCTCATAGATCTTACATTCCAGGTTCCAATGATGTGTTGATCCTTAGAACATCGGATTCGCCGTTCACCACCAGCACCGTCGGCCGCTAGCCGTCCTTTCGGCTTTGAGCTAGCTGCGTCATCACGTCTGGGGCTAGTTGAGCTCATCCTCTGTTCCTCCCCAGTAGCATTTTGACCATCTTCCAACCTGGGGGTCTCATCTTCCAATGGTATACCGGCATATCTCTGGTTGTACCGATCCATTTAGTTTTCACGGCAAGAATACTGGGGTGGGTTGCCATTACCTTCCCCAGGGATCGCATTTAGTCTGACCTCTCTGTCATGACCTTCCCGTCTTGGGTGGCCCTTCACGGTTTAGCTCATGGCATCATTGAGGTGCTCAAGCTCCAGCACCACGACAAGGTAACGGTCCTTTGCTGAAGGATCCATTTTTACTGTATTTTTTTTACTCCATTCTTACTGTGCTTTTTAAAAAAAATTATTTTTGAAGCTTCCTGCCTCCAGAGATGGGATATGTTACCACCATTTCCCCTATGACCTTAGAGGCTGAAAAAGATTAAAGAGAGATAAAAGGGATGGTTCCTGGGTACAAAAAAGTTGCCTGCCTCAGGTTGGTGCAGAGCATGCAAAGAGAGAAAAAAAGACTCATTACAATTAAAATGGAAAAATTAAGCTTAACTTCTTGTAATACCTTCACAGGCATCCATGGGAAGGGGGGTAAACAGCATTAAAATGTCAGGTGCAACTGGGTGATCAAAGCTCTACCCCTTTTTTAATGTTACACACATCATGTGCATGTAAAAAGGGGTGGGACTTTAATTACTCAATACTGCTCACCATTTTGACACTGTTGACCACCACCACGGATATCCCTGCACACCTTGCTTAAATTCTATTAGCAAGCTCAAAGGTAATTTAAAATACAATCATCAGCTGGGTTCTGTCCTGTTGTCTGAAAACCCAAGATGTTGACGGAGGAAGCCATGCTACATTTCATTTCTGGATGGAGAGAGTTTGCTTTTATTGAAATACTGTTTCTGAGCAAATGATTTGCCCTGTACAGCCTGGCCAACTCCCAAGCAGTGCGTCCTGTAGTGATTCAGTTCTTCCCTGATCTTTGGTATGCAGATGTTCTAGTATTCCAACTTCTATCAGTACTAGGAAATATGATGGCTTGATTAAAATTTAACCTAAATCAATCCTATGAAGGCAAGAGAAGCCGAAGACTGGTATAATTCTATTGTATCTGTAACAGGGAAGAATACTCTGAACAGACACACTTCCCCTGCTGTATTTATGTCCTACCGTTCTTCCAAAGAACTGAGGATAATTTCATTTTACCCTCACAACAACCTGGTTGAAAATGTTTTTGCTCCAGTACCTGTCCCTGCCAATCTGCATGAAAACGGAAGCAACAGGGAGGGCAATAGCAGAAGATAAAGGAGATGTTCATACGGCAGACTAAGCTTGGCTTTTGTGCCTGCCTACCGAATAAACCACACTGGCTGGGTTAACGCTCTATACTGAGCTACAGATAAGCAAATCACCTGGGGCTTCGTGCATCATAGAAACTGGGTCTCAGAAGCTGAGGTCACAGCAGGAAAGGAGTAAAGCTGCCTGACTCAGAGAACAGTCTCCTCACCCTTTCCGGTCCCAGGGCATTTCGTGTGCACACTTGCTTCGTATTAAGGATGTTTGCACTTGGCTCTTTAAAAGGCAGCCTGAAGGTCACATCCACGCTGTGGGATGGTTCTGACTGGATAAATCTCTGCCTTTTTCTCCCTTTCCCATTACAATGGCCTCACCACTTTCTCTGCTGCTCCACAGAGTGTCAGTGTGCAGCTTTTCTATGTTCTGATAGAACATAGAAAAGCCACTATGTTCTAGTGGCTCTGGAGTCGCCCCTTGCTGCCATGGGGTGGCTCCAGAGCCACTAGAACCTGCTGCCTTTGGGGTGCAGGGAGTTCAGAGCCAGGGCCACCTAGTCAACTGCTCCTTCTCTGGAGAAAGAAAAAAGAAAAAGCAAGCAAGCAAGCAAGCATCTCTTTTTAGGTGTGATCAACGTTTACCTGCTCCTGACACCGTTTATTTGAACCTGGTTGGCATTTGTGTCCTACCCGAATGTTATTACTTAAGTAACTTCAAGATAAGTATTTGCTCTTATTAGCATACAATTGGGTGTATGCTACTCAGACTTACTCAGACTTACTCAAATGTAACTAAATGTTTGCTTCAATGTAACTCTGAGCCACACATTGTGTTATTCTCTTGATAACCAGCTTCTCCAAAGTGGGGCCATTTAATTTGTTTCTCTGTTCAGCTGTTTTGTAATTGATATGTGATATTTCTTTTCTTTTTTATATTTTAAAATCTTTTTTATCCAATAGCCACCAGTTCACATTCTATGGATTTATTCTATACAATGTACAAATGGTAGCAATGCGTATTAGCACAGGAAAAAGGGTACTGTTGGCAAAATAATACAATTAAGCGTACGGTTAATGTATGTATAATTATCAGGTATGATGAATGATTAATTGATAATCAAGCTAAGACATACCAATCTAACCTAACCTAACCTAACCATGGATGGTTAGATTGAAAGCAAGTTTTCTGCACACTTGCTCCCTTTCCCTTCCTTTTATGTGTTGCGGCATTTATTGCATCTAGCTCAGTTTCTGGGCAGTCAAGAACACTTGCTCTGAAGCATCTTATAGGGACTGCCTATCTACAGTGTTGATTGTATTACTGCCTTTCATCTTTGATTCTAGAACTTTTCTAACCCTTTTATGCATATTCAGAGCTGGGGGGTGGGTTCCACTTGAGCATGTAAGATATTGTTTGCTTCTAACCACCCAAATACTTGTAACTGTACTCCATCGTCGATGCTTTCATTTTAGCACCATTCCATCATTCAATTCAGTCTGGATATTAAATTTTTGCTTTTTTAAATTGCTAGCATTGTGCACTTATCCAATCCAAATTCTATTCTGATGTCATTGCTAGATATTCAAACTGTATTTCAAGGTGATTTGGTTTCTCTAAACTGTAAAAAATTTAAAAATTTATAGGATGCATACCCCCTGTTGCATTTGTTGATTATGCTTAGAAAATCTCAATAACAACAACAACAACAACAGCAGTTTGCAAAAGCAATTACAATTACAATAAAACTGGGTAATGAACTGAAAGCAAAGAGCCAAAGCAAAAATCAGACACGTAGATTGGAAAGTTTCAGGTCATCCATGTGGAGGTATTGTCAATGGAATCAAAGGAATATTCAAATGCAGTGGAGACAAAGAGTTTCCCTGAACAATCCCTCTTCTGATTTTGGTTTATCCAGGTTCTTCTGTGTTTGCCACCGGTGGTTCCCCGCCGCCCCTGGCTTTTTTTTCACGGCATTATCTTAAAATTTTGTATTTTTGTTCCAGAAATTTCCAAACATTTTAAATCCCACTCTGGGGTAGTGAGTCAAATGCTTTTTTTATAATCAATGCAGGCCAGATAAAGGTTTGTTTTATGTATTTTTGAGATTTGTAACATTGTTTTGCCAATCAGAAGTTAGTATTTTGTACCTCTAGAATGTTTGCTCTTTGGGATACAATGAATTTTTGTAGATTTACTGGCAATGATTTCTGTTAACATCTTGAATGTTGTAGGCAGACAAGTATTTAGAAAAAAATGTTGGATGTTGTTTGTTTGGTTTGGACTTTCATGATCAGAAACATTTGGCCTGTAGTAAGCCAGTCATCTACATCCTTCTTGCAACATTTGATTGGAATGATTTCCAAGATGAGGATGTAAAATGGATGTATGTTTGGGCCAAAATCAATGAAACTCATCTTTTCCTGGTGTACTCCAATTCTTCACCTTCGTTGTTTGTTCCATTACAATTTCTGCTGTTACTACAATATTTTCCATTTGTTCAGGTTTTGCTTGGTTTTCTATTTCAGATATCCATGTAGATTGTATTGCTTTTTCAAGCCTGTTTTTATTTTCTAATGTTTCAATTTTTATTTTTTACATTTTGTAGGTTGCTAATGTCTTTTCAACACTGTTTATATTCCAGTCTGTGTCTGCTTTGTCACCTGATTTTTGCTTTGGCTCTTTGCTTTCAATTGATAATCCAGTTTTATTGTTATTGCTTTTGCAAGCAATTATTATTATTATTATTATTATTATTAAGATTTTCTAAGCACGAACAACAAATGCAATGGGGATATGACCCTATAAACTTTTAAACATGTGCAAGGTTTGCAAATAGAAAATAAAAGAGAGAGAAAATGAAGATACTATTCCTATTTACATGTGGTAATACAAAATCTTCATTTCTTCCCCATGTGTTTTGAAGAAATTGAGACAAATTTGACACAACTTAATAAGCTTCATGCTCATATGAGTTGGGGTTGAGGGTTATGGTTAAGAAAAATATAGTATTGGATTTTAAAATAATATTGCATTTTGTTATGGTCCGTAGAGTGTTTAAATAAACTCACTGACTGACTGATATAGGGAGAACCTGCATATTTTTGACAGGGATTTCTCTGGGCAGCAGTGCCCTGATTCATTTTGGAAAACATGCTTCTGAAAGAGAATGGCCTGGGGAAGTGCAGTGGAGAAGCAAGGTACTGAATGTGTCAGTTCTGCTTTCAGTCTCTCTCCTCTTAAGTTAGGCTATTTGATCTGCTGGAGTAAACTGGAGGAGGATTGGAAATTGCTCAAAGGGGAGAATGAGGCATTTCCACAGACCCTGACCCAGATCCACACCTTAAATGCCATGTCTCCATATTCAGATATTTAAGCTATTTAAGTTTTAAGCTGGTGTGTGTGTGTGTGGGGGGGGATCATAGGACTATTCTGGATGCAATGTATGGAAACACCTGTCCACAGAAGAAGCACATCTTTTTAACCTGCGGAAAAGCAAGCTTTCAAACCCAATTTTTGTCAAGGGGAAAAGGGATGCATTTCCAATCAACAGGCAGAATGAATGCTTCTGTAGCTTACTCTTCCAAAAAAGTATTGGATTAATACCTCCAAGCACATTTGCCCCTCAGTGAGCCTCTGCATCCTCTGTAGCAGTGTTTCTGAGCCTTGGCAACTTTAAGATGTGTGGACTTCAACTCCCAGAATTTCCCAGCCACCATGGCTGGCTGGGGAATTCTGGGAGTTGAAGTCCACATAACTTAAATTTGCTAAGGGTGAGAAGCACTGCTCTGTAGTATAAAACAGGGTCTGTAGGAATGGACTTAGCAGGAGCCCTCATGAACTGTAATAATGTCTTGCAAGAATATTTTCAGTTGCAGGAAGGAACAGTGGAGAACATTATGGCCTTACAGGAAATTTGGGGAGATGCCCTAAGGTTTGCTTTTGTCTCCTCCACATGCAGCCAAGATCATCTCCCTGTCGAGCTCATCCGACATCGTGAAACCAAATGGCTGGAAATGACAGCTCACTGGGAAAAAACCATGGCCCGGCGCTACAGGAAGGTAAGAAGGTATCTAGGATGGTTTCTTTAAATGGTGATTTCAGCACACCCTTTCCTCAGAGTCTTTAATGGGCCCTATTATGATCTCATGTAATGTTCAGAAAGAGCTGTGTACATTGCATCAAATGACTGTTTAAGCATGATTATTGAATAAATAGCAAATGGTTAACTTCATAGAACAAAGTCAAGACCAAACACATATTATGACACGGCATAACATGTGAACGTTATCAGAAGCTTTCCCTTTATCTCTCTCTTGCACACACCAACCCCATAGTCCAAATAGAAGAATATAGATAGAAAGAGTTCCAAGGTGCCAAGTTTTTGTTACCAATGGTTGCACTTTCCTTGAAATGCTAATATTTCTGCTTCGAAAGCAGTTAATAATAATTACAAATACAATGCAGCAAATATTGATATTAAATTAATGGCCTGAAATTAAAAGCCCAGGAAAAAGGATGCAAAGACCTTTGCATGAAGCCAAAAGGACAGACGGTAGGAAGACCATTCTAACAACTGGATGCTGAAACTGAGAAATCTTATTTCCGCATCCTATCAACCATATCTCAGATGGGCAGGAATTACTTCAAGATAGGTTTGCAGAGATGAGCTTACCGTGTGGCCAAGTTCACATGAAAGATAAGCAATCCTTTTTGGCACCAAAGACCTTTTAACATTCAAGGCTTTTGAATCCTTCATATATTAATTGCATTGTGAAACTTGGCATTTGTTTTTCTTTTTAATTTTGTCTTAATTGCATGGGCTGCCTTTATACTGTTTAATACTGTGATCCTAAAATTCATACAAGGATCCAAATGTTTATCAGGCCAACCCCAAGGTTACAAAATACTTTTGAGATTGACCTATTAAAGATATTGCCCTAATATGAATTCTGGAACTTCTAGTGTGACCAACATGCCTTAGCATTTTGTATATTCTTTTGGGGTAGCAGTTAAAAAAAATCTATTTAGGGCAATAAAGTTGTGTAGAAGACAAGCAACCACACACCTGCGATGGATGGATGGATGGATGGATGGATGAAAGGAAAGAAAGAAAGAAAGAAAGAAAGAAAGAAAGAAAGAAAGAAAGAAAGGAAAGAATAACTTAGGCTCATTTGGGGAAGCCACGATGTCTTGAACATTTAGTAAGAAAACTGAAGATATAAACAGCAGACTGCCACAAAGCTAATTTTTACAGTAGTAGATATATTGTTCTCCAGATATTGCTGGCTCAATTCCACTGTATTTAATCAGTGACCAGCAACATCCAGTGGACCATCCATATGCTACTAATCCATGCTATAGTGTGATGCCATCCAGAAAAGGCTAGATTGGTGCTTTGCATGCCAGTAAGACCTCCACCTTATGAGCACTGAGCTTCAGCTTCTTGGTACTCATCCAATCCATTAGTGGTTCCACACATCAATTTAGCCTTTGTAGTGCTGCCCCAGCTGAAACAGAGGTAAAGGAGAAATAGAATTAGACTTCACTGACATGCTGATAGCCCATCACTGTTTAAAATACCCTGGCAATCACAGTAGTTTTAAGTAGATATTGCAAAAAGAGAGAGGGGGAGAGAGAGGGAGAGAGGGAGAGAGAGGGGGAGAGAGAACGAACTGAATCCTGCCTGGTGTCTGAGGCCCAAACCTTGGCTAGCTATAGGTAGAAGGGGTATGGGCATCCTTTATAAGAATGGACTCTATACAGGATCATTATGTACTTAGTTTATGTGGTTTACAATGACTCAGGTAAAGCTGCTGTGCCGAAAAGGAATCCCTTCGTCTTTACGTGCACGCTGTTGGCCTCTGTTATGTGGAGGGCAGGCCAAAATGGAGAAGATCCCTGGAAAGTACCAGGTAATCCTGCACCTTATATAACTTATCTTGGCCTTCTATGCACAAGATTTTCCACATGTGTTAGATTAAAAAGGCTTTGGATTAGAAATGTTCTATTATCACATCAGCCAGAGGACAATTATCTCTTCTGCTATTGCACTTATCCTTGCCATCTATGCCCTAACATCAATTAATTGGCAAACCAACAACACATTCTTTCTGACATTTCCCGTTGATTATTTGAATATTTACATTAAGTTCCGATGCCTGCCTCTTATAGGATCTCCAACAAAAGTATGGCAAGAGCAATTCTTTAAATTGAGGAACACCTTGAAATGCAACCCTATGGACATTTACCTGGGAGTAAATCTAACAATTGGACTTACTTCCAATAAATGTTCATAAGTCTGGACTGTTAAGTTTGCTTTTCATTTGTGGTAGAATACAATCTTAGTTTTGCTATTATTTACTTATTTGTAACACTTATTAACTTTAAAATATTATGTTGTCTTTCAGCAAAAAGTGCTTCCAAGTCAACAGTAAAACAATTGAAATGTATGCAAAATAATCTATTTACAGGTTGATCTGTCCACATCCCAGCCCTTGAGGTCTTTTTGGGTTATAAATCCATTGCCTTTATAAAAAAAGTCCACCCACCCTGTTTCTAATCGTCCTCTGCTCTCTTTCCTTTCACCTCACCAAGCATTATGGACTTCTCAAGGGAACTGTCTTTGCATAATGTGTCCAAAATACGATAATTTGAGCCTGATCATGCGTGCCTCAAGTGAGAACTCTGGGTTGATTCGTCTGATGATCCATTCATTTGTTTTCTTGGTTATCCATGACATTCTCAAGACTCTTCTCCAACGCCACAGTTCAAAAGCACCAATACTATTTCTGTCCTGCTTCTTCAAAAATCAACTTTCACTTCTATAGAGAATCACATGGGAAACCACTGTTTGCATAGTTCTGATCTTTATAGGCATAGATATATCACAATATCTGAATATCTTTTCCAAGGCCTTCATTTGTATCCTACCAAGAGCTAGTCTGCAATGTATTTCTTGATCACTGGTTTCTTTTTAGTCAATAGCTGATACTAAAAGGCAGAAGTTATCCACTACTTCAGTGTCATTTCTAACCTGTGGTCATTAGTTTGGTCTTCTTTGTCTTTAATAATAGGCCTATTTTTTCACTGTGCCCCTGGCCACATATTTGCTTTTACAGTATAACTGAGCTGTTCTACCTCCTTGTACCAATAATATAACCAATTTGATTTCTATGCACTCCATCTGGTAATGTCCATGTATATAGGCATTATTTCTGAAGACTATGCTAGCAATGAAGGAGTCATTGGACTGGCAGAAACTGATAAGTAATTATCCTGCTTCATTTCTGTTTCCTAGGCCACATAGTCCAACTACGGTTTCCTCCTTACTATCTCCAACTGTGGCATTCCAGGCTCCAACCACCTCTTGCTGGCTTGATCTTCAATTTCAGATTGAAATTGACCATAAAACTCATCAGCCTCTCCTTCTTCATGCATCAGTGTTTGGAGCAGAAACTTGGATAACTGTAGTTTTAAAGAATTGCCCATAAAGTATAATTGATATTTTTGGTCATTGAGTACATTGTACCCAAGTTCTGTCTTTGCTGTATCCTTCCTGACTATAAAAGCAACATTCTTTTTTTTTTTATGTCTTGGCAGTAAACGATTTCTGATTGAAAGTGTCTAATTCCAGTCCATTTCAATTAGCGCATGCAAAAGATGTCAATGTGTAGCCCTTTTCATCTTTCATTGCATAGAGCTTTTCTATTTTCATGGTTTTTACATTCTGAGTTGCAAAGTACAGTAATTCTGTCTATCAGCTTTGGATTTTCTTTTCCTGCATGGCAGCATCAGCAACTACATGTCTGGAAGGCTTTAATCTAGCCACGTGATGTCATAAACACTATTAATACTCTGAAAGATCCTCAGCTGTTCCTTAGTAGCATGTTGAGCGCCTGAAGGGCCCATCATCTGGAACATATATTGTCAATCATTTTATCTGTCTTTATCCATTAGATTTTTCTGGTGAAATACAAGAGTTGTTTACCACTGAAATCTGTTTAACAACATATGAAGATGGGGGTATTGTGCAATTTTTTGGGAAAGAGTTCTACAAATGTGGGGCCACTACTGACAGAGGTCTGTTGTTGTTGTTGTTGTTGCAGGAATTGCTTGAGCTACCTGGGGACCCTCAATGGGTGGAGACTATCACAAAGGACATTCACCGCCAATTCCCTTTCCATGAGATGTTCCTGTCTCCTGAGGGTCCTGGGTGAGTGGGTAGAGTATGTAGAGTAGAATTTCTGAATCGATTATCACAGGTTGAAATATACAGAATAGTTGTCAGAAGAACTTTGCAGCCCATCATATTCTTTTTAAAGAAAATAAATAACATTTAACTAAACTATATAAATATTTCATATAGTGTCTATTTTTATTTTTTCTTAGTTTTATTTGCAATGTTTTGTTGATAAAAAAACAAAACAACCCAGAGCTAAATTGTAACATGCTTATGTGTTGCTCCATATGCTCTATAATAGCATTATGTCCATGGATAAGTTTTTTGACAGCTACAAGGCTCCCTGCTTCTCTCAACTTTAATTTTAATTTTTAAAAAATTTAAAGGAAGTTAGCATGTTGCAGAGCAAAGAGCTAGCCTCTCTAGATCCCACTGGCATTTGTAGAAAATAAAAGCAATGGTAGTTGCAGGCCACTGCTTTGCTTGGAAAGATGCCCACCTGACCAGGAAAAAAAGACCAAAAGAAGCCATAGTTGAAAAGACTCACTGGAAGGCCAAAGAAATGGTGGGGAGCAAACGCACCAGTTTCCCAAGCAGGATATAGTATTATGGCACTCATTTGGTGAATAGTCAAGCTCTCCCATGGTCATCTTATTATGATGATGCCCAGTGCATGCTCTGAAAATCAGATTTGGACACTGGCTCAAAAAGTGTGCCTGCCCCGGAAGGGAAGGGAAGGGTGGGGCGGTTTCCCCTGTAAGAACTCACCAGCTCTGACCTTGGATGTTTTAGGCCTACTAAGGCCAGCTAGGTGCTGAAGTGCAAAATATAGCAGGGTCCTGTGGTGGGGAATATTACTACCTTGAAGAAGACTTGTGGGCCTGCCCATATTATACTACAGTAGTAGTAAAAGGGAACAGGCCTGTAACTATAGGGAAATTATGGCAGGACCAATGGTGAGGGTTGCTTAGAGTTATAGTTCAGCAGCATCTGCAAAGCTGGAGATCCCCATTCCCAGGGTAAGGAATTGTGTTACTTTCCCCAACTCACATCAACGGTAAAATCCAGTAAAAAGCCATGGTACTCATACACCAATTTCAGCCTGGACGTAGTGGAGGCAGATGCTTCCCTGCTAAGCTTGTTTCAATTTTCAGGCATGTTTCCCAAATAGATGCCAGTTCAAGGGTCCAAATCTTTCAATTTTGTATACTGGATTTTGCCCTCCTACCCTAGACAAAAAGCATTGGCAATGATCCAGAAATGCTCTCACACAGGAAAGCTTCGCCCTTTTCTTTTCTGCCCCCTCTGACCAGATCATCTGTTGACTAAGCTGTGCAGGGAGTGTGATTCAGTTCCAGAAAAAATACTTAGCAGTATGTTGGGGTGCAACCTTAGCGCCTGACTGCAACTCTTTAAGCAGCCACACTCTTTCCTTGCATGGTGCAATGGAGAGGGAGGCGAGAAAGAGAAGGATAGGGCGTGTGGGTTTCATTAAGAGTTGGGCCACCTTCCTCCATCATAATTCAAACTCTGGTTTCCCTGCTATTGTGATAATATAGGAAAGTAGGCACTACAACTGATGAAAGACTCTTGTAAATGCTTATTCTTAACGAGTTGCTGGATTGCATTTGGGGAGTCAGCAGCACTAACATCCTATTCTGTACAGTTTACCTTGTTTACACTGCACCAATTAACAAATCAATAATCCAAATTCTGCCTTTTAAACACCTTATGTAAATTATTTATACCCGCATTTATTTCTTAATGATAAGAGTGGATTGAAACAAGAAGCACTACCTCCTTCACTGGATATTTTCAAGCAAAGGCTAGACAATCATCTGCCAGAGGTGCTTTAAGTTAGATGATTGTTTTGACGACTGAAATGGCCCCTTCTATGGCTGTGTCCCCACCATCCTTCACCACGTCCCCTGAAGAACTATGGCTGCATGGGTAAAGGCTGGTGGTCCTAACTCTGAGTTGTGTGTGTGTGTGAGGCTCAATGTGCTGTCTGAACTCAGGACTTTGAGTGGTTAATGATGCAACATATTGTGTGACCCTAGAAAACGAATTAACTGAGTAACTACGCTCAGTGTGTTGCATGATTACAGTCTATGATTCTTTTTACTTTGCATAACTGATTCCATTTCAAACTTTTACATGCTGACTCTAAGCTGGAATTTTTCCAGATGCATTGGGCTACTACTTGCATCATCCCCAGCCAGTTGCTTGGATCCTAGTTTATATGGGAAGCCCATGAATCTATGGAATGCAGACAGTCCTGCCCTGTAGACTGGTCACATGCCGCGTGGAAGAGGGTTGGGGAACGGAAAGCACATATTCTGAGGCTGAGGAACAGGTTGAATCCCATTGGCCAAGGCACAGCACAAGATTCTACCTAAAATCAGAACAACAGAACTGAGCTGGATTGTTCTTGTTGGATTGGATAGGATCTCCTGAAGACACGGCAAGGCTGTGACCATGGCTTCCCCAAGCACTCTGTAATCTCTATTCCCTTATAGACAGCAAGGGCTGTTGCAGCTGTTGAAGGCCTACACTGTCTATCGGCCCCAAGAAGGCTATTGTCAAGCCCAAGGACCAGTGGGTGCCCTGCTTCTCATGCACATGCCACCAGAGGTGAGTCTTATGCAAAGCCTGTCACTCTTACAGCCATCATGATACTGGATTGATTGACTGGTCAAACAATGTCTATGTGCCACCCCAATCTGAAAAAATCTGAGTAGGGTGTAAGTCCATATAACATTAAAACACCTCCCAAACAGAAATAAAACTGTACAGTTGTCCCCAATTTCCAAAGCCTCCCAGAAACCAAATAGTTTTCACTGCCCTTCAACAGTCAGAAGAGAAAGGGCAGGGGTGTCTGCATGTGTGGTCAAAAAAGTCAAGATGGCAGTCAAATCAAGACAGCAGCTAGTCAAGATGGTGCAATCGAAACTCCACCTGTTTTTAATGTCCATTGCTACAGATTAAAAATTGACAGAGATTTGATTGCACCATTGTGGCCGCCATCCCAACATTTTTTTTAGTGTACCCTGTGAAGATCCTGAGAAGGGACCAGGTTATACCCCTCAACTTCCCATACCCTCTCTAGACATCCAGACAAGATAGGCAGGATCAATTTTATCACACCTTCCTGCCTCAGAGTTATTCCATGCTAAATAGTCTAACAGTCTCTCTATCAGCTGCTACTGTTTGTCTTCCCTGATGGTTGCCTGTTTATCTTTTCCAGCAAGCTTTCTGGTGCCTGGTACAGATCTGCGACCACTATCTGCCTGGCTACTACAGCCCCCAAATGGTGAGAGAGTTAGGGAAGAAAGGAAACCCACCTGTGGGGATGGGAACCAGCAAACTGGGGTGGGACAGCAGTTCTTAAGGCCGTTCTTTGGGTTCAGTTTCAGTTCTGTCCACCCATCCTTGAAATAGCAAAAACTATACTGAAATGAATTTTTCTGTCTCCACTGCCAAGTCTTATCCTGCTTCTGCAGTCTCTGTTCCAGCTTGCTGCCAAATGGTGCTGTCCTCCTAATCGGAAATGTCTGCAAGGCTTGGAAAACAAAGCGATGGGTTTAACCCTCTGGCTTTGGTGCCCATCTTTGCTTTGCTTCTCAACAATACCAGCAGGCAGGAAAACAATGATGGGACAGGGGTGAGGGTTTGACATTTGCTCCCTGATGGCTTGTGCTGGTTCAGCATAATGCTGATTAGCCTTCAACAATCTGGCCCTTCAACTCTTGTTGATAAGAATCCACTTAGCTTCTTCAGATGTTCGCCATGTCCAGGCTGACAGTCGAAAGAGCTGGGGCAAATGATTTATTAAGTTCCTTTGTTGAAAGCAACATCCTAGCTGATTTAATTGGAATGTTCTCCAGCTGGAGATGATATTAATTAGCACTGATTGGGGAAAGGAATGGAACCCTAATATATCCCCCTTTCACTCTTTCTCTGGTTTTAATTAAGCAAAACAGGCATGTAATTAGAAGACTTTTGGAGGTACGGGACTTTGAAAGAGCAGCTCTTTCCAGATCTGGCATCTCAGCAAGCCTGCTGATCAGCTGTTCACGTCTCTTTCTCCATGGGAGTTGAGGGGAGAGGGAAGTGGAGGAGAGTGCCTGGGGACCAGAGAGGAAGGGGCATTACTACCCCAGTCCCAGGCAGCCAATAGGCACTAGTAGGATCCTGCTCCCTACAGTCACCCGACTGCTGCTGCCAACAAATTTGTTCACAAATCATGTCATATCTGACACACCATAAAACTGCTGCTAGTGGCTCTTGACTGAAATGGTCTACACAATTCTGACACTGGTGCAGCTAAAGATGACTTTAAGGCAGATGTTGCCAGGAGCTGTTTGTTCCATGGTTACATGCAGGTGAGGAATGGCCATACTCTGCCTGTATTATGAGTCTTGCAAGATTCTGTTAGTGTAGCCTAACAATAAAGATAGAGCTTTATACTCCTGGTTGTGGTTCTTGTCTGGACCACCACACAGGGCTAACATCTGTTCTCAACTAATTCGATAAATTAAATTATTGGGGATAGGTGGGTGATCTAAAATATTGGGGAATGATGGGTAGAAGAGTTCATACAAATATTAGTAGGACTGTGCTTTTCATTTATTATTTTGAAGTGAGTTTTTTTTTAGCCTTTAAATAGCTACATTAAGGACAGAAATTCATCTTTAACTCAAATAAGGAAAGATTCACCCATGAAATTGGAGCCTAAGGTTCAAGAACTGTACCAGGTGAAGATGGCAAGCAAGACTGTAGTGGATGGATGAACGTGCAGGATGGAAGGATGGAAGTCTCCAAACTCCCCTCCTGGAAGTTCTTTGGGTCTTCACACGCTGGACTTACATCCTGTTCTGGGACAGTGGCTTAGTCGTTCATGCTGCCACTGCCACTATCTTCCAGGGGCCACTTCACAAGTCATTCTTCCCTTAACCCTGGCATGTGAGAGAGACTGGGCTCCCACAACCTGTATTCCTGTTCTGATGATTAAAAGATCAAAATGCAAAAAATGAAATAACTTCCATAATGCCACTTCCTGACTTTATAGCATGGAGGCATATGGCTTGAAGATTCAGCCAGTTCGTGGCAGATAGACCACTTTCACAAGATATAAAGGAAATCTTTTTCAATTTTAGATATTAACATGAAAATAGGGTTGAATGAGAGAGCTGTTTAAAGCCTGATGTCACAGCTGCCAAGTAAAAAGAAAATGACCAATGAAAACGCAGTGCTCAGGTCAGATCATAAGATGTCACTGGTCTGCTACAAATCATGTGTTCTCCCTATGAAGTGGTTTATGTCGCAACATAATATTACAGAGTACAAGAAGATTCTAATTAAAATTAAAATCTTCATGCTCATCCAGAAAGCTGGATGCAGGCTGAAGTTTAAACATCACATTCTATGCTTTACAGAAGGATAAAGAAAAAATTAAATAATTCAGTGTTTTAAACCTCAGCTTACATCCAGCTTTCTAACTGGATATGAAGATATAAACTTTAATTAGAAACAATAGCACAGCCCAGGAAATCACAAATTAAATTCCTATGACAAATCCTTCCTAGACTTTTTAAAATCTGTTTTTCGGCTTTACTTTTCCAAACTCTTAACAGAAGCTGTGGGAAGTGATTTTAAACCCAGCCTGAATCTACTGACTTCTCCTGGAGTTCTCCAAATTTGAAAATGACCAAAGTTTTCCAATTCAGCAGAGGGATGAGCTGGAGTTATCTCACTTTGTTCATGACCCAGAACCAATTCAAGGCAATGTGTATTTTAGATCTTAGTTGGAAGCTTGCGCAGGCTACAGTCACAACAAAGATACTGGATATACTGACTGCTGGTAAATTAAGAGGAGCTATTCATTCTGACACTAGAATGAATTGTAGGAAGGTGAGAATAACAGGAGAGGAGAGTATTTGAAGAGTGACAAATGATGTTGTTGCATCTTTTTCTCGCAGGAGGTGCTGCTGCTAGACAGTGAAATTTTTACTGCTCTCCTCCACCATGTGTGTCCAAAGGCCTTTAAGCACTTGCAGAAGCATGGGGTGGGGCCTTTGCTGTACATGCCCGAGTGGTTTCTGTGCCTCTTTGCCCGCACACTGCCCTTCCCCACGGTGCTGAGAGTCTGGGATGCCTTCCTGAGTGAGGGTGAGTGATGGCAATGAGCACTTGGGGATCTGTAAGTCTGAACTGAGACAAGAAGCAGAATCATATGGCAGAACTTTGCAAGGCAGCAACTGCAGTGGCAGGAGGTAGGGGAGAGAACAAATTGCTGGAGTCTAACCCACTGTTTCTCAACCTTGGCCACTTTAAGATGTGTGGACTTCAACTCCCAGAATTCCCCAGCCAGCATGACTGGCTGGGGAATTCTGGGAGTTGAAGTGCACACATCTTAAAGTGGCCAAGGTTGAGAAACATGGTCTAACCCTACACATGCAAGAGGCTAAACTGGAAAACAAGGGTGGGAGAGATTGAACAACCTTTCTTTTAGGAAGAGGTACAGTATCTTCCATGGATAAAGGAGTTGATTAAAATATTTCTGAAGTAAGTTTAAGAAGAAATAGGATATTGGATGGAGAAGGACATGTGCATGGGAGGGATGGTTATGATTTGGAACTGAGATGGACAATATTTTGATGGATTTGATGGATTCAGTTATTTGGTAAGAGCAAAGGCCACCAGGAAGTAGTGATGCTTTCACAGAGCCAGGACATTCTGTTTTTCTTACATTTTAGAATGGAGTTATTCAAAAACACTAAGCAAGGTCATGTTTGATAAGTATTTAGATGAGGGACTACTAGGGAATCCCAGGGCTGTAAAATGGATAAAATGGGAAATGGAAAAAACATTCAGGAAAAAGATACTAGCAAACCACTTCCATATTGTGGCCAGGAAAAGCTGATGGACATACCCAAGAATATGCAAGGGACTCTTTTGAGGTTTTCTCATTTTTATATGTATGTTTTAGGGCTTGTACTACATTTTTAAGTGTTTCTACTTCAAAACGATGGGAAACTGCTGATTTTCAGGAGCTATGATTGAAGGACATTCCTGAGATCCTGAAAAATATATTTCATGAGATTACTCAGCCTTATTTTGGAAAGGTCTTTTAGGCCAGTCATCGTCAGTCTTCTAAAAGTTCTGAGACTGCTAACTCCCAGAATTCCCAATAAGCATGGGCAAAGATTGGGAATTCTGGGAATTACAGTTCTACATTAGCTGCAATATTCTGAATAAGCAGGATAGTCTGGTGCACAAAAATGACTTCAATAAATTCATTCACCAACATTTTTGGGAAGAAATTTATTTAGAGGTTCTATATGCCTGCATTAAAATCATATACCTTTCTTTGAAGAAAACATGAAGGTGGCTTCTGTTAAGCATCTACACATTCAACAGTGAACTATCACTGCCCAGAACTGAGTGTGCCATTTTAATAAACACCAGTTCTGCTTCCCTGTAACTCTCAGATTATCCAGAAGCCACGTGAAGCACTATTGTTCAGTGGAAGAACACCCAGTTTGAATGCTGAAATAATCCACTCCTAGCACTTCCACAGCCAAAAGCCAAAAGTGACATGAAAGATGTTGCTGCTTGTTGGAATAGGCCTGGCTAGATGGATAGACAAGTTTGCCTTGAATAAGAATGCTTGCTACGAGTCTCAGCTGCCCTGAACTCTGCCCTGACATTTCTTCTGCAGGGGTCAAGGTGTTGTTTCGTGTGGGGCTGCTGTTAGTCCGCTTAGCCCTGGGCTCTTCTGAAAAACTACGTGGCTGCACAGGACTGGTGGAGACACTGGAGAAGCTACGCAACATCCCACCTCAGTTTCTGCAAGAAGACATCTTCATGGCTGAGGTAGAAACTACAGAAACTTCCTGTCTGGTGAAGCAGCTCCCTTTTGTGTTTCTGTCCAGCCCCAGCCAACCAACTTTGGTGTACAGGCATGTGAGACCTGCACAAGATGATTAATAATTGGCAGCTTTTGTGAAGGGGTAGGAGCACTCCTAGGAGAGGTAATTCGGCTCTGGCGTTTAAGGGTACACAAGGCATACAATGTGTGTGTGAGGGGTGGGATGTTAAAGGACGGAAATGAATGTATATTGCCTCATGGAGTCTTAATGCATATACATTGATTTTCTTTACTTGCAGTATTTGTTGACTACCTCAGTTATGAGACTTGGGCAGTTTACAACTAGGTAAAGACAGAAGCAATACAAAGTGATATCTACATACCAAGATAAATGCCAACAAACAGCCAATTAGGACCCAAAGTGTGATAGAATAAAAAACTTTTAGCTGGTTTGCAGAATGCAAGGAGGGAGATGCTACACATACATCCAGAAGAAGCATCTTCCAGAGGTTAGGGGCCACTGTAGAAAAGGCCAGCCACCTGACCCAAATCTCATGTACTTCCTGTGCAGGAGAGGGAAGTGTCTTTCAACAGGTAGTAAGAAGAAGTGTGGATCAGATGGGCAGGATAAGTTTTGGCAAGATGGTGCCTGATGTAACCCTGGATCATGTAATATAGGGCTTTGTAGGTATGCAGAGCATGGAATTTGAATTCTCTCCTTTATTTTGGCCTTTCCGGGGTGGTGGTTGCTAAAACAGCATTGCTGGAAATCAGCTGTTCTGCCACTGAATTCCAGAAGCATTTTCTTGAGGTAATCAAGGGGTTGCAGACTACAGTTTACCCATGTGTGCCCTGGTTAATTTGCTGCTAGGCATCCAGAAATCTACCCAGCAGTCCCAGTCTGTCTTATGCCCAGCCCAGCTCTAAAGCCAAAACATTGACCAATATCCCTTGCTCATCTCTGTTGCAGAGGTGGGCAACTTTTGGGGCTGGGGCTGCCCATGGCTTATTGAGCAGAGCAGTAACATCACTGACACGTGTAGGCTCTCGTTCCAAGGTAGGGGTTTTGTTCTTGAATTGCTGGGCTGCTTCTTGTTATTTTTGGTGTGTTCCATTTAAATGAAGCCTTATTTGCCCCTTTTTAATTATTTTGCTCCCCCAGATTAGAATTCTTTTTCAGTGAGTTTGCAGCCCACATTCAGCAATGCCACTTATTGAAGCCATAAGAGCCATAAAAGGAGGGAATTTATGGCCACATATGGACCATGGCCAACAGGTTACCTGACCCTTCCTCTCTTAGAAGTCCGTCCATAAGTCCTATTTTCCCAAGATATGAGCTTGTGCCTCAGAACCTAAAGTTGTTCTTGTTGCTTTCCTCACCTTTGGTAGGTCCATGATGTGCCCATCTCAGACCGTGACCTGGAACGTGAATGTAGAGTCCAACTGGCAAAACTGTGCAAAACTCAGCCTAAATTCCAGTACAACCCAGAGCAGCGCCTCTCTGGTGCAAAGGCCATCTTTGACGCTCAGCAACTGGAGGATGCACAGAACAATATGAGAGTGAAGGAAATCTACACACATACTTTCCACATCCCCCAGATCAAGGTAGACCCACCTCCATTATCCCCAAAGGAGCACAAGAGGGCCTCGGAGATGCAAGGCCAGAAAAAAGAGCAGAAAAGGAAGAAGCCCGACACACGGGAAAAGACTTTCCATGTCCTAGAGCATCCCAGGGGTAGAACGGAGAGAAAGCTAGAGCCAGAAGCCGTAAGGAGCAAATCTTCTTTTTACTTGGAGGCATGATTCTGAATCAGGGTGGAGAAGAGGTGGAACTCTGGGACAACATTCTGCAGCATTCTCTCACTCTGGTTAACGAATGAATTCAGAAGCTTCTACATAGCCTGAGTTGAAAGCAATCCTAAATTTCTAGAAGAAAGAAGAGCTGGACTTTCTAATTTAAAAGCTTCCTCTTTTAGAAGCCTTCATCTATAACCATGCTTGAGTTGAAAGAGGAGATAGGTAATCCCATCCTACATATGTTTTGGGATATACATAAAGCTATGAGCTACGGGTTTTGTGGGGTCAGGATGGGGAGAGATACAGTTTGGTTAAACTTGGTGAAGTTCAAAGGGCAGGGCACATGGATTTGACTAAGTACCCTTCCACCATCACTCAGCCCCCCCCCCCCAATAATTTTGGCATTGAGTCTGAAAGATAGTTTGGAAATATGGTAATCCTCATTTAGCGACTGCTCAGACAGCAACCATTTGTAGTTATGATGGTGATGAAAAAGTAACTTTGTGACCAATGCCTGCATTTACAACCTTTGCAGGTCTGTAAAACAATTGTAAAATCGTGATGTTTCTCTTAGCAACTGTTTTGCTTAATGGCCAATTTGCCAGTCCCAATTCTGGTCACTAAATGAGGACTACCTGTATAGTATACATTTTCATCTATTTTTGCTCTGGATGTTGTAACTAAAGTCCAGGCTGGGCAATGAGGGGAAAAAAGGCAGAACTAAACTCTTGAGTAAATGGAACCTAATTTGAAGTACATTATGATTACTATTGCTCTAGGCTTTGAAGTATTTGGCACCTTGATTCTAAGGGGGTAAAATTTATTGCACATGTACACATAAAACAGATCCACAGAATCTAACTTAATAAAATAACAAAAATGTTATTTTACCTATATCCATAAAAAACCAGAACAGACTTGCTCTGATTCACTCTGTGTGGTGAAGGGAGGTTTCGTATAGGTATTTACTTCCAGGGCAGGACTGTTTTGAACAAACTGTAGAAAACAGAACAGGGATGAATAAATTAGTGGTTAAACTGAACTAATCTTAACAATTATGGTAAAAAAAAAACCCTCAATAACAAAAGTAAAAGATCTACATGATCAGTAAATACTTATAAGGAGTTAATGTAATTGTTGAGCTTATCACTAAATCTGGATAACTTAGCAACAAAATGTGTCATCTTTTAATTTTTACAGCACAAAGACTTTTCAAAAACAGATAAACTCATATCCTGGACCCATTCTTTAAAATCAGGAGAGTGACTTTCTTTCCAGTTATGTTACATTATCCTCTTTGTTGTACCTCCAGCTTGATAGAGCCAAAGTTCTTCATAAAATGACTAATTCTATATTTTACAAATATAATTCAACATCACACTGAGATCCTTAAATATAATATTTCTTCCCCAAATTATATTAACATACATGTTAATTTGAAACCCCCAAAAGCTATAATGGAAGAAGACCAAATCATGTGAGTTTTATTTATTTTCATTTTATTTATTTTCTAACCCACCTTTATTATTTTTTATAAATAACTCAAGGTGGGGAACATACCTAGTACTCCTTCCTCCTCCTGTTTTCCCCACAACAACCCTATGAGGTGAATTGGGCAGAGAGAGAATGACTGGCCCAAAGTCACCCAGCCGGCTTTCATCCCTAAGGCAAGACTGGAAATCACAGTCTCCTGGTTTCTAGCCCGTTGCCTTAACCACTAGACCAAACTGGCTCCTTAAAGTTAAAGAGTGTTCAAACTTCTTACATTGCCAACATAAGTCTTAATCTCCATCCTTTATTAAACATTCTTTGATTAGGTCCAATAGACCTGACATAATATTTTCTGATTAATTAGTTTCATCTTTAAATAGTAAGAAGCATATTTCCCATTTTTTAAATACCTGGACCCATTGATCTTCCAGAACTGGATATTCTAATTCTTCCTTCCATAGGTTCAGTATATAAATAATGGTAACTTTCCTTTCACTTATTACCTTATAAAAATGAATTGTCGGTTTTTGTTTAAGTGCAGCATCTCTTAAAGAAGCTAAAATAGTGAGATGTTAAGATAAAGGCCCAATGGTATAGCTGAAAATCTGCTAGGTTAAAGCCACCATCCTCATAAGGTAGCTGCAGGTTGGCCAAAGATATTCTTCGGGCCTTAATCTGCTATAAAATATTCTCATTAATTTATCTATCTGTATGGAAATCTAATGGGATTTTTAATACTGGAATCCTTCTTAAGAGATACATTAATCTCAATGTAACATTCATTTTAATAACATTAATCTTACCCCTGGGGCTTGATGGGAGTTTTGACCATGGAGTTATATCCATTAAAATTATATATATATTCCAATATGTATATACAGTGTGTGTGTGTGTATATATATATATATACACACACACACACATACACACTCTGTATATACAGTATATATATATACACACACACACATATATACACACACAATATTAATGTAATAAACTTTGGGAGGGATGTAAAAACCCCAGTATTTTACAAATAGTAAATCCTAAATGCCTACAGTAATCTACAGGTATAGTATATCTTGAAGGCAATATATTAGACTTATTCCAATTAATGGTATAGCCAGAATATAAACTATGTTGCTGCATAACTTCAACAAGCTTTGGTAATGATATTACATAATTATCAAGAATAGCAATAATGTCATCAACATTATTCATATCTTGAGACTATCTAACAGAAGAAGCCGATCATTCAACAACCAAATTAAAAATTAAAGGAGGCAGTAGAAATCCTTGTTGAGTACTATGATATAATTTAAAAAGAGACAGATCCATTGGTGACAACTCCAGGTACTGGATAAACATACCAAATTCTAATCCAGTGGGAAAAAAATGATGATGGGAACCCATATCTTATTAAAACGCGTAAGTCAGTAGTGGGTAAAGGGCCCCACTACTGACTTATGCATTATGTCCATATAGCTTTGCAAAACTCTAAGCCTGATTTAATATCCATCTATAAGCAGTAATCAAAAATTACTGCTTATACATGGATATTAAATTTTGATTACTGGAGTAATACAAAATCTATCAGCAGTAATCAAAAAGATTTGGTTGGACCAATGTCAACTTCACTGATTATGAACTATCATCTATTGTGAACATATATGCTAATAACTGTGGATGGGTGTTTGGAAGAAAGACAAAGTACGTATCTGTGGGAGCAACCATAAATCTATTGGCACTTGGATTGAAATCTATGGAGCTGCTAAGCGGTGGAAACTCCTTTCTTCTGGATGATCTGAAGGGTATGAAAGCCGCAATATGCAACCCTCTTCCTTAGGGCAACCTTCTAATTCAACCCCACCAGAAAGACAAAACAAAACAACTCCCAGAATTCCCCCAAAGCATGCTCAAACTCCCAAGACATCTGGGATACACAGCCACAATCATCAGAACCTTCCCCTCCCTACCCACATTCCTGTCCTGAATGGTGGCTGTCAGCTGGTGACATATGGAGGGTGGGGAGGGAAACAAAGCCAGAGGAATCAGCTACAGTAACCACTTTACTTAGCATGCCCTGCACAGACACAAACTCACACACACAAATCAGGACAGCACCATTTGTTGCCAAGTCGGCGCACAGGCAATAAAGGCAGGATGGAAATCATGAGCGGATATAGCAAATTTTATGTCCATATAGTTTCCTGCTGACTCAAGGAGTAGCATTTTAACTCAGCAATGGGGAAAGGCCCTGACTAAAATATGATTGGTTCTGTGTTGGCTTAGCATGATGTATAAACCCAGCTCTTAGGTCCCAGTAGGTCAGAAAGACAACATTTCAGAACCTCAAATCAGTGCAATATCTCATGATGAAAATGCAAGGGAAAAACAAGTGTGGGGGCAAAAATCAAGTAAAAATCATGAAGACAAGTCATTGCAGGTAGGAATACCTGCTATGGGGAAGGGTTTAGGACAGACATGATTTCTGCATTCGGAGGAATTGTGGGGAAATAAGAGATATTCTGACCCAGGATTGGCACAGAGCGTGCAGAGACACAAACAGGCCAATCTCTGAGGAAGACATATGGGTCCTGCTGCTGGGTATGAGAGTGAGGAAAAAGAGAAGAGGGTAATGCCATTGTAAAGGTAATGCATGCTCTCTATTTATCCTGCTCAACAAAATAACCTCCTGCAAAATACATTTTCCTATTGGAGGACTGGTACATTCTGAATGGATTCTGCCACCCTCAAGTTTTATCAGAACAGATCTTATCTAAAGTATTACTTTAATGGCAAAAGTCTTAGCTCTTAACAAAGACGACTATTCCTGAAAGTAGTAGCAATTTTCATATCCTACTCCACCCATTTCCCATCTTCTGGAGAAATATTAACATGCTTGCTAAGGTTTTGCCCCCCGTTAGATTACAATGAAAGAGGTTCTGGAGAATGCTGACAGGACTGTCTCTGTTAATTCATTTCTCAGCCCGGCATGAAATCTGCACCTGTTCAGTTACCAGGGCCACAACTGGGGGGAAGGGGCAAGTGGGGCATGCCCCAGATGCCGTGCCGGGAGGGTGCCAAAATGACAAAATAGTATTTGTATACTGAATGTTTTATTAATTTAATGTATAATAGAATAATAAAACTTGCTAACACCTCCCTCACCAACCCATGGGGGGGGCATGGAATCCATGTTTGCCCCGGATGACACAGACCCTAGTTGTGGGCCTGTCAGTTACAAACAGCCAGGCCTGCAACTAGGGTCTGTGTTACCCCGGGGCAAACATGGATTCCGCGCCTATTTTGGCACCCCCCCAGCACGGCACCTGGGGCACATGCCCTGCTTGCCCCCCCTTGCTGCAGCCCTGCAGACAGCAGTAGTGCTTAAACAGGATTAAGTCCACCCTGAAATTTACAAAACATTAGGAGTATCTTTCTGTCCACAGCAGGTAGAGACAATGAGAGATGGGCCAGTCCTATGCTGTTCTAGTTGTGTTTAAATGAGAGTTAACTAATAGAGGCCAAATTCCTCCAGTGAGGAGTCCAGTCACACCAACTGCGCATCACGCTAACAGGCCCCAGTTCCTGATTGATTCTATTTCCTTTCTAAATGTACAATAACTCCAGAGATTGGCTGCTTGTAGTTAGCTTTTCTCCAGGACACTGATCCTTACAGCCTTTCCCCTACTCTCCAAGAAACCATAATAGGGCTTACCCTGAACTCAAAATGCATCATGCTGATCAGAGGAATTGGGGCACAGATCATTACTAATGCAGAGTCAAGCTGTAGACATTATGGTGTTACTGTTGTTTTTTCCTGCAAGAGTTGAATCAAGTTGAAGGAAAGATCCTTGTTCATGGCCTGTATGTAAATTTCATTTTTGCCTCTGCTAAACAGATTTTGTATGGTTCTGTAGTATTTCCAAAGGCAGAATAGGATGATCAAAGATGATAGCAAATGAAGGCACATTATTCCTGAAACTGGATGCAACACCAACAGTTTAGACTCTTAAACATGATGAAATTATTTATTTCAGATTTGAAAGTTCATCCCTTGTTTCATGCAGGATTTATACTGAAGGATGCAAACCTGGCATCCCAGATAGGTGACTCCCAGCTTTTGTTTAACTATCCTAGTAAAGGAGAGCCAACTGCTTTCTAAGACTTTTTTTTAACTATACATTTTTTACTATATTTTTTCCTAAAATGTAATTGCCATCTGCAATCATTGGTTCTAAATCTTAACCCTAAATCTTCCCAATTGTGGAGAATTTATTTTGGCCTTCTCCATCCTGTACTCTCAAGGTGTTTTCTCTGTCGTGGTGCCTACCCTCTGGAATGAGGTCTCTCCCAATATCCATGTGGCTCCCACCCTGGTAGTGTTCCAGAAGGCCTTAAAGACCTGGCTGTTCTCCCAGACCTTGGGTTAGAGTGGGTAGACCCCCATCTTGGATGGGTTTTGCAGATGTTTTTTGTGTCTTGTGGCCAGATTCACCAACTTATTTGTTTTCTTTGTATTGTTCCTGTTACATTGTGAGCTGCACAGAGTTGGTTTAGAGTTGGGCAGTGCTGAAATCAAATCTATCTATCTATCTATCTATCTATCTATCTATCTATCTATCTATCTATCTATCTATCTATCTATCTATCTATCATCCAGCAGATTTTAGGATGAAGAAAGGCAAATGTAGGACATGTGACAATGACTTTTTTTATACAGGAATCAGGGCTACCATATTGGGGCTGCAAAAGAAAAAAAATCAGATGACACCAGCACAGCTAGAGAACACTTAAAATCTTCACTGCCATCTGGTGGTTGTCCAGATTTTTGCAGCACAGAATGCTAGTCCAAATGGAAATGAATCAAAAAGTAACTTTGAATCCACTTGCCTGCTGGATGATGCAACAAATAGAAAAGTTGTCTAATATAACTCCACAAGTACTTAGGTAACAGAGGCACATAGGAGACACACTAAAAGAAAAAAAAAATCTGTTTTTAGTTGTTTGTTTATATCCTGCTTTTTCTCCAGATTGCTCATTGGCCCTTTGCCACCAACCCGTGAGTAGGTTAAATTCAGGGAACAGGTTCGGAGGCATCCAGGAGCCTAGTGCCTGAATAGGGATTTGAAACTGGATCTTACAAGACCTCACCTAAAACTGATTCAACCCTGTGCTGCTAAAGACTTTTAACCATGACTACAGTTTTGTTCTAGTCTTTAAGCTACAAGTTTATGTGTGCCCAGTTGATGACTGGAACCAATATCAATAAGGATGGCTGGAATGGAGAAATGTAGATGCTTCCATCAGTAGCCATCTCATTACAGTAGTCTTCTGCAGCAAAGGAAAAAAAGAGCAACCAAACCTGATCACCACCCTGGAAGAAATCCAAGTTACATATGTTGCAATATAAAAACCAACCACAAGGTGGCACTACGCGGCATAGAAATGCTCAACATTGTTTAATTCGGCTGGGAAGGTTTTTTTTTTTTCCTCTTCTCCTTTTAGTCTGAATAGTTCTTTCCGTTACAAAACCCCTTGTTGCACCTTCAGTCCTTTTTCCTTCATTCCAGGTTGTAATGGTACTGTGCTGCCATACAAGAATATGTTGCACTCCCAATTTCCCAATCGTGCTACTCCATACTGTAGACCCAGTTCAGTACAGAGTTAAACTTCTCATCTTATAGAAAAGAAACAGGTCCTTTTCCGGACCTACAGAACATTACTATTTACCATAAGGAGTTTTCCTCCTGTTTGAAATGCCTTGGATCCCCTATTTGCTTCAAGTGCTTCCTCCCTAAGTTTGTATCAGCCCCAATGATAAGCACAAATGGTTATCAGTAATTCCGTCTCTAAGTGGGTTGGAGATTCTTCTGCTCCAGTGGTTGCAAAGTCATGCCTGGAGGTGAAACTTTCCCTCCCTGAACTATATACTGAAGAACTCCTGTGGAATCTCTGCTTGCACAGAACAACCCAAAGTGGCACCCTCCAACTGAGCCAGGACTGTACCATATCCTGGAGGATAGCAAAATGAATGGAGAAAGAGAACCACTGATCCCCCTAAGCAACATCTCCCCCCTTTCTTCACCTGCTCCATTAGTCTTCACTTGCGTTTTCCCACAATGCTCCTAACACAAAATGTTGACCATACTGCCACCTAAACCCATAGCTGAGTGTCTGGGGGAGATAGTGCCACCAAAATATCCTGCCAGGGCCTGCAAGGCACTGATAGAGGCACTTGCATGCCCAGAAAGCTTCACTGAACATTCTGAGATGTGGGAGTCCCTTTTGCATTTATTTATTGTGGGATATTATGCCAAGGAGAGTTGCCATCCCACAGGTGTAGAGGAGACTGTATTTGGGAAGAGTGCAATATATGCTGTGATTCCTCTGAGGATCTCAGGATGAGGGATATCTTATCCCCCTAATCAGAGAGGCAGATTAGCGTAAGAGAGAGTCTGGCTGGCTTAGGTCACCCAAACAGAGTTGTAGCCAACTGAAGGATTTGCACCAGAGTCTCTTATGTACATCCTAGTCCAATACTCAAACCACTGCATCAAATTAATGCTGAGCACAACAATTTACAGTACTTATGTGAAGCACATTAAATACTTTTCTTTTGTCTTCCCAACATCTATAAGCCATACACATTTACTAGAGAGAACTGATCCATTTTCTGACAGTAAGAGTCAAATGGCTTCCCTGTGAACTGAAATGCTTGCAGTTAGGTGCTTTTTCTGATTATGCCATCAGTTTCCTGCACGGTCTTGTTGCATTCATATTCATGGGTCTCACTTAGCATCTCTTCATCAGCTGAGTTGAATCATCCCTTCTCCAAAAACCACCTTCAAATGTCTAAAATATTGAGCACTTATATCTCAACAATCATTTGATTTTTAGGGAAATGTTGAATTGGAAAATCTTCAAGAACAAGTGTCTTAGATCCTTTGTGATCTGGTTCAGTATGTTTCCTCAACTTATTTTACCATTAAAACTTTAATTATATAAGTACATGTACATAATCCACATACTTACATAATTACATAAGATGTACATAAATACATCTTATTAATTGTATGTGTTACATATACATCTCACAAATATCTGAAAATAAAGGACAGAGATTTCATTCATTCAGTCAATAAAGCAATGAATCAACCATCTATTTCAGCAAGGGGGCGGGTAGGTGGGAAATCCCATTCACTGATTTTAAAATATCTGCCAGATGAAGACCATGTCATGCTCTGCAAAATCAACTGGAAGCTAAAGCTGATCGTGCCTTAACAGATATGTACCAAGTCAACAACAGTGTGGTAAAGTGCCACAGACTGTCCTTGCTAACAACCTGTACTGCTCAATGGAGAAGAAGTAATTTTAACAATAACTGAAGTGCTTTGCTATGAAAAGAAAGGGTGTTGAGCCAATGGACTTTTTACAGTAGATGACAGGGAAGCAAGGATGTTTTTACCTGTGTTCTTTTTACATTTTAAATTTAATTTAAACATTTTTATTTCACTTTTCTACTTAAAAAGCATTAGAAGCAGCTTTCTGGTACAGCAGTTAAGAAGTTCTCCACTTAACTTCTCTGAAACTGGCAGCCGCTGTGGAAAACCTTCCCTGTTTCCAAAATGAAAATCGTGTATTTAGAAATGACATTTACCAGTCCCAAACCTTGGAGTGCTTGTGGGGCCAGCTGAGTTAGGAAGCGACATCCAGAGCCAGGGTGAAGATGGCAGGGGCAGGAGGAGGGGCAGTTCTAATTCTGGGGAGGCCAGCAGAATTAGGTTTCAAAAGGGGAAGAAGCCAAGACAGAGGAACTGGCTGGAAGGCAAAGGCTATGGAGTGTCAATTCATCTGCCCAGTTGATAAAGTTACAACCCTAATAAGGTGATAGGAAATCTGACAGAACACACCATAAAACCATAAAAGTATGGCTCATATGGAGTATATTCTCATATCTGGGCTGTTCTTTTTTACTTCCCCAGAATAGACCACCTCTTAAGCAGAAAAAGAAATGGGGGTGGGGGGGATGACACTGGGAATATAGCAATTACAAATAACTGCAGGCCTGGGCTTGTTCCCTCCCCATAGAGGCCCCAACAATATTTTTTCTTGACTGTCTCCCCATGACCTTCTGATCCTCAACCCTTGAACGAGGCAGGCTTAGTAATTATTAGCTGTACTGGTGTTAAAAGTGTTGTTCTTCTTATGCCAACTCCATCCAAGGGCAGGGATAAGGTGTGTAAAATCTATTAAGCTTGCTACCCATAACACTGGAAGAAAGTCAGATAACTGCAGTGGCCAGAATGGAGGCAGTGGAGGCAAGATGGGTGTCAGCAATGGGTATCAGTAAATTTCATGCCAATGACTCCAGGACGAATAGAAAGCACTATAAGTTGGTAATGGGAAAAGGCCCTAGTCCATTTCAGGGGTTTAGCTATAATCCAGTGAGGTGAGAGGTAGGATTCTTATCACCTGCCTGTTCTGCTGGGCTATGGGGAAATGATTGTAGAGGTCCAACAGCAATAGGTCAAAGAATGAAAGGATGAGGTTACTACAATGTACTGCATTACTGAGTGCTATTTCTAAACAACTAATTATACTGAAGCTTGAGGGTCTTTATTAACCTACTGAGCAATTCTACCTTCAGGTTACATTTCATTCACAGAACAGGATTGTTCCTAAAGGTATACAGTATGTGTGGAAGAGGTCTACGAGGCAAATGGCATGGGTGGCATGATATTTTTATTCCAGTGAGGGGCAGCTTCTGCTGTAACCCTTGTTTGGCAATGAGATTCCATCAACACCAGCACAAGATAGAAAAAAGGATGGAGCTGAAAGTGAAACAAGAGGATCCATCAATTGGCACTCATAGTAAATGAGGTCCAGACAGAACACCAGACCATCACTGTGGCCAAAGCAGGGGGAGGGGCTGAAGTCCAGAAAGGGATTTAGTAACCTGGCTTCATTTCCAGCTGGTTTAAGGGCAGGAATCAAGCAGCTAACGGTTGCAGCATGAGAGAGCCCCTAGTCTTCTAAATCTTTTAAACAAATCCAGTTTTCCAGTTCCACTGTCAACCAAGGTCTCCATCAAGTTTCCTTCTTCACAATTATGGCTTAATGGTGGAATGCTCTCTTTAGGAGGGGTCACTTTACATTTATTTATTTAGGCACCAATATGTTTTTGAAGTAGATTTGTTCTGTTTTATCTCAGCTGGCTCGTCTATGTTTTTTAAAGCTATTTCTCTTGATTGTATTTGTTGATGATAAATTTCTGAATGTTTCTTATTTGATTACTGTATTTTGAAGTTGTATAAGGCACTTTGTGATACTAAGTGAAAAGAGGGCTGTATGCTTCTATGATAAATATTCCTGCATTTTTATGAGACAAACCCTATTTGCTTATCATAAGTCACTAATCAAATGTACTCAACTGGAAACAGGAAATCCAGTAAAATATTTTGGGAGTGTGTCACCTTGATCCATATTGCTGCAAGAAGAAGTAAATTTCCAAGATATTTTTTTAATTGGGGAGGGCCTTTTATCCAATATACTGTATATTCCTATGATCTACCAAGTTGAGACATGATATACAATAGACTGGTAAAAGAAAAAAAGAAAAGAAAAAATATTTAAAACACAGAAATTGGGCATGTATATATTACACATTTCCAGTCTTAAGAGGCTATAATTTTAAACACATATTCAGTCTTTTTGTCCCCAAAAACATTTTGTATAGATGAAAGCAATTTATTAGGAACTGCTATTGCTATAACAAAAAACTGGAGGACATTTTTTAAAAAAAGTTCTTAACTGAGGAATTCTTCAGGACCCATTCCTGGTGTGCTCATTTTTCAAGCAATGCTATTTCCCAAGATTCTTGTATCATAAGCAATTGACACCTCAATGTCACCTGGAAACATATGGCAACCATAGCTCTAATATTATCAAGAAGCATCAGTGATAAGGAAAAGCATTTCCCAACCACCCCCCTCATTATAATGCATTAGCACAAAACTAGGTATCCAAAAAAGAAGACTTCTTATTCTCCCATGGACATTTTGGATGTGATACTACACCTAGGCCTCACAGTTATGAAAGTCAGATGATGCCAGATGATGTTCTTAAGTATCATACTGATGGATCTCGATTGTCATTCTCACTCCTGGTGGTGCTGCTTCTTGCCAAGCTTGCATTCATTATCCATTAAGTGTCACATTCAGAGCAGGACTTGGTATGCAAACTCAGGGACATTTTCAGTGCTCTGCTGAGTTGGGTGCCAAGATCTGTCTGCTTATTACATCGTGTTACTGAAGGATCTCCATAACTGTTGCTGTGGCTAAATTTTGAAGTCTGCCTTGACCACATTTAGGGTTTTCTCCTAAAGCATAGCCTATACTTTTCATTACAGGTAGCCCTCACTTAGCAACTGCCTCAGACAGCGACCGTTTGCAGTTACAGCAGTGCTGAAAAAGAAACTTTGTGACCAGTGCCCACATTTATGACCTTCACAATCTCTCTCTCTCTCTCTCTCTCTCAGTCACGTGTTCACCATTACAGTCAGTTAGTGCATGTTGTCCTGTATAAATCGTAAGCACAGTCATGGTCATATGATTTTTCACTTAGCGACCACTTTGCTTAACAACAGAGTTGCCAGTCCCAGTTGTGGTCGCTAAACAAGGACTATCTGTATATCACTATTTATGGTGGACTGGGCTCTTTAGTTCAGATCTGATTACTATACTCTTGTCTACGTACCAGGAAGAAGAATTTCTAAAATTGCTGCATTAAGTAGCCTGCAACTATAGATCCCAAACAATGATATATCATAATCATAATATCTAGTAGGAGTGTTGAAGTTAAAAGCCCTTTTGAGAGCAATCAGATGGCAAGATTAACTTCTCAGGCTCTTAAAATGGTTGTGCCCTAAACAGGGTTTCAAAAAAGTACTCTCTGGGAAGCTACATGAAGATAAACTTTTGGTGAGTTTGCAAAGTCTGGGATTTGTCTGACCCTTCAAATTTCTGGCTTGTCCATTCATAGTTAACTGATTCATGGAAGGCTTCCCTTTAAAAACTTAGGCCAATTGTTTATTACTTTAGATGCAATAGGCCTCTTTTTATGTATTAATTGTAATATAATCACCATAATAATAAACATCTGACTAAGCCTTTTACAACGTACTTTCTTTTGCATTAATTCTATTTATTGTTACCCAGATATGATATCCAGCTGAAAAATGAGCTAAGCCAAACACAAAGAAGATTATAAGAAGAGTCTAATTCCACAGAATTATTTTTTTGTATTTACAAGTTCATAAGATTAGAATGAATCAGGCTCAGATAACAAGTATCTTATTGCAAAAGAAACTCCAAACTGTCAGAAAACTCTAAAATGTCAGAAAAAACAAGTAAAATTAAGAAAGAAAAACTAAGAAAAATTAACCCTAGGTTTTTTAGAGTTATAATATCAAAATAAAAACTTTATTTTTTTCAAAAAGCCCCCCCCCCATTTGTATATATGTATATCTCTGCCTTCACTCCTTCACATTCACTACAAACATATTAAAATGTCGTAGGGAGGTGGACTAAGCCTCATAAGAAGCTGACACATGCTGGATTATCCAGTTTATTTATTTGCTTATTTACTTTTTTTATTTGTATGCTCCTGATTTCCAAGGACTCGAGAAACTAACAATAAAAAAACAACATAAAAATCCCCCCAATAAATAAATAAACCCACTCAAAAAGAATAATAAAAAATTCCTACATTATAAGGGACAAAACAAAACATACAAAGTCATGGGTCCACCAATGCATTCCAGCATTCAAAGCATGCTTTCCTCCTTGGCTAGATGGAAAATCCAGGTTTTATCTGCACTCTGGAAATCTAGGAGGGAAGAGCTAGCTTGGAAATCTGTAGGGAGGGATTATCATGTTCATTATCATTCTCTGGCTGATAGAGGCACTCCAAAATTTTATCTTTCACCTTACAAGATTTGTTAGAATGCTAAGTTTTACCAGGGAATGCATTTTGGTAGCCTACAATTATTTGTAACGGAGGCTCCCTAAAAGTCCTCAGTGGTTTTGAACTACTGCAAGTTTTCACAACAGGGCTTTCCTCTAAGCTGAATCTGCAGTTGGTTTGGTCAAGACCTACAACAATCCAAGTGGAAATGTATTTCATAACCAGCTTGGTCTCTGTGTTTCAGATATCCTCTTTATCCTTCAGTGGCTGTTACTTTCTCAGGTAAGGTTCCTGCATTCCCTTTCTCAAATCCTGTGTTGCTGAATCTTTTCTTTGCAGAAACAAAAGCTGTTATGGGGGGATTTGAAATTTAGGTTATGGAGCCTTCTTAGTTTTTCTTTAAATCTGTTGGAATCAGATAATGGCTTATAGATAAAACCATTTTCTGGCTTTTCCTTTGCTTTCTGATTTGATGATTAATGATTAAACCAGGCACAAACATCATCTGGAATGCTCCTGTTTGGTATCAAAACAGTGAATGATGAACAAACATGGGAAAACACTGGCTGCTTTATGTACTGAATTTAGGATTATGTTAGACAACATACAAACGAATGGAGCAATGTGTGCCTGCTAGGTACGCTGTCTTCAGGTAAGAGCTGCAGCATGAGACCAGAGAAACGCTGTGCATTTCTTTACAGTGTTCCTGCACTTTTTTTTACACTGTACCCATCCATACATCAATATGGGCTTAACTATAAAAATCTATCAGCCAAACCAGATATCATTGTTGTGAGGACGGTTAAGATCATGCATTAAAAACCATGTCAAATAAACTCCATGCAAATGCCAACTGTTGCTGTTGTTATTTGAAGAAATGTCTCCGGTGGAGTTGCACCAACTGGGCGAGTGGTGGTGGCATGCTTCCATTTCATTGGCAATGCACTGTGGGGAAGGGAATGGGGCTATCCCCAGGAAGGGTTCCCTTTAATCCCTTTGCTTGTTTACAAAGCAAGAGAAGAAAAAGAGCACAAAAGCGAGAAAGAAGCCATCACGGGCGGGCGGAACAGGAGCCTGGTGTGTAAAAAAACAAATGGCAAGTGTTTCTTCCAACAAAGCATAAAGGCAACTCCCAGCCAATGGGGCCCACAGAGCAGTCTTTGTCTGCAGAGGCTCAGGGGCCCCCGCACCATGTGGCCTGCAGCGAGAGGCAGCAGCAGCTTCCCAAGGCCTCAGCTCAGGAGGGGGTGGCCAAGCAAACAATCCGAAAAGGGAGCTCAGCTCAGGGAAGAAGCCGGAGCAACCAGGACCACCACCGCCTAGCTGGTTTCTTTTTCCAAGCCCTGGTTATGCTTACTGGTAACTATGAGCAATTCATAGTTCAATATCTTAGTAGAGGATCATTTCTGCAGTATGGTTTATATCATTATTATATAACCATAGCAATATTTATTACTTATGAAATGCCTACATTTTTCAAAGTTCCGAATGCTTATTAAAAGGGTAGTGGATAGCCCCATGCCCTTCCCCACCCTTGTACGGCTGGTGAAATGGAATTACATTATTCCCATTCTTGCAGTTGATGCAACCCCAGTGAAGACCATTCACAAGCTCTTCAAACAAGAGCAGTAATATTTAGCAGGTACACGTTCGACATAATTTTTAATGCACGATCTAAAACATCCCCTCAAGAGCTGTATCGCCCTTCCCCAGCTGGTTAAGGATGACAAAAGTTGTAACCTCAGCATATCTGAAGCATGCATCTTGCCAGGGTGGGGAACACTAAACTATGTTCCTGCCTGCACTCTGCAAGCTAACAGAAAAGATACATAAGAAAAAGGAAGGGAGATGCAAAAGGCAACAAGAATTGGAGCCATTTTTTTTCCTAGCAGGGAAGAAAGAAGCAATTCCTACAATTGCTACACCTCAAGCTGATAGTAGATCTCTCCCCTCCCCATTTTTTTGAGAGGCAGGGGGCATAGCCTCCCACTACCAGATGGTCCCCAAACCAGGGATAAAAGCCAAAGTGAGCTTTCTTTCTGCTCTCAACTCCCAGGGCAATGCAAAGGGAATGAATAAAAAGCAAAAAGAATGATTAGTTAATGCGTGGAACACAGACCTTGCTTAAAGATCTTCTAGTCTGGCTCTGCTGTGGCCCTTCATCCCTTGTGGACATGATCTCCCATACAGAAACAGTTGTGAACGTTTGTGATGCCTCTGCAGTTGTCCACAACTATTCCAGTTAAAACTGCTTGACTTACATTTATACAAGGAGGAAGAGACATCCCCCCAAAACTGTTGGAGTATATCTCCAATCATATGCATGGTGGCTGAGGATGATAGGGGTGAAGTTCTGTAAGCAACATATGGAGGCACCATGGAGTCCGTGAAGGCAGTCAGTCAGACCCGAATAATCCCTTCATTTTCTTAGCAATCCCATTTGAGCTAGGCAACTTTATAGTAGAGAAATGGTATCTGAAGCCCCACATTCCCATCCAGCTAGTCATATTGGGCAAAGTTCTACAGGCAGAAGAGAGTGACTTCACATTTACTCTTTTAGATTTTCCACTGTGCCCAAAGGTAATCCTATCTGCAGAGGGGGGATTATGATGATGCGTTTAGAATACAGTTCAGCTCAGGGGAAACTTGTTACAAGGCTTCACTGTGTTACCCATTTGATTTTGTCTTCTCTCTCTGATGAAAGTAATAACCATTGGGTGAACAGAAGCTGTGAATACAAGTAAACAAGGTATATCAGTTTCTCTGTACTAGATAAGGCCACCTGGCCCAGTGTGGACAACTGTGGAAGTGGTAACATTGTATGATTTTAGAAAACAAAACAAAACAAAACACCCAGCTTTATGATTTGCAATCCTTCTGGAAATTAACTGGACTGAAGACTTCAGTACACAAAATATGATAGTTCCGAATTACAAGATGGAAGCAATCAGGGCAGGATGCAGACACATCTCATCTCAGCACTCAGCTCCAATTCATGATCCTTCCTAATTAAGAAATAATAATACTTCTAATATCCTCAGAGAAACATACACTGGACATTTCAACACAGATGGTTGAATGTGAATGTGAATTTAGGTTTCCTATATTTTACATCCAGCAGTCTACAACCACACAGGCTTTTTAAGAAAGCCTCTGAAAGCGATTATGTTTGTTGCCGTTTCAAAGAAGGCTGGGGATAGAATTTTTTTAATTACTTAAAAAAAATTAAAATCCTCACCATAAAAAATTGCTCCGGCTGCATCCTGTAACCTCTCTCCTACTGAGTGAAATGCATCTGTTTATAGATAGTTCCATTCAAAACTTTTACTGCACAATGATTCTAACTTCTTCCAAAGTTTACAGAATGCCAAGCAAACAACATCCTCCATTTGTAACATACCTACTTTTCCTTATCAGCTGTTCATTTTTGTTCTTACAAGTAAAACAAAAAAATATGTTAAGAAGGAAAAGACGAAGTACCTCCACGATGCCTTTTGATCCCTACCTAATGGGAAGTATTCTATGTTGTCATAATTCTGCCTACTCTTCATCTAAGGAGTTATAAACTTGGAGTAAAAACATCATCTCATACCTCTTCTAGTCCTATTTTGTTATCATGCCTAATGAAAGGTAGATGAGCCCTTAAAAAATTAGAAGAGCATTGATGAATGATCGCTAAGGCCCAACATTCTGTTCTCACAATAGACAACCAGAGGTCCTGGGAAGCCCACCAGCAAGCTGTGAGGCCAGCAGACCCCTCATGAGGATTTGCTTTATTGGGATAGTCCAAGTAAAGGAATTAGCGTCCTGTAGCTTTTGGATCAAAAGGTATTTCCTCTTTTTAGTTTCTTAGACTGAAAGGACTAAGAATATCAAACCCAACATGGTTACATCAACTCTAAAATTATGCCAAGGACACCTGATAGAACATCATGTAAACTTTCCTAGACTGGAACAAGGAAGCCTAGAATGGATGTGGAGGCTACAGCTTTTGGGCACTGTCTCAAGTTCCAGTGACAAAGGTCCGTCTCCTACTCAAGCACACAAATGCCAAAGGGAGCTCATTATACTCCAAGGCTAGTAATAGCAATGAGGTTACTAGTGGCTGCTATTGCTTGCTATGCCACTGTTTCTATGGCTGCGGCATCCCTAGGGTTGCCGTGTTTTTCTGGCAGGACTTATATGTCTTTCTGAGTAATAAGACAAAGATTCAGCAAGCTTTCCTGACACACAAGGGATGCAATGCTTGTTGAAATACTCAATCCCAGGCAGGGGATAAGTGCAGAAAAACATGTAGTATCTCTACAATGAAGCTGTTGAGTTCGGTCTGATGTCTATCAAGTGAAGCATATAAAGTGCTGACTTCTAGGTAAGTGTACACAGGGTAGTCATCTTCCCCTTAGGCAACAGATAGTTCCTCCCAGAGTAAAGCTACTTTGGGTTGCAGAACCCTTTGTGAATGCTATTCCCCATAAATTATCTTAGGCCATTTCACCATGTTGACAAGCTTTTTCTTTTAGAAAAAAATAATGAACACCTCAGTATCCCAGGGGCTGCAATGATGCCTCATTAGCATGATGTTTGTGTACAGCCTCAAAGATAGAGTTGTGCTAATTGTTCTTAATTATCACTTCTCCCCAAATAAAACAAGGTAGCACAATGGCGATTTTGCTGCCTTTAAAAATCCTTTCTCTAACTGACACAGCCACATGCACACAGGCATACAAACAATACATACAAACCATGGAGCATGAATGGCTGCAGCCCATATTGCAGTTTGTTTGTTTATTTTCTATCCCGTCTTTATTATTTCTGTCAATAACTCAAGGTGGGGAACATACCTAGTACTCCTTCCTCCTCCTATTTTCCCCACAACCACCACCCTGTGAGGTGAATTGGGCTGAGAGAGAGGGACTGGCCCAAGGTCACCCAGCCGGCTTTCAGGCCTAAGGCGGGACTAGAACTCTCAGTCTCCTGGTTTCTAGCTGGTTGTCTTAACTACTAAACCAAACTGGCTGTATACAAATACACACTTCAATATATGAAAGACAATTCATGGGTTTTAGAAACCTCATGTTACAATTCAATCTCTTATAAGCAAGTAGTACTGTAGTTAAAACACATGGAGAAATAACCTGCATTAACCATTCCTGCTCTTGTTTAGAGATGCAACCAGACAGAAATGTTAGCACTGTCCTAGCATTGACCTTTCTGTGTAAGCTACAGATAGAATTGTATCTCTTTTAACACAGACACCGGTGAAATAGAATTTTTTTCTTTTCTTTCTGAGCACACACCTGTAGTTTTCAATCCATGCTACTGTTATATGACAAAGGCTATTTCCCTACAACTGACTTAGAACATCTTCCAGAGTCATCCAACCATTGTTGTATCAATACAAGAACAGGGTTTCTTTCATCTCACAATGGCTGGGTGACTCTAGAAGATGCTCCAAGTCACGGGTGGGGAAATGGCCAGATCATGTGGTCAGGTGAATGAGAACATGCCTATAGCAAGCAGGCCATCTGAGGAGGGATTTTTAAAGATTTGTTTTAAAATTGGAACCCAAACACTTCTTTGCTTGAGCTCTATTGCAGTATTTTTCAATCTTGGCAACTTTAAGATGTGTGGACTTCAGAATGCTGGGAGTTAGTCCACACATCTTCTAGTTGCCAAGATTGAAAAACACCGCTCTATTGTATGAATACTGCTTTATAAATATGCTGGTTCTGGGTGAAATGTCCTCAGGGAGCCTCCATCTCTGAGGTAATCTACCTCCCTGACACAGTCACCACTGCTCATTCACCTGCCCTCTGCCTCTGGGCAAAATTGGCACAAGGACTCAGAAGAAAAGCAAAATCAGCAAGGAGGACCAATTGAGCTAGAAAGCTCTGGAGACAGCAATGAGGACCCTTGTCACTGTATGGGCAAGGGGAAGAGCCCATTGATGTTGGCCCCCGATGTCCACCCTATGTGGATGGTTTGGGAAAAGCCAAGATAGCTAATTTGGTTTAAAAGCTATTGAAAGGGTGAAACATAGATGTGGCTTTCTTTATATTTGCTAAACGAATGGGACCTGCTAATTTTTTGGAATTCTGCCTCCAATGTATTCCATTTTAACACAATTTTCCATGAGCTGCCATCCTGAGAGGCATTTTAGCAGAACAATAGAAACTTTAATATGAAAACAGTGTACTTTACTATAAGCAAGAAGCACTAGGTTAAAGCTTCTTGTTTTTAAAGGACTTCACTCTTTGCTCCCTTCTTTCTATTTGCTTTTTTGGCTGCTATTTAAGAGTAAGATTACTTTTCCTCTGCTTCTGAGTCTTCATTTTCTCTTTTACTGACTCCTTTCTCTGGAATGGAGGATTTGGCATTTGGAAACAAACATTTACTTTCCTTCTTTTTTCCTTTTGTGAGTCTTCTCTCTCCCTCTCCCCTCTCCCCCCCCTCTCTCTTTTAATAGTCTAAGCTTCCTAGATTCCTGTGTTCCAGGCAAGGCTCATTCCTCTAGATATTACTGCTACATATTGCCTCCTCCTCCTCCTCCTCAGCATCATCATCTCTACCACCACCACCATCATAATTTCAATTAATTAGCAATCTCTAGTTGAAAAGAGTATAATTCTGCTCTTCAGTCAATATAGCACTGTATACTTCTACACTTCCGTTTCTACAGCTTATTTAAAAGCTGTGACTGTCGGTTTAGAACACAGTTTCTCAACCAGGGTTCTGTGGAACCCAAGGGTTCCAAGAGAGG